>NW_022900931.1:43529606-43562019 GCF_012274545.1 Fukomys damarensis
AAAAAAAAAAAAAAAAAAAAAGTAAGGGAACAAATTAACAATTCAAAGAATTGTGAAGAATATGAGGAACACACTTTAATGACCTCCCAGTATTGTCTAAGACCATTTCTTCTAACCCCACTCCTAAGAATCAAATTTAAAGAATACTACTTTTCTTAAGCAGAGCCTGGGGTGTCTAGATTGCCTGAACTCTGCCTGCCGGCATTTGATTAGAAAATACAGCTTTATGCAATTCCTCATTCATTTGTTCTCACAGCCTTTTAGATTATCTGTATAAGCACAGGTGGACTACATCAAATCAGAAATCCTGAATTCTCTCTTTCTCTTTCTTGTATGGCAACATAAGATGTATGAGGGAAACACGAGTGGGTTTTCCCATGAAGGACTCTCCTACTATAGGAATGCAAGTCCGCTCTTATGGGTTATGAGTTTCAGAAACAGATTTGTACAAATCACATTTTTGTGTGTATGTGTGTGTATGTGTCTGTGTGTGTGTGTGCTGGCTCTCTCGGGCCCCAGTGGTAGTGAAAGGGCATTTTCTGATGCAAATGGAAGGAGGCCTTGTTTTATCTGAAGTGTTCATCTACTTTTGGCTTAAGGTGGAGAAATATTTTAGTGACATTGTAACAAACCTAAGGGTACAAAAGGCATCTAGAAGGAACCCATCCAGGCTACTCTGTCCCTTGGAATTAGACTCACTGGAATTTTCAAGGAGAAATGGGGTCAATACATTTTAGTTTGTAATTTTGTAATCAAAACAAAAGCAGAGAAAAAAGTGAACAAGAAATGATCGAAGACATATTGACTGAGTAGGGAGATGGCAGGAATTTTCTCAGGAAGTCTGGAAGATCTTAGCATTCAGGCTAGATAGATTTAAAAAGGAAGAGGGAGAGGGAGAGAGAGAAAGGGAGAGAGAATGAGAGAGAAGGAGAGAGAAAGAGGGAGAGAGGAGAGAGAGAGAGAGAGAGAGAAGACAATATGACCATAGCAAACAGTTCTCATCCACGGAGCCGAGAAAGATGAGACTATTCTAATTGCTACTAGCTCAGGGATGGCAATGTACGTAGAGAAATACATCGGAGAATAACCTAATAATAAAAATTCATTTTAGTATTTACTTTATGTCAGATATTGTTCTACATGCTTTTTATATATTAACTCATTTAATCCAGCAGCCCTAGGATATAGATACTAGTATTAACTTGATTTCATTGATAAGAAAGTGGAATAGAGAGATTAAGCAGTTTACTCAAGATGACACAGATAGTAAGTAGTTGTGATGAAATGAAAGATAGGTACAGGATGCATATTATTTATCTGAAATGCTTAGGACTAGTAGATTTGGTATTTTTTAACTGTCAGAGTATTTGTATATGAATATATATATATCTATAGATATATATATCTATAGATATATATATATATTGGGTATGGGCTCCAAATATAAACATGAAATCCATTTCTATAACACATATATCTTCTATTCATAGTCTGAAAGTAATGTTACATAATATTTTTACCACACGTGTGTTTCTACTGTGAGCCATTATATGAGGTCAGGTGTGGAATTCTCCATTTGTTAAATCATTGGCGGTCAAAAAGCTTCACATTTTGGATCTTAGATTTTTGGATCAGGTATGTTTAAATTGTATTTGGTCTTTGCCCCTGGTTCCTGGTACAGAGCAACTAAATTCCTCAGAATTTCCTGAATAATAAGCATGATGGACAGTGCTTTGTTCTAACAAGGTGACAGATGTCAGACCACTAGCAAGATAGCTTCAGAATGAGAGCTCATTGCCAGAAAAATAAAGATCTGATAAGAAGCTTGGAGATTTTAGCTACTTCCTCTCGACCTTTCTGGTAAGGAACTGGGGTTGAATTAACCACCAATGGCGGATGATTTAGTCAGTCAAGCCTAAGTAATAACCACCGCCCCACCCCACCCCAAATCCTGAGACAACAAGGTTTGGGAATCTTCTGAGCTGGCGATCACATCCACATAGACGGATGCTGCCTGCAGCTCCACGTGGACAACAGCCCCTGTTCTCAGAAGACTTCTGTATCTCACTCCAGCTCCACCCTGGTATTCATCTCTATCCTTCATAACAGGTGGTGAATGTATGCGAAGTAAGTTCTTGAATCTTAGTGAGATGTTTTAAGAAATTATCAGGCTTGGAGAGGGACCTGTAACAAGCTCCACTGTACAGCTGGCAGTCAGATCTGTGGGCAGCATGGGCATGGTGACTGCACAAGAGTGAGGACAGTCTTGTGGTACTGAGCCAGTCAGCTTACTCCAAGAAATGTGTCAGAATTAAATTGCATTGTGGGACATCTTAAAGAATTGGTGAGCATGACAACGACAACAACAACAACAACAACAACAACAAACCACCTCTCGTTTGGTGTGTGGCATGAAGTCAAGAAGAAGCTAACAGTAGCAGAAGTGAGATTGAAATGAGAGTGATCTGGCTAATAAGAGCACAAGGAGAAAACCACCTACATGGTGATTAATGAAACGTACCCAGGAAGCACCCACAACAACACATAGGAAGCTAAGGATGAACACAGCTGGAGATGTCCCCAAGGATGATTCCCAAGGGTTCACTGGGTGACAGTGCAAAATGTGGACACACTAGAGAGAGATCAGGGTAAAAGACTCGAATGATTGTTAGTTCTAACATAGCAGTTACTGTTCTTGGGGAAACAGATGTGTCAGGCATTCAGAAGGTGTGACCCCAGGAGATGGGCCCCAGGGAGGAGCCCAGAAATCTCAAAATCCACTGCATGGAACCCGTTGGGGCATCAGGGGCTGAGCATGGGGGTGGCCAGTTATGGAATGACAGACAACTTCTCTGTAGGACTGCTACGTTCAACAAATTGAAGTAGAGCAAGATTTATCTGAAATAATGGGAGATTTGGACAGATCAGGAATTCTTGAAAATATTTCAAAACATAAATTAAAATGTATGATAAAAAAAGCGATGTCTGGGACCATCAACAAGGAAAGTGGCCTCTCCACAAGAAGAGAAGTGACATAACTAGGGAACGAAGAAAGCTAAATGACTTTTAACTCTGCCCACGTTTGTGGTGAGGAGTTAAAATGTCCTTTAAAGACTTGGGCGCTGAAGGCATGGTCCCTGAAAAAGCAAAGTTTAGAGGTGGGGCTCTGGGAAAGCACTTGGTTCACGAGGGCTCTGACATCATCAGTGAATTAATCCATTGGTGGATTTATAATCTGGTGGGCTATTGGGAAATGATGGAAATTTAGGAGGTAGGACCCAGTTGAAGTAGCTCATCCCTGGAGTCATGCCCTTAAGGACTATATCTAGCCTCCTACCCTTCCCCTCTCAGCTTCTCAGCAGCCATAAGGTAAATATCTTCGCTCCACCACAGGCTTCCTGCTGTCATGCTCTGTCCCAGGCCCCAAAATAATGGAGCCAGCTGACCATACACTGAAATTCTGAAACAGTAAACCAAAATAAATATTTCTCCCTTTAAATTGATTCTCTTGGGTTTTTTGTCTCAGTAATACAAAGCTGACTGACAGCCTATGCTTAAAGGAGTTGGGGAACAAAAAGAGAGAGAGATATTAGTGCAAACTTCAAGGAGATAGCAGAAGGGAAAGTTTTGGCAGGCATTGAAGCAGCACCAGTCACTCAAGGCCTAGGACTCCAAGACTGTGGGATAGTGAGGGTCTGAGGAGAGAGTTTCTGGGGGAAAGAAGCCCAGGATTCTGTAGTGACACCAATGGCCTGTGCTCAGGAAATGGAGGTTGAAACCAGCTGAGACAAAAGGAAAGCTCTGGGAGCTCATGATCTGGACATATCCCAGAGAAGGAGGTGAGACTAGGCACATGGAGCTTAAAGAAAAATGAAAACATAGATTCATTTTCAACATGTAAGTGGATACCAAGGGAAAGAGGGAGGCGTAAGTGTGTCTGTAGATGAGGGGCCCATTTTACATTTCTGAATTTTTCAGAAGAACACGAGTATTTCACAGGTCTCATTCTCCAAGAAAAGGAGGCAAAATGCATAAATTTGATTGTTTCTCCCAGGATACAGGAGGCAGAGTGCAAAATTAACCTCTTGTTGCTGGCTTTTTCTCAACATGACAGTTGTTTCTAATGAACTGGTTTTGTAAATACTGAAATAAACATTTTACTTTTACTTTTTTATGTGCTTCCTTTCCTGTTTTCTGGTCAAATAATCACATCTCAGCCAAGGTCATTCATTAGTAATAGTCATGTGTCATATGGTACTATGCTTTGCATTCTGGCACAATTTACTTTCGGTGTAGGAGCTCAGACTTGCTTATGTTTTATGAATTCTGTGGGTAGGGTTGATAGTGGTATTTTGCTCAAATTCCTTCTAAGTCAAGGGTTCCCAATCCCAGGCCACAAACTAGTACCATTAGGAAGTGGGCTGCAGGGCAGAAGGTGAGCAGTCGGTCAACAAGTGAAACTTCGTCTGTATTTACAGCCACTCCCCATAGCTTGCAGGAGCTCGAACCCTACTAGGAACTCCACATGTGTGTGATCCAAGTCGTGTGCTCCTTGTGAGAATCTATTGCCTGATGATCTGAGTTAGAGTTGAGGTGGTGATGCTAGCACTGGAGCATGTGATTATTATGTTTCACAAACATATAATGACATAAAGAAGCAAGTAACTCTACCAACACCGTAAAAAATTCATCTTCCATGAAATGAGTCCCTGGTGTCAAAAAACTTGGGAACTAAAGCAAACAAACAAAAAAACAAAGGCTTATTCTAAGTGACTTTCTAGAAAAATTGGAATACTAGAGAGAGTCAAGGGAGGGGATCAGTTGAACTTTGGAGGGCCTACAACAGTTACCCAGTCCCAAGAGGCTGCCGCCGCAGGGCAAACGAGGCCCCAGATAACTTCTGGGAGAGGAGTGGGAGCGTGCTGTTGGAAAAGGAGCTCAGTAGAAAACTGGAGAGCCCAGGGATGTAGAATGACATTTTTTTGAATTGTAATTTATAAGCGAGAGGAGGATTTGATTTTGAAGGCTAATTTCTCTCTGGGTACTTATTAATGGGAGATTCATATTCAAATGTACTGTACAGCACTTGGGCCTTTTATACTATCAGATTTTGCCTGTGGTTAACTCTGAGCTACATGAGAAAGATGAGAGAGTGAACTTTGGCTTAAAGCACAATGCAGCCTAACAGTAATGAATGAACCCTTCTGATTTATCCAGAGCCTTTCATGTTCAATCATTTCTTTCATGGGTTCCAGGAAGACAAATGAGGACAGTGGTTCCTCAAAGCATGTGGCCTTTGGTACTGTCACAGCCACAGCTCCTTATGTCTCCTCACATCCCACACTGTCTTGTGTGGCCTTAGATGTCTGCATAAGAATAGGAGCCACAGACTGTCTCAGTGGCTTCTGAGGTCAGTACATCTCCTTCTTTACATGTGCAATGAGCTAGATTTTCTGCAAGAAATGAGAGGAAAGGCCCCATCATGAAGCCTTGTTACTTGGTCTGGTTGTCTGGTTCAGACAGCCAGGTAAAAACCTGCTGCTAGAGCTTGTCCACAAAGTGATTTAATAAAGCTGAGTTCTTATGCCACCCTACAAAGATTGATGTGAACACAGAGTAGAGGCTATATTCTTCTTGTTCTTCTTGTTCTTCTTCCTCTTCCTGTTCTTCCTCCTCCTCCTCCTCCTCTTCTTCTTCTTCTTTCTTCCTCTTCCCCTTCCCCTTCCTCTTCCTCTTCCCCTTCCCCTCCTTCTCCTCCTCCTCTTCCTCGTCCTCCTCCTCTTTCTTTTTTTTTTTGGTACAGGGTATCAGACTCAGACCTAGTGCTTGTGAGGCAGGCGCAGTGCCACTGAGCTAACTCCCAGGTCCAAAAGGCTATACTCTTTATGTCAAAGAGCCAGGCATTTGATATTTTGCTGCATTTCTACTTTCAGAGTCAGGGAGTAGCAGGAATCTATAAGAATAAGCATATAGGAATACATGGTTGGGAGGTGCGTTGTGTGCTGATCAGATTTTGTGATTTTGACCTGCTATGGTCTAAGTGTTACTGCCACCCCACCCCAATTAAAATGTTGGAGCCTAATATGCCAGGTAATGGTGTTCAAAGGTAAGGCCTCCTAGACATGATTAGGCAATGAGGGTGGAGACCTCAGGAATGAGATTAGTGCCTTTACAAAAGAGGCCTGAGGGGAACTTCTTGCCACTTTCAGTATGTGAAGCCACACAGGTGCTGTCTGAGAGAGAGTCCCTTACAAGACACTGAATTTGCTAACCCCTTGGTCTTGGACTTTCTGAACAAGGAGCAATACTTTTTTGTTGACAAATTACATAGTATCAGACATTTTGCCACAGCACCCCAAAGAACTAAGATACAACCTACATGGTGTGAGGAAAACAGGGTACTGTATGAGTGTTTAATATTTTTTTTTTTAAAATTATTACACTCAAAAACACATTGCCACGGATCCCCCTTAAAAATACCTTCAACACTTAACTCCATTGATGTTGCCACTTTCTGAAGCAGTTCTAGAAGTTCTCTTTCATGACTATCTGTATGAGATGTGGTTAAAAAAAATATGGTGAATGTTGCTACCAAGTGCCATCCAACTGAAAAGGAGTCTTGTAAAAACATTACAGTGTGTTCTCATCCACCTTATTCTTCAGACCTGGCATTGTGTGACTTCTGACTCTTTCTTGAAGTCAAAATGGCCATGGAAGGTGAATGTGTTGAGTCTAGTCAGGACAATGAGGCAGCTACCACTGCAGCTAAAGACTTAGAAAGTCCATCATCTATTTTCTAAGAGGATGACTGCTGGCCGCCTGACTCAATGCTGTGAGCCAGCTATATAAACACGGGGATGTGACCTCTAGAAGGGGGAAAGAAGGCTGTCTGAACATATCATAGCTCTCCACTCTGACAACAGGTTTGGTGCTAAGGCCCGAGTTTAGAAAACAATTGGAGGATGTTGGAGAAGATGGGTTGTTTTTCTTCCCTCCTCACATTTCCATGGACAATGCACGTGTTTCTTCTCCCTGAGGGGGCAATGACGGAGTGAGTATCTCTGATCCCCATGATATTCCTTTCTGATACTTCCTTGGGAAGAGTAAAGAAGCTATGTCTGGGGTGATGACTAGAAAAGTTTTCACTTGGAGCATGTCCAGTCAATTAGACAACTGTAAATTCCTTGCTTTTGGCTCTCTCTTATCTTGTAGGCCATTAGGCAAGCTATCCAAACGCTACTGCTTAGTGTTATCCCCACAAAGTGGTTGCCTAGCTAGTAACTACCTTCCCAGGTCCCCAAGCAAACCCCTAGCAATTATATTTAAGAAAGAGTGAAAGAGAAGTCCTGGTGAAGGTTTTCAAGAAGTGGGTGAGCTCTCTTCAAACTCTTTCCTTTCTGGAGCCTCAGTGAAGAGGTCCACATATTCCTACATGGATGAGTCACGAAAGGGAAGGACTGGCTCCCTGAGTCACTGTGTGGAGAAGAGGCACCTTGAATAAAAACATTTGTCTGAGGCTGAGACATAAATGTGTTACATTTGAGGCATTGTGCATTTTAGTTTAGTTCCCAACAGTTTAGTTCCACTCTCAGTAATGTACTAGATGGGCAAGATAGGACCACGATTCTCCAAGCAATTAGAAAAGGGAGTTGCTCGAGCCCACTTTGCATCCTTAAATGCGTACCGATATTTAGATTTGAAGAGTGCTAAATCATTAGCAGACAGCTTTTTTTAAAGTTTACAGGTCACTAGACACTTAGCTTGTCCATTAATGATTATTTGGTCCCCAGTTGGCTTCTCACTTCTTTCTTCTAGTTTCTATGGATTAGAATTGTGATAGGGATAAGGGCCCAAGTGATTGGTAGCTCAATTTTAAATTCAGAGGGGCTCTCCCTTCTCCTAGAAGAATGAGAAAGCAATGCTCATTTAGAGGGACAACAATGGCTTTAGAAGCAGAACCTGTCAGCCGCCACACAGCAAGTCCCATGGATGGGAACTTGACATTACATGCTGAGGTATAGACTTTGGCATGGAAGGTGAAACATCAATCCTGTAACCTCAAAAGTCAAGGGCTCAATGGGAGTGCAGACAAACTTGGGAGAGATGCTGCTACAGGATACTACACATACCCAAAAACAGGTGTACGCCAGATCTATTGGAGTGGCAGGTAGAATATATTTCTGAGAACATACAAATGAATGTTATTTGTAACCTAGATTCCTTTTCCTGAACCATCTCTTGGGGACCACAGATTTTCTTATGGCCAGATCACTGCAAGCGAACAAAAGGAAAGGAGAACCACTAGGGAAAGACTTAAATACTTAGGGTTTGCTGTCACAGACAAAGACGATGCTCTGCCTTCCTGGAGTACAGCTTATGTTTGCCCATAAGTAACTCCTTCCTTCTTTCATTAGGTAGGTGGTCCATGAGATCTTTGCCTCACTGCCATGGTACATAGATCTTAAAACTGTTGATTAGGGCAATCAACCATAATCCACACTAAGTGAGGTCTTTTTTTTGTGGAGAAGAGAAGTTGCCAGCATATAAGAGAATAAATTTAGACAAAATACAAATATATATACTTTTTTGCAACAAAAGAAACTATTTATTTGGAATATGCATTACCAGTACAAATTAGGAGACTGTAAAACCTACACCGTGTTAGTATCATTAGAGAACACAAAAGTTCAAGTTGGAATCAAAAGGGACAGAAGCCTGTGCTCTCACAGAAGCAGAAAAGCTTAAATTTCCAAAACCAAAACAGAGCAGAGCTTTGCAGGTTTATACTCTGAATAACAAGAAAAGGGGAGAGGGAGAAAGGTGGGAGATAAAACCAACAGCCAAAGGAAAGCACTTCAAAATAAAAACACCAAAGGAAAGAAAAGAAGCAAAAAAAGAGAAGGGGGTAGGGTGGGGACATTTTCTTTTAACAAAGGAAAAATGTTTACCAAAAAAAAAAAAGATAATAATTTTCCAGAAAGCTTTGAGCTAGGGATTGAAACCATAAAGGTGATGTGAAAAGCTTGTCATTATTTTTTTTTTAAGAGTGCCATGTATTTGTGTGGAGATGCTTCCTAAAGAGTTGCTCCAAATTCTGCATTTCTTTCATGTTTCTTGCTTGAGACATGTCTAAAACTAAGTTTCTTCCAGATAATATTGCTTTCTTTTTTCCTATAACTAATAAAAACATTCCGAACCAATCTGGCTTTGCAGTTTGCTTTAAGAAGGCTTCTAGATGAGAGGTTAATAAGACACGTACTGCCAGTTATCCATGCTTAACTTTTTAGCATTGGAACTACAGCATCGAGTCTGGTTCATTATCTTACCACCTCTTCATCCAAAGTCAGGACACAGGATCAGCAGGAAGACAGGCCCAAGGGTCTGCTTCCTGGATTTACTCTATTAAAGTCCATGGTGTCTACTGAGGCTGTATCTTCTGTGGATTCTTTTGGGAGAAAACACCTCTTGGAAAAGGTCTCATGGAATGTTGTTATTAATCAGGGGGAAAGAAAGCATTTTATTGTGATATTCAGAATCAACAAAGGCAAAACCTGCTTCCTACAGTACAAAAAGATATCTCGGATAATTCCTTGAATTTTTAAAGAGCCAAAAGGGAAAACAAGTCCCACGCTATTTTTCTCAGGGACTACAGAAGTGCCACACATCCTGGAAATGAAGGTCAGCAATGAGACATCAATGTGGGCTTTGATTTTGTTTTTGACATCAGCTGAATTCTGCAGCAAAGAAGAACAAGGAAACAGCCTACTCTATCTACCAATGTCATCTTTTCACATCACCTTGTATACATATTTAATGAACAAAATAGCAAGATCATAATCCTGACAATTAAAAAAGCCCCCCCATAAACAAACCAAAAATAACACAAAACAAAAAAAAGTTTTTTTTTTTTTGTATTTTTAAGAGCAGGAATAAAGAAAAGAATTTATTTCTGGGTCTCAACGTTAATAAACATAATAATGTGTTAGGCTGTACCTATTATGCTCACTATTCCAACCTTTTTTTTTCTTTAGTTTACAAAATGAGTTACTGTCACTTTTAAACATTGTGAAACAAGAAATGAATGTGCACAACTCGACACTTTTCTAGCATTCTTGAACTAATTCACAAATGCAAGAAAATAAAAGAAAAATGGGGGAAATGATGAATGTAGGTAGTTTGGTATTAAAAACTAATACAGGAATGATGCGTATTGTCACAGAAAGAAGGGGAAATCCCCATCTTATTTTGCGTGCTATGAGGGTCATTTTTAAAATTTTTATTATAAACACTATTAAATTCAGACCGCTTTTTTGGTTTTTTTTAATCTGAATATACAAGAACATTCATTTTCAAATGTTCATCATCAATACTACAAAGAACAAGACACAAGTCGCAAGAAACAATGGAAAATGTTAATAAAGCTGAAAGAATCGTTGAGTATTTTTTTGTTTTTTTTTTTTTAGTTTTTTTTTTAAATTTGAGTTTCTGTAGTTTCATCTTTTTTGGTATCGAAGTCAGGTTTTTCTGGGCAGAAAAATAAAGAGCAGAAGGAAAGTGGGGGGAAAAAGTGTGAGAAAAGGCAACCAGCAAATAAAGAACAACCATCACCGCAAAATAAAAAATAAATCGAAAGAAAGTGCCACTTGGCCAAAGTACTGCCTTGGAGTCAATTCCCTGCCAGAGGGAGGAGTTGGGGATGGAGAGAAGGGTACAGTGAAGAGTCACAGGTGGGCAAACCCAACATCTATTATTTCTGGGGAAAACTGTGTCACAAAAAAGGGAGCACTCTCATTTTCATTAGAAAATGAAGCAATCCCTGGGCACATTTTGGTGTCTTGTAGGATTGAACTGCTACCGGTTTCCGGGGGCTGTTTCCAGAGGCATGCTCTTCCTGCTCCACCCTTCAGCTGCCACTGGTAGCTCCAAGTAAACTGGAGAGATCTGTGGCCGCCATGTTAGATGTGACTGTAGGCTTGGAGAGGAGGCTACGAGAATGGTGTTGGATGTAAAGGGGATCTAGTAAAGTGCTGGGTGGGGAAAATGCTGTGCGAGGTGACTACCAGTGCAAATTGCCGCTGGAGGAGAAATTACCTGTGCAAAGGTAGCACTGCTCTGATCTCTTTCACTAATTTAATGTTGCAATCTTTCAATCCAGGGTGGAAGTCATTTTTCTTGTTTCCAAGAGAAACTTTCTACATCTTTTACATTCTTCACCCTTTCATATGATGTGATCCAAATGTTTTCCTGTATGCTTAGTTCCCATATATTCCTGCCTCTAAGACCAGCTTCTCCGTGGTTCTCATCACTATAGAGTTGCCACAGAGATGTGCCTTCTAGGCTTCCTATTTATCCAGCTCTGTTCCTGTAGAGCATGGGTTAGTAGACAAAGTCTTTCTGTTGTCCTTGGTCACCTAGGCATAACTGCACTTTTCCTAGTATTTACTCTTTGTGTTTTCTTCAAATACACAAATCCTTTTTTGTTAGGTAGCTTCCCCATCTTCTCCAAACACACACAGAGGAAGAGTGGTCATTACTATAGTAATATGTAGACTTTCACAACCTTGCTGTCTGGCCATCCTTACCCCTCAGGGTCTCCTAACCCTCTCTGGGGGCATTGAGTGGGTGTGACAGGGGCTGACCAACTGCTTTTAAGCCTACCTACTGGATTCAAGTACAGGCAGAACCAGGTTCTACTGTTCTAGCTGGGAAGCTTTCTTCCATCCTAAGAAACCAAACAGGCTAAAACTAAACAAACACCCACCCCAAACCTAAAAATCAACTCTGTCATCATGGCAATGACATTGGGGTATAGATGGCACCGGAAGTTAGAACAAGAAAACAATTCATTTTCCTGACAGAGCACAAACCAGTTTCTCAGGGATGTTGCCTTCCCTAACTTCCACGTTAAGATTAGTGATGAACAAATTCAAGTTATTCAGTCTCTCACATGCCTCTTGGTGAGCCACACAGACTAATTCCCATTTTACAGATGAAGAAAATTGGGCACCAGAAGATTTTACCACCTCCTACTTAATCAAGTAACAGAGCCACCACCCCTGTGGCTGGCAGAATTGGCAATGAAGAAGGTAAGCTCAGGTGACATCAGAGAATAACTTTCCAGCATACACTATTTTCTCTTAGAAAATCAGGGAATACAAATCAATGTGAGGATTTTGATGAAGACATGATCACCCCTTCCCCATGCCTCTCCTGTCATCAAATTAAGCTAGCAAAACATTGGCTTGAACCGTATTCGGATGCCACTCTCTCCTCCCTAGGAAGAGGCCAGGATCAGGAACTTGATGTAGAATAATGCTTCAGATAATTAATACAATATTCCTTATAGAAAAACAGAAACAAAACAAGCAAATCCATCACAGACATTTTTAAGTACTGTGTGTGGCTCCCTGAGAGCTCCAAAAGTGGTAAGAACAGGAGTAGGTGACCGTGGAAACGTGACCGTCATTAGAAAAAAGTCCTGTGCATGTTACACTGGTCAATGTGTGCTGCTTGGCTTGCTGGTCCTAAAGCCCCAGGCACGTATTGCTTCTGCGTGCCAGTGACTGTCACTTGGAGTTGCTAATTCCCTCTCTTAAACTCGCCAGAGAGAATGCTATGATTGCAAATGTATGTGTTTGCACATGGCATCTTGGCAGAGTAGTAAAGGTGTGAGAGTGTGCATGTATCCCCATGTGTGTGCACAGGCATGACGGGCAGTGGAGGGTTTCAGGGTCAGAACCTTCTACTCCTCACTGATGCCTTCATCACTAGGCCTCGCTGAGGCCTGCTTGGTAGTTGGGCTGTAACATTGCTTCCTAGGTGTGGAATGGTTTCCAAAGACTGTGCCTCTGACACCGGGAGCTGTTGTGAGGGGGCAGAAAAAGGCTGCAGGAATTTTGCCTTTCCTATTCCTCCTCCCCTCCCCTGCTGTCTGACTCCCTGCCTGGTAATCCATTTAGTTGAAATGAGATTGGAAAGTGGGGCACTCGGAGACGCCCACCTGTGGCAGTCCTCAGCGAGTACCTGGGACTGGGAAGAAAGAGCCTGGAGTTCCAATCAGGATTGTCCCCAGGGAGGAGGAGCAAGAGGAGACAGGGGGCCTGGGATGAGGAGGGCAATGTGGTGCATTCCTTCTAAGAGGTAGTGAGAGTAACAAGAGAAACAGAGAAGGGCTGCCTGTTAACATCGGGAGAGAAGGATCCAAGGGAGGCAAATTTGGCTCCTCAAACCACCAGCACGAAAACATACAAACACTTTTATTATTTTCTTCGTAATTTTTTTTTCCTCTTTAAATTCCTCTAATTGTTGAAAATATCCTTCAGTGATGTGATGGAGGGCAGGGACCCCGGGAGGCTAGAACAGAGGAGAGCAGGCAGGGAAGACGATGGAAACCAGGCTGAGAGCTGGAGGCAGGGGAGGGTGGCTTCTACCCAGAAAAAAAGGGAAGAGAGTATAAAGAAGTGTCCAGATTGGCTGAAATAGCATCCCAAAGAAGAGAAGAGAAGGAGACTCTTATTGTGTTTGCTGATTGCTTCGACCTCCAGTCTGACCGCTTCAGCGTTGGGAGAGAAACCCTCCCTCCTGCCCCTGCCCCAACTGGGGCACAGGGTCAGCCGGGATGCGATTGCTGGGAGATCAGTTGGAGGTATCAGAGTGAACACTGCCAGGGCCTTCTGTAGGGGAGGTCACTGATGAAGGGGTAGTAGCATCCTGCCAACCTCCATTAGCCTAGAAGGGAAAAAGGGAGAGAAGTCAGTTCTCTGCGATTGGGTTGTTGTTTTGAGCAGACAATGACAATGAGGCAACTTGTGTAAAGGACCTAGCACAGTGTGTGGCCCAATGGGACACTCATTGCTGTTGGTGATACTGTTCCCCCTGCCCATGAGTGGCTCACATTCTCCCGGTAAGCCTCTGAGCACAAGGCTGGTTCTCCCATGTGTGTGATACGTGTGAACGTCTTGAAGACTTCTTGACTCAGTCTCAGCCACTCGGGGAATGATGCTATCTCCAAAGTGAAGAGACCTGAGTGGTGGTGGTTGTTGTTTGGTTCTTACTCTGACGCTTGTTGGTAACAGGCAGCTGTTGACAATAGGGAAGCACCTTCAGCTCTTTGGCCTTGGTCTCCTTATTTAGAAAAACAAGAAAGTTGGCCCAAATGTTTTCTGAGGTCCTTTCCAGCTTTGAGTATTCTAGGTTTACACGATTCCAAGTCCCTGTTCTATATAAAGTTGTGGACTAAAAGCTCTTACATATATAATGATGAGTGAGGTAAGGCAAGGAAGGGGGTCACGCAAGCCCATGAATAAACTATAACTCAAAGCAGAACGTAACAACCAGCAAAGTACAAATATTAGGAAGGTTCAAGTGAACGCTGGTGATACCATAACCATTGGAGCAGGAACTTCTGGACCTTGTGCAGGAGATACTTGCCCAAGTAAGCCTTGAGAAACAGAGGGTGATTCTGGGGAACTGGACAGGTAAAATGGGATGGCCAAGGTTGTAGGACTGGTCTTTGTGAATGTGTTGGAGAGGCAGCAAGATGGGAAACTACAAGCTCGATAGACCTTCAGAGGTCATTTTTCTAAGCCTCTAGATGTAGAAGCAGCCACAACAATGGAATTGTTCTTGAAGGATTTATTTAGTGACCAAGGCTTTCAAAGACCATCCCAGAATGAAAATAGTTGAAGAAAGATTTGGTATAGTAGTTAATTCATGGTGCACAATTTATAACTGTGCATATGTTTTAAGGAAATAAATATAATTACTCTAAAACGCCTTTGCCCACCAATCACTGTGTTCTTTAGAATGAATATACTTCAACTCTGGAAATACTAATATCAAACAGAGCATGTCTTACATATTCCTGGTAAATATATTTTCTATTATACTTTTGTTTTGTTTTTTGAAAAATTTGGAGAGGGCAGGAACCATTATTGTCACTTGGGAAGGAACACCACATCTACTCTGGCATAATCCATAGTATGTAGGGAAGGAGCACTTAAGAGAGATTAACAAATATCTTTTCATATTTCATTCTTGGACAAGCAGAGGTGTAAGAGAAAATCATCCTTCCTGTTCCACGACTGAGACAGATCATGAGCCTTCTGATCTGTAGATCTGGCTCCGCTTTCTCTGCTCCTTTCACCCACTTGGTTTTCTTTTTCATTGGCTTACCCAAATGATGCTTCAACTCCCCAGGAAAGCCAGGCTTTTAGTTCAAAGTGGCTTCCACCAGTCACTTTAGCAGGAGGGTTGATTTTGTCATCATCCTTATGGGTTCCAGGACACAAGCAGTCATCCTGGGCAAGGCCAAGAACATGTCTCCTGTGCCACAGGTCCATATACAACTGCTCTCAAACTCCAGTGTCCCATCTCCTAACCCTGACAGTTGCTCCTCTACCTACTCCCAACTCCCCAGTTGGAAGACACCTCCCTGTCATCCATGATAGGACAGTCAACAGAGGATAATGAGGGGACAATGAGAACTACTTCTTTCACAACAGAAAGCTTTTTCATCTTGGAGTCAAGGCTCTGCAGTGTGATTCAAATCAAGAACAGAATTATTTCAAATTCATAATGCTGGTCTATCATGGAGAGATTATATTTTCACCTCTCCCCCATCCACAGATATGTATATTCTGGTGCCATTTTAAGTTGGCTGAGAACAGTGGTTATACTTATTTTTTAGCCACAGAAAAATTTTCAGGGTATTATTTTTTTGTGAAAAGATATGACTATATAATATTTTGAAAACAGAAAAGCATAAAGAAGGAAATATTCAACACCTGTAATTTTGCTACTCAGAGATAATTACTGTTAGTATTTTGATGTCTATCTCAATAATCCCTTTATATGTGTATGATTACCAGATAGTTATATGGATAGATAGATAGATAGATAGATAGGTAGATAGATAGATAGATACGGGTAGGGTGTATAGGGGGTGTGAATTGGTATTGGTGTATAGGCTTATTGAACATTATAGAATTTTAGGGAAACTTGACAAAAATTCTTTGAGTATAAATTCATGAAGCAGAGTAAATTACTACTAAAAGAAAAAGAAAAAGTCGTGTGTTTTAGGATCCACCCGCATGAGACAAGCAGACAAGAAAGCCTTATTAAAAGAGCTTAGTGTTAATGTCATGGCACATGTCGTTACATTGGTCACAAGTTACCAGGAGTAACTACTTTTTAATTCCACTAAAATAATAATAATTTGTGCCCCCAGCAAAGTCATTAGTAAAAAGAAAAAAATGAACTCTGCTTTGCTTGATTAGAAAGGAGTGGGCATTCCTTATCGCCCAGAAGGTTCTGGGACTTCTTTCTGAGTTATCTCTGGGCTGAAATAACTCAAACAGCAGACGTGTGAACTATTCCTAAAAGTTCTTTTTTCTCAGGCCAGTGCACAAGATGCCAGAGAACTCACAGAGAGCAGAGACAGGAAATTTCACCAGCCATTCGAGCTAACATTTTAAGTATGCCTGGTGAAGAAAATATATAGAGGATAATATAGATCAACCAAAACAAATACACACAATGAACCTCTACAGCTTTCTTCCACCCCTCTGCCACTCGTAAACACAGAGACGTGTATTTGGGCATGCATGCCCTCCTCAGACTGCATGTCACTCGTGTACTTGGCATTGAGAGCCCTATATTCCTGCAATCTGAGCACAAAAAGGGTTATATGGGCCACCCTTCCCCAGGATATCCCAAACATGACACCCTACTTGTTGCCAAATTGAGGTCACTGCAGCCTAGGGAGTCCAAGTTAGACAAACACAAGTGCTGTGTAGAACCAGAAACGTGGAAGGGCTCTTTCTTCTGGAGGTGCTCTATACTGCCTGTCCTGCTGGCTGCCACTGCTGCTAAGGCCAGCAGGAGCTCAGAAAGTGCGAGCAAACCACATTTCTCGGTTTCCTGTAAGTCATTCTGGCTGCTTCAGCTGGATCATTCCCGCTTTAATGTAAGGCATTCAGAGGCTGCACCATCTTGGGAAACAGCTGACCTCGCTTACTGCCATGGTAGCCCTGGGGACCAATTCCTTCCCTCTTCCTCCACTGCGGGTGAATATTAAGTAGGAAGCTCCACCTTTGTGCATTTATTTATCTCTGAGCACAGTGAGAGAGAAGAGCATGCTCTCATTAACAACTGTTCAGGGGTGGCAGGAAGTAAGACTTTTCTTTTTCTTCTGCACCCAACACTTTTCCCTTCATTCTCTGATGCAAGCCACCCTGTGGGCTTGGCATAGTCTTCAAAATGCTAAAGTCAGAAACCACCCTGACGGGTCCCGGGGCGGGGAGGTAGAATCTGCAAAACCCAGTGTTCTCCTGACCTTTGAAATTAACGGAAGAGAGGCTACACCCAGTCTTACATGTAGTTTGGCCCCCAGCGCAAGCAAGACTCAGCTAACTTTAATTCTGACAGATGAAGCCTAAAGCCAGAAGAGCCCACTCCACCTGGAGCCTCATGAAAGGAGGTACAAAGACGGCGTGTAGCACCTTTCAGGATAAGAAAACCTGACTTTTCAAAACTCACATTGAAGATAGTTGGAAACAAAATATTTCAGAGCAAAAATGACCATTTGTATAGCCTCCTCTAAGGAATCCGGCACATAATTTGCTATATACCAAACGTTGCAAGAAGTCCATCTAAGGGACAAGGCAAAGCATACCTGGACAGCTCAGGACAGCCTGCATGGTTTCTCCTGACAAAACACAAAGTGGGGAACTGTGGTTGAGGCTGGCATGGTGGTGCACGCTTGTAGTCCCAACAATGGCAGACTGAGCAGCTGGATCACAAGTGTGAGGCCAGCCTGGGCTATGCAGTGAGTGCAAAACCAGCCTGAACTTCACAGCAAGACCTTGTCTCAAAAAACTAAGAGAATTACTGCAACCGAGGTCTCTATCTTCTCTCTTCTTTGTTACCCTCCTTCCACCAGAACAGCGCCTCCTGCAGTTGCGTCTCCCTAGCTGCTGCAGAGACGGCAGTGCCTTTAAACCAGAGCTCTGACTGCTGAGCCGAGAAAAGCCTGTCCCATCTCTTCTTCTTCTTCATGCATTTCCGCTGTGCCTACCTTAGCAGCACGCTGTTGATGCAGAGAATTCATCACCTGATGTGACAGCCCAAGTGAGCCTGGCACTAAGAAACTCTCATTTGCAACCCAGAAATACGCTGAGGTGCCACAAACCGGCTGATGTCAGCAAGGAGTTGAGCTAGATCTGCATACGGGCCAGATGCCATTACCAGAGGTGGCTGCCGTGGGGGTGAGGAGGTGCACGTGCTCCATGCCCTCATGCACCAGGCGCTGGTGAGGCTGGCCGGGGGGAAAACAAAGAGACACAGATCCTTTCTTCTCATCTTTGCACACACTCCTGCATGTGCACACACACCATCCATAGTATATCCTAGAGACATCAGCTCAAACAAAAGCCCCACCCTACATGCATTCCTTTTTCTACAAGCATAGGAGAACTCTATTTTCCTGGTATGCTTAACTCTTTCCCTAGATCACACAGTGAGCACTTACCAGGAGATGCTTTAGGATCAAGAGATGCTACTGGAAAGTTCCCTAAGGGTCATCTTCTGACTCAAGATTTCCCTGGAAACTTTACACTGGTAAAGCAGATCCATAGCCATTCTGGCTCTTCTCCAGTCCTATCTCTAGCTTCTACCAGTGCGAGTCTTTCAAAATGTAGTTGTGACCATGTCACCTCCTTTTTAAAGCTTCAGTGGCTTCCCACTGGCCTTGGTGTCAAGGTCCCTTACTCCCCTAAGCCAACACTCTCATTTAATCCTTCACACATCTCTGGTTATTCAGGAATTCCTAGAACAGAGCAGGCCTGCTTCTTTCCCTTTGTACACAGTGTTGTCATTCATCTAATTACATCCATTAACTCTGTGTATGTTTTTCAAGAGTGAGTTGAAGTATCCTTGACACTCTATTTGTCCCCTGGCGGTGTCTCCTTCCCCTGTAGGCTTGCCAGGTCTCTCTGTATGTACCCGGCTTCAGCATGTGTGCTGTTGTATCTCATGAGTTATTGCACGTGCCTGTCTCATCTTTAGACCAGAGAGTAGGGTGGTGGACTTTACCTTTGGAACCAAAGTTCCTATCACTGCGTCTGAAACACCTCAGTCTCTGATGAATGTTTCATGAAAACACATTTAGCGGCACTCTAATATTCATTCTCCAGTGAAGAAAGACATTCGCTATCAGGTTCCTGAATTTCGTAATTCAGCCCGACTACACATAAATAGCTGTACACATCTAGAAAATACGTAAAAAGCAAAGCAGAGGAAAGCCCAAGTTTCTGGGTAACTTTTGCATGCAAACAGTAAACTTTCTCTTACTGACTGACCATTAAGGAGGCCTGGTACTTGATAGCTGATTTCACTACGATTAATATTTATACTGCTCTCTTTTATTTTAGTGAAAACGGTTGCTGAATCTCGACAGTTTCAGTGCACAGCTACACACACCACCCGAGGAAGAAGTGCTGTCCACGGGACAGGACACCAGAGAAAGGACAACACTCCACTCTAGATCTGAACAGTCTCTATGCCACCATTTCAGGCGCAATAGGGACTCCAAAATGAACCACAACCTCAAAGGGCCTACAGGGAATTGTCTCACTATCTTTCCTCTTTCCAGGGCTGAGATCTTTCTACCATGGGATCTTGGAATGAACTTGGCATATAAATATAAGACATTTCATTAAATCTGGATTTTTACATAAACAGCAAATCACTGTTTTAGTATGAATATGCTGCATACAGTAATTCCACTTGCTAAATCTGGCAGCTTCTTGTGTACTCTTAGAGGAAATTTTCTCCTGGACTGATCTATAGGTAACTCAGAATCAGTTTTATTGCTTGTCTTACTTTGACCTTTTACGTCAATATCTTCATACAGACATGGCTGTGTCTACGAATCCTCTACCTCCCTTCTGCTTAAATTCCTCCTATTTATTGCAGTTCCTTTAAGATTAAAACAAGGACTTTCACTTGGAAGTAAATCTTCCTATAGAGCCTCAGTCTGTCAAGCATCCCTGCTATCATATTTCCCCTAAGTTAGTCCTCTGCCTGGATCATCCCGTGCTGTTGCTGGCTCTTGGATTCCTGCTTCCATGACCCATTTGATGCCTAGAGGTATCCACTTTGATTGCTACCTACCATGAGGTCAGACCCTGGTAGTTGTGCCTTGGTATCACACTTCTCACCTCTGTGTGGTCTACAATGCTCAGAAAGATCAACAGTGCTGTCAGCCACTACTGGGAGAGGATACCCCTGCTGCAAAGAAATAATTGACCCCCCATTGTCAAAGTGAGATCATTAATTGCTCTACACACAAGTCTGGTGAGAGTTCCTTGCCTGGCCACCTCCTCTGGACGCTTGGTGTGAAGCCACATTATCTTTCCAGACTTAGCTTGAGAGTCACTCCCTTCTTGTAGATTTTCTCAAGACTCAGTATCAGCAACTTCTCTAAATTCTAGTACCACTGACATTCTGACCCTTCATGTTGTCATTTAATCACATACAGCTTCTGTTTATCTTTTTAAACCTCCATGTGAGAACCAGATATTTTTCCTACTGTGATTGTTTAGTTTTGTATTCAAAAACAGATATCCAGTGCATACTCTGGGTTCTATACTGGGCATACCGTGGTCGACAAAGCACAGGTTTTACAAAATCCAATTTCTGCCCTCAAGGAGTTTACTGTTTCATGGGAAAGCGTTATTTGGTAGATTATCAAAAGAACATATGTAGCGTCTAGGTGGTTGTAAGTGTTAGGAGAGAATACAAGATAATGACCTTACTGGGGCGTCTATAAGTCAGCCTGGAGGTGAACAGAAAATAGACAAAAAAGGGACTGAAGAGCTCTAGAGACAGAAAAAAAGAAGCCTGCACAAAGGCTCTAAAGAAGGCCAGAAAGAAAGGAGCACAGCAAGGTGGTGAAAAAGATGGTGCTAAAGAGTGGCAGGGCCCAATCATGCTTGAACATAAAGGCCATACTGAGGGCTCACTTTGATTGTCCTCAATGAGATGGTAAATCACACAGGAAGCCCCTGAAGGATAAGGATACAATAGCTGCTCAACTAAGCACTTGAGTTGAATGGATGAAGACACGAAGGCTTCCAAGGCTTCCCTGGGTGTTCTGCAGCCCACAGGTCTCCCTGGCTGCTTGTAGCTCATTACAAATACACAGCTAGGCAGGAAGAGATGATTCTTTCCCTCTAAATCACAAACATTATTGGTGAATAAATCTAGTGTGAACCTTTCCCTACTCAGGAGAAGAAAATAGAATTCAGGAGCTAGAATCTACCAAATTTAGTTCCCACGATGCACCACTCAGGTGTTGGAGCTGGGATCATCTGAGTATGTGTTCAACCCATGCAAAGTGGCTGCTGATAACATACACTTTTTTGTGGCCCTTTGGGGGAATCTCTGTGTTTAGCAGTAGATGCTAGAACATATGAATGACAAGATCAGCCTCAGAAAGTCAGGAGATGACAACCCCTACCACTACCAAGACATAACCCACCTGTGTTTTTTGGATAAGAAATACTCTACCCCGCTGGGATTGTACCTCTGTGGCAGGGTCTGCATGGGGTGGCACCACAGTGCCAGTTCAGGTCATGTTTTCTCTTACACTCATAATGCAAAGTCCTGGCCTAAGGTCTTAATAGCAAGATGGTAAATCTGAACCACAATCACTTGAGGTGGTAAGTTACCACCTCAAATTTTTTCCGCCCTGACAGGGTTACTCAGTCAGGTCCACCTGCAGGACTCCCAGATGCCTAGTGCTGCAGGAGTGAGGGCACCTAGAGGTCAACTCCAAGGTCATGGTCTGCTTTAGTTCTTTTTTCACTTTATCCTTTTCTAAATTAATGTGGTATGAAAGCCCAGGATCAATACTGCAACATAAAGCATGTGAGACACTGAGTGTAGCTTTCCTTGTGCTGCTCTGTAGCTCACAAGGGATAGGAGATAGTGTATATTTTCATGATCGCTTTCTCATTTCTCAAAGTACAAATAGGACAGTTACACAAAATGTTCCCATATCCCATAGAGTTACTGGACCCTTAGGCTAAATGTACATACAGGAGGTTAAGACTTCAAGTTTGTTTTTACTTAACTTATCAAAGATTATCCTGATCTTCTGGCAAGGAAAAATAAGCTCAGCTTGATTCAGCTAAATAGAGGTGTCTGGTGCAGAGAATTCTATTTCTATCTGAGTAAACATCCTCTATCCTCAGAACTGTACAAAACAAAACACATACCCTTATATAACATGCATAATTTCCACATAGTTCCTTATATTCACATACACATAATATATGCTCAGGAAGTGCTCACAGCACCTACAGAATGTGTGTGCACACTCACACAGAAGCTGCTAATTCTGGACAAGATAAGGCAACGCAAGATATGTTCACTCACACAGTTAAATCTAGATAATTCAAGCAAAAGGTCTTTTTTAAAACAGTGCAAATTATATGATTGGCTGATCCAGTACAGAACTGAATTCTTCATTCCATTTTCATAACGTTTCATTTTGCTTTGGCTTTGTTGACAACACTATTATTCAAACAGGGCACACACAGATTGTGTACACATTACAGGGTGAGCAATGGCCACACGTGGGACACACACAGCCCGTCTGTGCACGTGCCCTTGCGGTGTAAATTGTGAGGCTATTTACTGTCACATAAGAAGCTAAACCTCTTCTACTTTTCTGACCATCCAAGAGACAGCAATTACCCCAGATTATCAGAGCGACAATGACATGTCATGTAAAGAGAGACACTGAGCCAACTCCACATCCCAAAGACTGGCATATTCAAGTACACTCAGGACATTAATAGCAATTTACGTGCCATCACTGAGACAAAGCCACAAAGGCTCCGTTGGCAGCCTCTTATTTTGAAGCCTATTATTTGTGGGAGTTACAGGCTATAATCACAACAGAAACTTTCAAAACCCTTATCTTCCGTGACGCACCAAATCTATTTCAGAGGCATAATTGCTATGTCACTGGAGAGTTTGCTGCTTAATGCACTCAAATGCCATTTAGTGTTTGCAGGGTCATTACAGCTAACAGAAGGGTGGGGGAGATGTGGTGGGAAGCCGGGTGGGGGATGCACACAGAAGATGTTGAGGGGGATGTGCTAGAATGAGGTGCTAGCCTGCATCGTGCCTCATTTGCTGATGGGAGGATATTGTTGTTTGAAAATTCTATTTACTGACAAAAAGAGAGCAAGAGCTTGAAAATAATTTATATACTCAAAAACTCTGCATTCATTTGCAAACACTCTAGAGAGGTCAGTGGATACTAAGGGATGGATTCTTTTATTCTGGGACTCTAGCCCAAGTATGAGAATGTTTGATTTTTAAAAATTTTGATGTTTTCCCCTTTCAAGCAGCTCTAAAAACCTCCCCAGTAGAAATCTTCCAGCGGTATCAAGGGCTGAAAGTCTGACTGGGCTTTTCTGTACATGTGCTGCTAGAGAATGAGAAAGGACAAGCAGGTACGAGGGAGGTGTAAGAGTTCAACAGCCTAGAAGAGGATGCTTCTTACACGTGGTGAAAGAAGATACAAGGAGACAGACAGAGCTTCCTAAATAGGAAAGACATCTAGTCACTCATAGGACTATTTCTTTGACTCCAGTTTAGCTAGGATCATGAGAAAGCTTTTAAAGTACATGTAGCTTCTATTTCTTCAATATGGCTATCAATTAGCCAAGGACAAGCTATTTCGCTTAATACTAGACATAGAGTAAATCTTTAAAGAAAATTTTAACTGACCAATGCATCTGGAGGCTCTTTTAGGTAATCTTTAGTTTCTATTTTATAACTCTGAGTTTTGTTTTAATAGACCAGAAATATAGAAAATGCCAAGCCAATTCAAATTGCAGAGGAATTTTTTTCTTTTCAGAGAATCACTACCACTAGCACTAACAGTCCTGCTTTCCCTCTGAAGAACAACTTTCCAAAGACACATGATGAGTGTTTGGGTCTTATTCTGAGTCCTTTTTTGAAAACAGACTTGTCTATTTCCTAAATGTTGGCCAAGTACAGAATGAGTAATGAATACTCTTATTGTGTAAGAGTTCTTACAGACTAAGAAGAAAATGATGAACATTTCAAGAATATATCTAAAAGGCCAATAAACATGAAAAATGTACAACCTTCTTAGTAACCGAAGGGATACAAATTAAAATAGAATAATTCACAAAGACCAAAAACTGTGACGATATCATTGAGGATGTGGGGAAATGGGAACTATCATAAACCGCTACTGAGAACCATAAGTTAATAGAACTTTCTAGAAGAGTTTACAATACAACACAAAGACCTGAGACTTGTTCATATCCTTCAATCTAGCAATTTTATTTCCAGGAACTTACCCAAGGAAGTAAAAATATGCACAGCATTTTCTGTGTTCTGAAATTTAATAATATTTAAAAAAAATTATGTACTTGTCCTCTACCAGGTTCCAATTGCAGTTAAAGTTATGTTTGAGAAGAATGCTTAATAATACAGAAAATATTCATATTTTTAGCAAAATAAGTAGGTTATGAAATGTTAACTTTTCTACACCCACACCAAAAACATACAAAATGCTCAAAGGCCAGAGACAAAAATATTAGCAGTAGTTTTCTTCTGTGTGATTTTTCTACATTTTCCAAATTTTTTATAGTAAATACTAATTTGTAACGAAGGACAAAGTAAATAGAAGATTTAAATGAAGCATAGCAGGAAAGACCACTTCTCATTTAGGGCTTTGGTCTGTGAGGTGCTCCCTAGAGCTCACTGGAGAAGGAAAGACAGTGGGACTTGGACAGAAGGGCTGAAGGCACTGGGGCTGTTTTCCCCAGAGAGAAAGTCAGCCAGTGATTTCAGAATGCTCTTCGAAATCAAGCAGTGACTTATAAAAGCTCTTAGTTGTCTTTCCCTTTTCAAGAAAGTAGATCAACTGAAGTAGGCACAACACAGAAATGAGCTTAGATACAACAGTGAACTGTTGGAGAACAGGCACTGGTCTCCTCTCTATTTTCTCTGCCCTTATGCCCAGCACAGTAATAGACAGTAAGAAAATAAATGAGGGGAGGGATGTGGCATGGATTCAGCTCAAGGCCACAGAGATGATACCTGCCCCAAAGAACAGTATGAAGAAGAGAAAAACCAGCAACAGGTATGTGGTTTCTGAATAAATACCCATGAGAGAGTTCTAACATGAAGTAGTGACCATTACAGCGTACAGGGTGGAGGTAAAAGATGGGTACCAAGATATGGCGAATAGAAAAAAAAGGACAAAGAACAAAAAAGTTACTCTTTTTTGGAGAGAGATCCTCTGGAAAAAGCAACAACAAACAAAAATATGTTTGTGGGGGTTATGTGTGAGTGGAAAAACACCAATTACAATAATCTGCTTGCTGGTGAAAAGCTATTCGTCCAAAACAAAAACAAAAACCTGTCCACCACCAACAAAACCCCCATCTATAACAAATTCAACGAAGTGTATTTCAAAAAGTATGCATTCAGTATATACTATGTGTCAGGCTCAAGTTAAGAGGTGTGATAGGAAACTACTACAATTCTTTCTTTCAAAATCTGTGGTCCAGGCACTCCCATGACAACTTTCCCTTGGATAGGCGGGAGCAAAGTCAGACAACATGAGTAGGATGTTAGGCTTTTCAACTGCCATACATATAAGGGATGATGGAAAACTGGTGAATGTTTAAATTTTTAAAAAATTACAATGAAAGATACATTGTCAAGAATAGTGGGAGAAGTGTGTTTAAAGTTGAAAAAAAAATTCTGATGGTTAATGGCAAAGTGTCTTTTACTGTATTACATTTTAAAAATCCAAACACTCACTGTATATTTTCGTTACTTCTAGTTGATAAAAGATTTATGAGGCAATGTCTGTCAAATAAAAACATTATGGTGTATTCTCATCTACCTTATTCACTGGATCTGGCACTGAGAGATTAATGGCTCTCCCCTAAAGTCGAAAAGACCACAAAATGTAAATGTTTTGAATCAACTCAGGACATAGAGGCAGCCACAACACTGCACCTTCTAGAACTGCTCAGAAAGCGGCAAAATGATAGGATAAGAAAGTGTGTTTGAAGGGAGTGGAGGTATTTTTGAGGGAGATTAGCAGAATATGCTTTTTATTATAACACATTTAAAAAAAAGAATTTAAACATTCACTGTAGTTTTTGAACATACCATGGAGGTTCTGGGCTGTGGATGCTACGGCTGGAGAATTTTAACACCAAGGACTGCAGATAGGAAAGGACAATAATAATAGGACAGGAGAGGAAAAGAGCTGACATTTATATCACCAGCTATTTCAGGGACCTCTGGGCTTGAGGAGAAGCAAAGGAAAAGTACCAAGTCAAGCACCTGATACCCTCCAAAAGTAAAGATCATTACAAGAAGAAGGGAATGAAAATGGACATCTTGCAGGTCTATTGTGCTAACTTTCAAAACAATTTATTTTTGGTATTGTGCTCTAATACCTGGTTCCCCTACCACCTGGCCTACTCAAATTTTATTTGCTTGTATTAGGAAAAAGTCCGAATTATTTTAATAAACTTGAATTAAGTTACTGCATATAAAGTGCCTAGTACATAGAAGTCAATAAATGTTAACTATTGATGTAATTATTGTCATTTAGACTATTTCTTGCCCTTATTGTTTCCAAACTGTTCCTAAATTTACTGCTCTATGTGATTCTTTATTTTAGTACTACTCAACCTATTTTTTTGATCTTTGTAAGTATTTTCTTAGCCAATGGTCGTATTTATTCAAGTGCTTATCTTGGCTTATTTTATATTTTTATTATTTTGTGTAGTACTTGTGTGTCTTAACTGCTTTCAGCCTTCATTTTGTCATCTCACAGGCAATTTTATCCATCAGTTTTATTCTTTCATTGGCTTTCTTCGTATTTGTTTTTATTAGGTTGCATCTCTTAATTTTTAAATCCTGTCACTGTTTTCTATTTAATTTCTCTAACATGGTGTGTTAGCTTTTCACTCCATTACAGTTATTCTTCTAAAAATCACAAATGTTACGCATTGCAAAGAGGAGGGGCTGCTGTCAAGATTCTAGGCTTAATAAAGCTGGGGCGGCCCCGCCTTGCCCTTTGGGTGGGTTTGCAGAGACTGCATTCTGTAGCTGTTCAGTTCAGTCAGCGAGGGGTCTTCCAACTTTGAAAAACCACTATTTAACACGTGCAATCTTTCAATTTCATAGGCACAGTTTTCCTCTTTTGTATATTTTAGTGTCCTCCAGGTGAACAGACACAGAGATAGCTATTTCATACCTCGATTCCTGGGATGGTCTTAAAATGAACCACAAACCTCTCTGAGATACTGGATCTAAAGTCATCTCTGCTGCCTTTCCTGGTCCCTGGCTGAGCTGTCTGAACAAACACGAGACAGACAGTTGACACCTGTCCGGGAAAGCCCTATCCTTGTAATTTTCCTTATTTAACAAATGAATTGACTTAAGCCGTAAACTTTCTACAAGCCACTCTGTTGGACACACAAGAGAATAGTCAGAACTGAGTTCTTACGTTTTGTTTTATACCAGATTCAAAAATATCACTAGGCAACATAACAGATGCTCATAGGACTCTCACCAACTTCCTTCACTCAGTGTTAGGCTTAAGGTCCCATCTGGATGAAAGGAGATAACGGAGGCACTGGGGTTTGACTGAGCTGTGTCCACACCCTGGTGCTCTCACTTACTGGCTATTTTATCTTGGGTACACTGTTTCACCTGTCTATGGCCTGAGCTTCTCATCCATAAACAGACTTGAAAATGTTTTTATAGGTCAACTCTAGTAACTCAATAAAGATTCGAAGTCATTCTGTTCATATGGATATATTGGTGGAGACTCAAATTAGCCCTGGAACTTTAATCTTGCAATGTGTGGTTATTTTGATCCCTGAACCTCTACGAGAACCTTGGGATCTGGTGAGAGAAGAATCTGGGGCTTCTTGTATCAGAGGATCCTATGTCTTTCCCCTCAGTGTCCTCCTAGGCTAAGGTTGGCTGGGGACGAGCTCCCAGGGCCCTTCCACAGGGAATGTAGGACAGTCTTAGGCAGGTGTATGATTTGCGAAAATAAAAAAGTCTGTGCAAGTTTACGAAGGCAATGGAAAATGTACTGGACTAAACTAGAGGACCCTAGAAAACAAAGGAGACATGGCTGAAGAAAAAAGAGAGATGCATTTTTTTTTTCCCGTACCGGGAATCGAACTCAGGACCTTGCAGGTGGCAGAACCACTGAGGTAAATCCCCGGTGATATTTTACAAGTAAGGCAATCACTGTAATTTAATTGTCAACTGTAGCTACTTTTACACAGTTCAACAGCTTTTATGAAAACTAGATACAAATTCCTTTACAAGTAAGCATGCCAGATCAGAAACCAAAGCAAGTGTAAACGATTTTATTATATTTAAAGTGGTATTTTAAGCAGTGATTGGCTTTAAAACAGTAGGAAGGGTTAAGAGGCAAATTAGGAGTTAGGAGTGTAGGGGAAGTTGGGACCAATTAGATCAGACCAGACTATTTTCGGGACAGCTCTGTGCTTGGTCCTTCTTCCTGTTCCTTCTTTTTAGGGGGACGTAGTTGCTTTGGGCAACTATGTTAAAGGGATGAATATGAGAAAAGGAAGGGCAGCAAACTTAAATATGAGTAATGTGTTTGTTAAAACTCTGAGAATGTGTACTTACGATTTGCACATTTGTGCAAAATTTTGCTTCAGAATTTAAAAATCTCCTGCAAATAAATATTAAACTCTTGCTAATAATACACATGCCACTGCTACTAATTTAAGGGAAATATACTATTTTTGTAGTCTACTTTGAAATGCATGAAAGCAAAACAAACCAAAGCAAGATGGATTGAGGGAGAGAAGGATGGACGGGTGCTGATATGTCTGCACTAGTTTCACAAACTTTCGTATATGTTTGCAAAATTTCCAAATAAAATCTTGGAAAATTCAAAATAGGTAGTACCCCTAATGCAAAGAAAACAAAGTTAATTTCTTCTCTTTGGGAAGCCCTAGGCAGAATTGAAAGACTTTATGTACCAGAGCAGAGCATCTCAAACTTAATGTGCTTAGAAATTACCAGGAGGATCTGGCTGAACTGCAGAATTTGATTTAACAGGTCTGAGGGGTCCTGAGAAGGAGAATCACAAGCTTGCAGGTGACGCTGTGTATTACAGGCCACACTGTGCATGGATTAGTGGGGCCGGAGGAATGGACAACCACACAGAGGCTGCCTGTAAGGACTAGGTCCCCGAGGAGACATAAAACTGAGCCTACACCTCACCAAGTACCTAAAAGTTTTAGACTTAAAGAAAAGGGTTCACAGTGAGCTAAAAGTTTTGTCTGCTTAGGCTTGAACAATTATGATGAAGCAAATCAGGGGCTGAAATAGTTTAAAATGACTGCAAATCTGAGCCATAGTAGAGGCAGAGAACTCTACATTTATACTTTAAATCTTCCTCCACCTTATTTCACTGTTTAAAGCATATTATGTTAATCTCAGTTAACCTCTTAAACACGGTTAATTTTTGATGAAGAGTTCTATTTACTTCATGGATTTATTTAAGCAGA
Source organism: Fukomys damarensis (assembly GCF_012274545.1). Lineage (NCBI taxonomy): Eukaryota > Metazoa > Chordata > Mammalia > Rodentia > Bathyergidae > Fukomys > Fukomys damarensis. The sequence continues at coordinate 43,559,252 of NW_022900931.1, forward strand.
AACATGCTTTTCTGTATTTGTGTCAGGACATCACTGTGTTTCACAGCGTGTCGTACTTCCAACACAAGCGTGGCACTTTGGGTGGCGACCAAATGACCAGTAGAACATCTGGAACTTCACAGCCTAAGGTGGCAGCCAGCAGCCCTGTGTGACTATTTAAATGTAGATCAATTACATAATGATTGCATTCCTCAGGGGAGCTGGTACTTGCACAAAACATGGACTGCGAACATGTACTAATAAAAATAAAGTTTGAAGAAAAATAATTACAATTAGATAAAATTAAAAGTCCATTTTCCTAGTCATACAAGTCACATTTCAAGTACACATTAGCCATGTATTGCTAAAGATTAATTTACTGGACAGGGGTACCATGGATCAACCTTATCCATATGAAAAAATTAAACAGTATGTTTCTAGGAAGAAAGGTTACTTTTGCTCTAGTCACTCGCAAAATTTTTACCAGAATAGCAAATGGCAATCATTCTGATAAGCAATTAATATTTTAGTTCATATAAATATAATTATATTTGTATATATACCATAAAAATGTAAATGCTTCTTATAATGGCCATTTCCAAAATTGTTTTAAAATAAAACATTGTAGGGATTATGCTGAGCAATCAGAGAACCAGGTCACTGAGCCATATAACTTCCAGCCCTTTGTAGTTTTCTGTGACTTTAGGGAATGCGGAGTCGTGTCCTATTAATGTCTGTATTCTTGGTGTAGACTATTAGAAGATTCTCAACAAACATTTGTTGAATAAAACATTTATTCATATATTTACCCATTCTGTCAAACTGTAGCATATTTAGATATTTAGAGATCTAAATATTTAATATTTAAAAATGTGGAAAGAACTTCTCTAAACTCTAAAAGAGCCAGAGTTGAATATAGGTTTTTAAACATTTCCCACTTTCACAATAACAATGGGGATTTCCTAAGAAGTCTAATGTTCTACCTAAAAACGAGTTTGTTTAAGAACACAGATTACCTTTCTAGAAGGTAGGTAGGGGCAAGGCTAGACTTAGCAAGAAGACCACCTTCAGAATTCAAAGCTGTTTTGCATAAATTCTGCTTATTGAATTTTCTTCACATTTACTGAAATATAGAGATGGCCTGTCACTTTCAGAAGCAACACTGAAAACAATGTGTCCTTTTGAAGTTGTGATTTTTGTCTCTGTGGAGCAGATGTCCTGACCAACTTGAATCTGAAACAACTATCCAGGTTCTAGGGGTAGTTCTACCCAGGTTCTATGGCAGGTCTAGGGGGCCAAAGGTGGGCCTAGCTGGGCAGAATGCCACAAAATACCAATGTCAAGGAAGACAGCATGGGGCACACGGCCATCTCACAGACAGGAACCCTCCCAACAACACAATTTTCCCTTCTATTTATGGCTTGGAAGTATTTTTCTTCCTCTTGAATCTTCTTAGGAATGGAGAAATAATAATTGTTTAAGAATAAAACATGACATTTGTTATGGTTTGGATCAAGAATGTTCCCCCAAAGCCTCAAGTGTTCAGAACTGAAGCTTTTGGAAGGTGACTGGACACGAGGGTGTGATCTGTTGATGATTTCATAGCTGAACAGGGAGCAGAAAGATAATGAATGAGGTCAGATGAGGCGGAATGAGAGGATGAGAAGCTGGAAGGATATATTTTTGTCTCTGGCTCATCCCCTCTCTCTCTGCTGTCTTCCACGAAATGAGCGGAATTCCCTTGCCACACCTGTGTGCCATGACTTTTCCGCATCATGAAAGGCCAAAAATCAGTGGTACCCTTAACCATGGACTGAAGCCAGGAGCCACCCTTCCTCTTTAAATGGTTCTCCTTGGGTATTTTGTCACAGGGATGAAAAGCTAGTGCAGCTTTGGAAGAGGCCTGCTACAACACCACCTCAACTGTCTTTCAGACTCCAGGAAGTTGAGTTCTTTTGAGGGAAAACTACCTTGCTCATTGTCACACGGTGGAAGTGGAAGTGGAAGGCACACACATACACGTGTACATGCAAACACCCATGAGGAGTGATTGTATCACTGGGTTTCAGACAGAATCCACTGTAACTCTATGAAGAGATAAGAAGCCTTCAGAAAAGGCTGCATATTTTTGCATAACCGAGTCCACAGTGTGTCTCTCTGAATGATCCTGAGTTCCTCTTTTGCTTTGCAGTTTAACTTTACATCTCCTCCTAGACTACAGAACCAGTTGGCTTACTTGTCACGATCTTCTGAGAACAAAAAACCCAAACTGAGACAAAGTGTTAAATGAACCTAAAAGGGAAAATACAGCTGACTAAGTCAGGGTTTTGCATTAATGCAGGTACAGGGTTTCTGTGCCTTGAAATGGGTATTACATGATGTAACCTCATTCCCCTAAATCAAAACTGGTCAGTTTATTGCATGAATACATGAACGATTGAATAATTTTACCTCATTCTTTTGTTTCCTTAAAGAGCTTTTACTTGGTAGCTGGGGGGAAAATGAAGGATTGCATGTGCAATTACAATACTGGGAATTTTGGTTTGTTTTGTTTTTCAACTGCTATATGCTAAAAAAGTGCTTTTCCGGTCTAAGATGTAGAAGTTGATATGGTGTTAAGTTTTAAAGGTCTTCTGGTATAAGAAGCAAAACTTCTGTCCTCAGAGAAAGCCAGGCTGCGAGGCTCTTCTATTTTCCTGCTGCCTTTGAACGCTTTGGTATTTGGTCCAGGTTCAGCCCCTCCATTCATCTCAGTCCTTCACCTTTCCAGCCAGGGGCTCTTTGTATAT
>NW_022900931.1:43562074-43592069 GCF_012274545.1 Fukomys damarensis
TGGACCAAATGTATTTGTAGGAGTAAAACACAGAGATAAGTGAATATGTTTAGTGCACTTACGTATAATACAAGGAGGGAGGGGAAGACTAAGAGGAAGAAACCCTTCAAGGAGAAGCAAGAGATTTTGATGTGGAATGAGATGGAGAAGATGGTGAGGGAATTAAAGGACATTCGTGTGGGTGCCAAGCGACAAGCTTAAGTGTGTAGTCAGATAAAAGTGGAAGGCCTCCAGAGTTTACTTTGATGATCAAAGGATGCAGGAATCAAAGGTAGGCTAGGGCCAGACTATGGAAGACCCTGAATGTTGGACTCAGGATTTGAGCTTGCTCAGCTGAGTGATGAGAACCACAGATGATTATGAGCAAGGAATGACAAAATTTAGAGGCACGTGTAGGAGAGAGGAGGAACTGGAGAGAGCAACAGTGACGAGGAAGTAGTTGCACAAGTCCAGTTAATGAACTATTTCTAGAAGTAGGATCATGGCAGGGGGAATGGAAAGAAAGACAGGGATAGCTGTGCGACCTTTAAGTATGTCTGACTGACAGAAGGGGAACAGTCTCCCTGCATTAGAGCCACTCTAAACCTGCTAAGTGTTGCCTGTTGTCAGAAGGGAACACTGAGTACTGAAGGAGGTATAATTTAACTCTCCCAGTGGCTAGGGAAGGGGGTCTTTTAGGCCTTGCAGAACTCTCTATCCACCTTAAAAGCATGCCTTTCCATGAGAAGAGGAAAAGCAGTGACAACTGTGTCCTACCCTGTCCTCACTGGAACTACCTACTGTGAAAACTGCTTCCACAAGAGGAGAAAAAAAGGTCAAATTAGAAAGTTATCACTTATAACATTTCATACTGCATTCATGTGGAACAATTTATGCTTTGCCAAGCCCTTTTCTACTTATTTTTTCATTTTCCCTAAAGCAGCCCTTGAGGTATGAAGGAGGAGAACTACTGGCCCAATTTTTGAGAGGAGGGATTTGATACTTGCAAAAGAGTTCCCAGGACCAACATTTCCTGGCTCACCTGATGAGACTCTTAGCACACACCTTGCAATCCTCTTGCTATTTTGCTCAGTTAAAGGCAAGTGGGCTGCATTTTATAGAGTTTAAAACAGACACTAGTTGGATAAGATATGGGTGCTGTAGAAAATCAGCCCGGGAGTGGATAAAGGCTGCCCAGAAAATGTCCTCCAGCAAACGAAACAAAATCCAGAGCCCAGCTGGGAATTCCATTGCTGCTTTGGGTTTGGGGACTGTTTATTTTTATTTCTTGGCTCAAACCTTTCATTCCTGTCCTTGTCTCTTCTTATCTCCTCCCTTCCTCCCTCTCCCTCCCTCTCCACATCCTGGTGGCCACAGTCCTATTCGCCATACGTACATACGGCCCAGCATTTCATACCACTACCTAAAAAGTCTTTCAGTAGTAGCTTTGTCTCCTGCAGGTGGCACACTGTAAAATTGATACCAAAGGAACATATATCATGATCAGTCTTTGATTCATTTAGTCTCTATGTTAAAGACCCAGAAAGAAAATAACCACAATTCACAGGGAAAAAACAAAAACAAAAAATCCCCCCAAAAACGAATACAAAGTGGGAGACTCTTTCAAGTGGCATTTTCCAGCCCGGCTTTTGTGGTGGGCTTATGTAATCAGACGTAATTGTCTACACATGTTTGGTTACACTGCTTCAGAAATGACTTCCAGCCCACCTGATGACATCAGAGGGGTCAATGAGGAGCCTCTAGAGTCTGAGTGCTGTTCTTCTCTGTGAGGCTCAGTTAGGAAAGAAAGACGCCAAGGAGCAGAATTGGCAGACCCATTTCCTTCTGGACTTTCTTCACTTATTGTCCCTATGCCTGTATTCTAGTCCTCACATGCCTGCATTTTACTTATGCATGCACACAACAAAGCTTTCTCTGGAAAAGTCTGTTTTATATCCCCAAAGACTTAGGAAATGCATAAGCACATATGTGCTTCACGCCACGCCCCAGACAGACTTCAGTCCTTTGGTATCCATTTTAAGAATACGCTTCTTCACCAAGATATTTTGTGTTCTTCTAGGCAGGCGTGCAGGCAAGCCAGCCACTGATGTGGTAATAATAATTAGCATTGTCAGCTTAAGCACAAGATGGGAAGAGTTCTCTTTTCTGGAAATCCTTTCTAGAAGGTGACGTATGTTTAACAGGGCTGCCTCTATGATCTAGCTTTCTTTCTCATAGAAGGACTTAACAAACACTACAGAAATGCAGAGGCAGGACATAAAGAACTCCTGATCATAAGTGGCCTTCAAAGTCATCAAGACAATTGCACCCTGGCGACTGACTCCTTTCTACGAGGTCCACACCGAGTCATTAGCCAAACCATTTTTGAACTGTCTAACGATGCAGAGTTCTTGACTGAATGCAGCTAATTCCATTTCTGGAAAGAACTCTAAAGAATGGTCCATCAAAAGTTCAACTGACGTCCTTTCTGCTCTGTGATGTGATCCTACCTCGTTTAGATCATTACTGACGAATCTATTCCCTCTGTCAGATGGCAGCTTGTCTAAAGCTATTATGTACCACCTACATCTTCTCATTTAAGGAGCAGTAGTTCTATATTTTTTCAACCAACCATTCCTCATATGATGAAAGAGCTGGTGTTCTCTTGACTCCTTCCATACTAGCCATGATCGAGCATGATTTGAGTAATGCAGAATGAAAAGGTTCTTTCCTTCATGTGGACGTTTTGCCTCAATTAGCATAGGCTATGGGAACATTAATAAATCATCCCTACCGTGCCTTCTTTCTAGCCCCAATTTACTTTGGTCATAATATGTAGAAAACAATAAAAATGATTTGTATCAACCAACCACAGCTTTCTTCATTAGTTTTGAGCCAACAGCTCTCCTGGAGCCTTTTGTGACCTCTAAACACTCAGGAAATCACCCCTGTTCTAAAGAAAAGCCTCCTTTTCCAGGCTGCCCTCTTGCCCAGCTTGCTGTCACCGCTGCTGAGATAGCAGACGATTGATCTGAGAAATCAAGTTGGATTGCTGTCCCGAATCTACACTCGGGTCTCCTTGTGTCTGTCTGATCGATTTCACTCTGCGACATAGCTTGTCGCTATGAATTTTCATGCTAGTCAGGAGCCGCCAGTGCACCCAATAACAAGTGGGAGATGGTCTGCACCCCTCCCCATGCCTTCAATATACCCAGCTTCTGTGTCAAAAAATTTTTTTCAAATCATCTATTGCCAGATTGGAAAAAAGATTTGTTTGCTGCTTCTTTCTTTCTCTCCTTTTTTTTTTTTTTTTTTAAGGCCACGGGCCTGGATGCGGTGGATTTGGCCACTGGTTTTCCTCCCCAGGTTTCCCAGCCACAGCCTGTGGTGACATTTCCTACCACTGTTGTACTAGGTGTCACCTGTTTAGCGGCTTCTCTCAGCTGAGTGTCCGTGGCCGCAGGTGCTGTGCGAACACTGATGCGGTCTGACAGCCTTAGATGCCAGCTGCCTGCACGAAGCCTGCCCAGTCACCACTTTTTCTGTGAGTAGGATATGCTGCCCACGGCATGACAGATACAGAAACAAAAAACTAGGTGACCGGAAAGCTGAGACAAGTCCTACGAAGTGGCCTCCTGGGCCCCGTGGCTTTCAAATAATTGGGAGTGATAGAATAAAAACAAAGGTTGGAGGGAGTCTTGTTTTCTTACACTGATGCCCTGCGGACTGTACATCTGACTGGCTGCGAGTCCGTCACTGTATCCTCCTGTCTGGCTGATAACATGGCGAAGGGTATCCACCTAGACAACAACAGAGAAGGAATTAGTTCCAGAGATGTCAAGGAAGGCAGGCACATCATTGTCTCACAGTCTACCATCGGGGCATGCCGGATTAACGCGATCATTCGGAGACATTCTTCTTGAGGAAGAAGTGTCCAGTAGGAGGAGGTGGGGCTCTTACTAATGCCAAGTCCATCATGAGTTCTGAGTTCGGCAAGAAGTAAAATGGTAAAGGAAAACTGGGGTTCCCAACCTTGAAACTAATTCCACAGTGCTGCATGAGATGGGGAGGTGGGGGTGCAGAGGAAAGAGGATGAAGAAATTTCTCCTTTTCTCTTATTATTCTTCCCGGTAGATCATCCCATATAGCTCCTCCTTTGCTGAGGATCTGACAAAAATTAATTTTCTGTTGAAAGTGGGCGCGGGCAGCCATCTCACAGAGAACAAGAACGTGACTAAAACCCTGATGTTTTAAGGATTTCAAAGGTGGCCAATTGTTTAGTCACTTGACCGGTGTTGGATTATAGCACTTCAAATCTGCCTCCAGGTAGTTTTTCCTGAGTAAGGGGCTCATTCAATGGCCTGTTGGTCTATCCCAAGCACATACTTCTTTCTGTTCCCGAGGCAGGGTGGAAAATTGGATCAACGTGACTCAGAACTTCCCTCTTACTCTGACCCATAGCATACAACTTTATGCTCTCACATCACACTTCACCTCAGGACCTCTTCCTGAGGTGTCCTAGAGGCAACCAGTTTATAAAGGAGCATTGAGGCTTCATACCGGGCTCGATTTTTACTTCCCAACATGGACTCATCACCAGAAACTCAAGTCCACTGACCTCAAGGATAACTAAGAAGATGATGTTAGTCAACTCGGTTTGTGAAATTTAAAATGAAAACATGGGATGCTAACATGTTTGCCTATTTTCATTAATTATTTCCTTATTTGGGCAAATACTGAATATGGAAAAATCAACCAATGAGAAGGAGACCTGAAAATGGGAGCCAACGGACTGAACTCCTCCCTTTCCCTTTAGTGAATAAAGAATATGCTGGTCCACCTGCCTGATATGCCTTGGTCACCTCGCCCTGTACTTGCTGCCCCTCTCTCGCCTTCCTAGTGTGAGTGACAAGCCAGAGCCAAATGCATTCACAAAGGGTGGACAAGATTCCCTAAAACAATGGTTGTCTTTGTTTTGGTTTGGTTGAGTTTAGTTTCCCTCTCTTTCTTTCTCCTTCCCCCTCTCTGGATTGAAGCAGGAAGCCAATACGACTGAGGGCACTTGGGCTCTAGTGCGTCCACTTGGCAGCATATTGGCTGGGTCCCTACCTGTGATTGCACGTTCGCTCCAACCTGGGCCCCTTGGTAAGAATCCCCATTGAGTGACTGCACGCTCATGAACAAATCTCCAGAGTTTGACATGTTAAAAGAACTGGAAGAACCTGGAAAGGAAAGAGTGAGGCACCTGAATCACAGAAAGGAAAAGGCTCAACCCCCGCAACTAACAGCCAAGAGAAAGAATGACATGCAAAGTAACCCCCAAATAAAAACTAAAATAACAATAACATCAACAGAGTCTGGTTAGTAGCATGAAGAACAGAGCAAGCAATAAAGGGTGCATACTGCTGGTGTTATATGAAGCCACACCTTCCTGTAAGCTGTCCACAGGGACTGCTTCCGCTTGGCAACTTCAAGTTGAGAAAGGGAATATTTATTCTTCTCAACTCAGGTAGGTCTATTGTAGGTGTTTCTTTCATGCCTCTGAAGGAGTAGGATTGGCCACGGGGTTATAAAATGGAGAATATGGGCTTAACAACGTTCTTGTGCCACCAAAATGGAGCACCTTAGCTATTTGACTGGTTTCTAAATATGCTATTATGTAACCCATCTACTCACATGGGGAACAGTACCAGGGAGGAGAGGACCTAGAAACAATGTCACGCACTAGGGCTGGCCCTGGAGGATACTGACATTTATGACTTCTGCAAAGAATGTCAAGTTCCTTGCTGGGTGGCAAAGGCCCAGGGAGCCATGAAAATTGCAAGAATACACAAGAACAGTCTACCCTTCTCACCATCTATCAGTGTGGGGAAGGACGAAGCTGAGAGATGGAACAGGAATTCCCAAGCATGCACGAAACACGAAATGCTGCTGACAATAATGATAATGATTTCTAATGTGGGCCTCAAGAAGGGCAGTGAGCCAGATTCACATCCCAGAGATGGAGGCGGCTTCATCCACAGAGTCAGCCCTTGAGATCCATCCTGGCACTACCCAGGCACCACCAGCTCTGCTGTGGTAAACCTCACCCAATTTCAACTTAAGCTCAAGGGCCGACAAAAGCTTAATATTATTCTGAAGGCATCGTGCGTGCAGCTCAGCGCATTAGGAAAGAAAGCTCAACGTGCAAGGTTTGGTTAAAACATGACGTTAGCCTGAAAAGGAAGAGACCTCAGGGACCCAGGTCAGTTGCATTTTTTTTATTTCAAACCCTGCACTGTTTAAATGGCGCTCTTGCCCTAGTATTCGGAGACAGCCATCATCAGCGTGGAATCGCCCAACCGTGAGTCATGCCTCAGCTCTGATACTTGCCTTGTTTTCCCCCAAGATAAAGATCTGAGTTCTCTTAGAGCTGCCCTGCCTCCCATAGAAAGCTGCTGCTAACCAGGGAGAAGGCTTCCCCATAAAGGCCCACTTAAGAAGCGATGCATTCTAAACTTTGTCCTGTGCTTAGCTATCATACACACCATCAGGCTTCAAAGGCAAGGGCCAGGCAGAGAAACCAGATGACTAACAAGTGTTGGGACCACTCCACATTAAAAATATCTCCAATTTTCTTTTTTTATGGGATTTTCACCTACATGCAAGGCACGAGCTAACGACTCCACTACATAAACTGATCGATGCTCTATCTAGCTCTCCTCTCATTCCACTTTCCCAGAGAAAACGAAATGCTTTCTTGGGGGCGGGGGGATAGCACACGTATCAACCATAGGACTGACATTTTCATAGCTCTGCAATATGTCCTGTCTCATCTAGCATACATTTTTTTTTCTTCATGAATTTATCTAAAAGGAGTTAGAAGAGTTAAATCTTAGCAAAGTCGGTGTGAGAACTGATGAGGTATGGCTTGTACTCAGTGAGTGGGGTGAAAGCGTCAGCCTGCAACTTCCTTGCATTAATATGGTACCTATCTTTCCAGCTACCCCCTGACATACAGATAAAGCATGGGGTAGCACAGGTCCCACTCTCACCTTAATAAAATACCCAGAGTTCTATATACTTGGCTATAGCTCCTTCAAAATCTGTTTTGTAATCACAGAGATAAACCCAAATAATAAAAGCGATTGCAGTAAGGGTCACAACACATGCGTGTACTTAGATAGCATCAGAAATAAGACCCAAATTGTAACTTTTTAAAATGTCATCAGACTTCTCCCTACCCATCCCTAAACAGTGCTGCTTGAAGCCCAGGTGTCTTATTTCTCTCCCGCACAAATGCCACGTAATCAACCCAAACATTGTATGCTTCGCTGATGGCTTACTGGTAATCAGCACACAAACTTAGAGATGGGAGAAACCCCAAAGGGCTACACGATGCCAAGTAACATGGCATCCATGGAACCATGAAGGCACGGAATGCGCCATTTACAAAATGTACACTGCAATTGACACAGATGATTTAAAAATATATGTGCATAGATAAATTGTAAATATGTCTGGCTGCCTAATGTACACAGAGATAAATATGCGCATATGAATGTACTTCATGTACAAACGCATTTGTATCAGAGAAGTAATTGCAGACATAGGCCCTTGTGCTCTTGACTGAGCTGCTTCAGCATTTCACTGTCTCTGTACACCCATGTACGGCACTACTAGGGATTCTGACTCTCTGGTGAGTATCTAGAGGCAGTGTCTGCATGTAAGGAAGACAGCAGATGCCCCTAGACCACAGTAAAGCAGAGAGATGACCACATAAACATCTAAACAAGGAGGGGCAGCCGTATTCACTGTCCAGCACTGGAAGCTGGAAAGAACTTATTGTGGAGTAGATAGGTTCCTGAGAAGAGCATGACTCCTAGACAAAAAATGAATAGGTTCTCTTGGACGTGCTGTGGGAGTCTCCAACAGCTGATACAATGATCTAGTTTGCTAAGAGCATTTGGGAACCTCATGGGCAGGTTGCTGTGGAGTAATCAGCAATCACTAGAATTGCATTTGAAGATGTGCTTGGAAGATTGATTAAAAGATCTGAATTTGGTTTAAAAATGGAGGCAAGTTGCTTATTTAAACTGCAGCACAGATATCCAGGGCAGGTACAGAGATATATCTACGTCCCACTAGACAGAGAAGAAATAAATGGTTACCCATCTAATGCCTTTGCTTGGGCAACATCATGGCATGGAAATGTGCTAATATCTATATTCATTAAGCCAATTTCCTAAAAGTTGCATTTCTACTTTAAAGAATCCTTAGAAAATTTAATTTTTTCAGAAAAAAATGAACAAACCAAAACAACCAAAAACCCAATTAACCTCATAACTACCCCCCCAAGTGGAATAATAATAAATAAACCTAGAATGATAACAGTAAACCCCATATCAGGGTTTCTCGACCTTGGTACTACTGGCACTCAGATCAGGTAATTCTTTGTCGTGGGGAACATCTGACGTTAGGCACTGTAGGATGCTTAGCCATATGTCCTTTCTCCGCTCATAGCACTAATATCCTCCTTCTAAAACTGTGGCAATCAAAATGTTCTGAGGTACAGCTCAATGTCCTTGGGGTTCAAATTTGTCCCTAGCGGAGAATCAATGACCTAGTAGGAATGGATTTACTTTTTGCTCTTAAGACCCTAAAAGTATTTTCAAGTCCTGGCTCATTATTTCATTATAGGCACGAAATTTCTGTAAAGTAGCTGCACAGTGAATGGTCTTAATTTCTGCAGTGTCAAAAATCAAGATTGCAGAGAGATGATGGGACCAGTGTGATGAGAATCAACTCCCACACTATTTGGAGGCACAAAAGACAGATCTTCTTCGCTAGATGCAAGCTTAGTTACTTCTTGTGCCTGCTTCTAAGAAAGAGCCCTAGTTCTCATATCGCACCAAAAGTAGGAGGCTGAAGATGCATCACTCCAGGTCTCTTCTGAAGAGGGATGAACTTAGATTTTTATGGTTGCTTCAAGTGATCTCCATTTTTGCCTTCTCTATTCACAACTTTACCTCCCTTCCTTGTATTCTTCCTTTTTGCCCCACCTGTCTTGCTCAATCCTGCTATGAAGCAGGCTAAATGCCTCGAAATGCTGGTTAATCCCACACAGGTCCTAGTCCTACATGATTTTAAAGAAAAGGAGACCAGGTATATTTCAATCAATGGGAATACTTAGACATGGCCTATGTAAAGGTATTAACATGCTGATCCCACACAGAAATCTCAGGAGGGAATAGTTCCTTGCAGTAGAAATGAATATTTACACTTAGTAAAGTTTCTGGGAAAAAAACTCCCGCTTCAGTGTTCAGGATTTAAAAAGTTCCTTGGAGCTTGGTGTGCATAACTGTATTCTCAGCACTCTGGAAGGCTGTGGCAGCAGGATCTCAAGTTCAAGCCTAGTCCACAAATTTAATGACTTAGTGAGACCCTGTCTCACAATAAAAAGAAAAAGAAATTGAAGATGTAGATCAGTGTGAAGGCCCTAGGTTCAATTCCCAGTACTGCAAAAATAAAATAAAAAGTATTTCTTTGCTACAGAACTCTAAACTCCAAACTCTACCAAAATATATTTTCACATATTAACCTCTTATTTCAAATTTGTGCCAGGCAAGGTGGCACATATCTGTAATCCCACCCCTCAGAAAGCCAAGGCAGGAGGATCACTTGTGAGTTTGAGACCAATCTGAGTTCACAGTGAATTCAAGGCCATTCTGAAGTATATAGCAAGATGGTGACTCAAAAAAAACAAAAAAATGAAAAAGAAAAAACCCTAATTAAATAAACACAGGTTGTTAATTTCCACAACCATTTCTCTTTTGAAAGTATTGAAAACCAGTACACCCTACATAAAAACTGGAACATTTATTACTTTATCTGTGCACCGATTTGGCAAAAGAGTAGAAGAAAATACAGCAAAGCTCACTTACAACCTTGTTCGTTATTTCTTTTAGAATCTCATATGACCACACCCATGCAGTCTGTACTTTATAGTATAGTCTCTCCTGCACTGAATGAATATACATAACACACTGCAATGACTCTTCCTGCATCGAATGCATGCTAACAGGTGACTCTGACACTATGTTGTCTTTACTGCACAGTCTCTGCTTTAGAATCAACACTACAGAGGGTTCCTCAGCGGACTATTTCCAACAACTTGGGCACACATGGAAAGTTTAGCTCAAATTTTCCATAATTACTTCGTCTGTGCCCAGAGTCGTCACACCAAGTCTAAGGCACCAGAAACAGCCCTTAGAAAACTGTACTCACAGACTGGCATTCTGTGAGTGCCAAATACAGAGCAGGGGTTAAAATGCTTACTTTTCTCTTTGTAAGGGCTTTAGGAAAGAATAAATAGTTACAGATATAGTAATGAAGGAAGTCCACAGGGCCCTTGTAAGGACTAGTCATAAATCATGCTAAGCCATCTGCGATGCAGCTATATCAGGGACAGGGAAAAAGTCATTTTGATATCTGTTTTGCATTATGATAACCTTTGCAGGAGTGTTGAGTGCATTTTTTGCTAATGTTAACAGAACTGTACCTCTTCCAAAGAGACAAGTGAAAATGTCTGCCTAGCAGTACAGTTCAAGTTGTGTCGCTGGGTCTGAAACACTTAAGAGTTGACCGGATGGAGAAGAAGCAGTTATCCTTGATCCTTTGCCAATCACATCAGGATGGGGAGAGAAGATAACAAAACAAAGCTTCAAAACGCAAATGTGCTCCTCATAGTTACTCGAGCTGCGGGGCTGGATTCTACACTGTCTTTCCATGGCCACATGTACAGAGCCCAGTCCACTGTCGGTGCATGATTGCATTTAAACACGGACAGTACGGCTGGACGTGGAGCAAAGTATGACAACAAATGAGGACAATGAAAAAGCTCACAGAAGGTATCCGTGCGTGGAGCCTCCACGTCTCGGCCACGGTATGGGAGAAGGAGGACTTCGTGCAGTGCACAATCAGGTCAAAGACACCAGATCCCCCAAGAAATGCTAGGAAGTAGATTTGTAGTTGTATTCTAATTAAATATATTTCAATGTTTATTATTTTGTTGGTATCATCTTAGATGCGCACTCCACAGCCCGAGACAGCAGAAACTGTTCAATGTGGGTAGTACCATAATTTGATACAAAGCTTATTTAAGGAGAAAATACTTGTTTTTCCTTTATCAAAAATAAAAGCGCACCATTCCTTCCATGGCACACAAATACTAAAGTGACAGTTTAAGCATAAGTGAATTTTTTTCACTGTGGATATTCAGAACTGATGGCCCAAGGCATACCCAAAAGTATATCATGTCTCAACTAACCTCTAGAACTAGGGAACCGATGCATATTCACTAAAATACAAATACAACCTACACGACTGATACAATGACATGAAAACTGGAATGTGAATAATTTGAATTAATGACTGGCAATTTTCTATGTAGTTTACACAAGGAAAACCAATAAAATAAAAACAAAGAATAATCATTCTAAACAATTCATAGAAATAATTGTAGCCTGGCTTTGCAGATCAGAACTTGCTAATGATATTGCTAGAATGACTAGTCCTTCATTGAATGTATGCTAACAGGCGGCTCAGACACTATGTGTTGAGGACAGCAAAAATGGATAAAAACTTTATATATAAAAGGCCAAATGACCGGACTCCGAGGATCTCTCTCAAGCTTAAGTTTAAGGTCTTTATTGGAGTCTCTGAATTTAGAGGTGTCATCAAAACCAAGCACTGTGCCTCTGCCTCAAGGAAAGCAAGACACATTAATGCAATCTCCCAGACCACACGATCTTGTAAACAGTAGAATACATTGTTTCTGGAGATGAGAGGAAGTGGTATCAGCAATACAAAGGGTAATTAAATACATAAATCAACCAATCAAAAATCTACAGAATTAAAATTAAATCCAGTGTCAGAAATGCAAGTATAAAAATGGAGAACAATCCCCCCAAATCAAAGAAAAAACTAACCAGCTGAGTTGGGAGTGGAAGGTGAGTTAGCTTGGCTTCCATGGGCTGACACATTGGTAGCAGTGACAGCCGTTTTGGCAGCATAAATATTGGCTTCCTCTTGAAATTTACCTATGTTCTTCTTGTACCGGATTCGCTTATTTCCAAACCAGTTTGATACCTATGGCAGTTTAAGAGAAAATAAGAAATTTAACATTCATTCTTTACAGACATTGTAGCAAGAAAAGAAGATCAGGATGAAGAGGTAGGCAAATTGGTCTTCTCCTGCTGATGATTTGCAACACAATTAAGAGATCTGAAGTAAGAGCTTCTAACACAGCAACAACATACACTGAGATTCCCTTGTTTAATGTAACTAAAATCTAGCAAAACCACAGTGATAAAAATTTTTTTCCTATAGAAGATCTGCTCATTTAAGCCAGGACTCTTTTAATTTAGAGCAAGCATTTTAAATGTGCTTACTCCTTAATTTATGACACTAAAATAAACATACCAGGAGAAATGCCTGTTTCTTATCAATGCTAAAGCTGACTTAGCACAATTAAAATACACAGACCTTTAAATATCTGTATAAATCTATATTAACATATGGGTGCTTTCATGCATAACTTAATTTCAAAATTTTAGAAGTTAGATAACTTTAATATGGACTCAGATTCTTAGCTGCATAGTGTTATAGACTTCAGGATCAATATAATCCCACCCAATACATTACACCGAGTATTTTCCGCAAAGCTCGCTGTTAGCAACAGAAAGAAAAGCTGACACACACACTGATTATTCCTTTGAATTCCAGGCTTTAAATGTTAAAACCCATATACACAATAAGCCTAATTTACTTTCATTTGTTAATTTATTTCCTTCATGTTGCTCACAGCAGCTGTCCTGGCTTGATTTGGGACCTCTGCTCCTTTATACAAAGACCTCTGCCAGAAACAAGTGGAGATATAATCAAATTCAAGTTTAGCCCCATAATTCCTGCCCTGGGATGGAAGGTTTTATACCTCATATTCCAGATGTGATTTCTGAACTACAATGTTGTGCTTTGTATATAATTATGAAACAAACTCAAAATTTGGCGAGGGAATGGTGAATTGAGCACACATGTACCATGGCTTATAGAAAATTATATACAGTCACCCCTTCCCCATAAAATGGCACATAAAGAAAATGCTTGCAAAACCACATTTTAAAAAATCACTGAAAATTTAAAACATAAGGCTGTCCCTCAAAGACTATGCAATTTAGGCTATAGCAAAAATGCTAAGCCTTTGTTATAAAAATAAAAATATCATGGCACTATTGGTAAACAAGAGAGGAAAAAAGTCAGTAACAAAATGCTTATTTATTGTAGATCCAGAAAAAAATTTAAACTGAAAGAGGAAGGGTATTTCCGGGTTTATTTCAGGATCATTGTATATCTATCTAATTTCTTTTTGAAAGTCACACTTTTCTTGATATTATCTTCACTGTTCATGTCAATCATTCGTGATTATCATTGCTCTTTGATTTCTAAAGTGGAATGGGAGAAGAGGAAAACAAGGACATTTTTCAGAGTTAACTGGAAGAAAGATGAGGGTAGCTGAGGAGTTTAATTTCAAAAAGGAGAGTGATTATTAAAAAAAAGAGAAGAAAGACAGCAACTCCCTGCCTAGAAATGGAAGCCTGGGAGCATATTTAATATATGATACAATGACTCTAATTTGTAGATTGGAAAATGAAATAAACTGTGAATCCCCTAGAATTACACAGCTGGCCCGTCTCAGAACCGTGTCCCTACCATAAAGCATCACACAGTATTGTGTCCCATCAGGACTTGCTTAGCAATGGGGGAGCAAATTGTGCCTCCTGGGGAGGTGGAGGATGAGGAGATGGGGAAGGAAGAATGCAGGCCTTGGGGTGGATGGAGGAAAGAGAAAATTATATAGGAGGCAAATAATCACTGTGCAGAACCAAGTATGTGCACTTGAGTGTCTGTAATAAAAAAGTAAAGGCTGTTGGAATAGAACAGGGTTCTATATTATTATTATTATTATTATTATTGACTGAACCCAGGGCCTTCTTACTAAACTACATTCCCAGCTTTTTATTTATTTTTTTAAATTTTGAGTCAGGGACTCACTCAACTTTTTATCTAGCTGTAATACTGGTTAGCTCGAGAAGGGTTCATTTTCACGTCTCGAGAGATTTGAAATTCTAAATCCCAGACACAGTTCTCAGAGAGTAAAGTGACTTAATTCTACTTTAGAGGCAGAAGATCCCTGGGTTTTAGGGGTACAGCTCAAGATTAGATCATTTGCCTTGTGTGGGTAATGCCCTGGGTTCAATCCTCAATAGTAGGGCAAAAAACAAAAACAAAGACAAAAACAGAAGCAAAAAACAAACAAATAAACAAAACAACAAAACTAATTTGTAAGTTAATGACATGATCCACATCTTGAGCCATTCCTCAAACGCGCAGGAAGTCATAACAAAAAGGCGTCATTATTTTTTTCTTTTTTTGTAAACAAGGGGTCTAGATTTAGATAAGAACCATTACTGCCCTGGGAGCAGTGGGGGGTTACTAGAGTTTGACTGCTGATGTTCTGTCTTCCCAGGATGGTCAAGTCTGGAAATGATCTTCAAGGAGGGAAAAGTGCCTGAGGAGGAGGGCTCAGGATAAAAAGGAGTCTACTCATTCTGTCTTATCTGAAAAAAAAAAAAAAAAAAGGATGTTTGCTGCTGCTAACTGACCCACAATTTGTTGGTTCGGCTTGGGCAATCTTTCCCTCGTCAATACCTGTAAGTACCTTTGGTGGCATTCTACTTTATTTTGACTGTACCTGATTTTGCTTAGCTAAACACAGGTTGATAGAATTAGCGCTCTCCTGGGAGTAACAGAGCCAGAATTCAATTCAGGGATGTACAGATGCTTAGTTTATATAGAACAGCATCTACTTGGTTTGAGAAATGTTTAGTGAAATTTCTCCCCGGAGTAGAATTCTCCATTACTCCCTTTCATCCCTTAAAGGAAACACCAGCACACTTAGCTCTCTTGCCAGTGATATAATTTGGAGGAAAACTTTCTCTGACAGATTTCAGGATTCTCACTAAAGTTTCAGTGAGAGACTACAGTTGATATTTGAAGGTCAAACTGAGTAAGAAGTGTGGATGGACCCTTGGAGTAGAAAAATGTAATTGTATGTGAATACTGCCTCTGGTCTACTTCATACTAATGTTGAAGACTCCAGATCTATAAAAATTTTATGTCACGTGTATTTCCGACTCAGTAGGTAGCAACTACAGTTATTGCATTTTGGGGGAAAGGGACCCTCGGTGGCATTTGGTGTAACCACTCCAATGCAATAATGGTGACATGGTAAAATTCCTTCATTCTATCTGCTATAGAGTCAGCACATCGAGAGAAGACATCTGACTCCATTTCTCTAAAGGCCACAGAATGACTGGTTTCATTCACTGACTCTTAAAGTAAACAAGGGACCAAGTAAGGAATTGACCAAGTTCGAGAAAATAGCATGAGGAATACAGATGGCTTTCTAAGTACATGGTAAAAACTCCACCCATTCAAAGCAAAGGAGTGCTCGCTCACTGAGAAGAGCTTTATGCTTGTTTTCACACTGGTTTCTTCCTCTTCTTCTCTCCCTTCGGCTGGGACCTCTCACATTTTTTCAGGTATTTACCTTGAAGTTCTCTTGCACACATCAAGTGCTTGCCTCACTATCCTACAGCTTTAGCTAATGGACCTTACAAGGCATGGATGTTCAGTAAAGCAAGACCACCATGAAGACCCTGCTGCAAGGCTCCCCAAAGCCAGGCTGTAGCCTGGGTTTCAGGGGGCTTCTTACCTGGGAGACAGTGATGCCACACTTCTTGGCTAGCTCCTCTTTGGCTTCCTCACTGGGGTAAGGGTTGCTGAGATGGGAATAAAAATACTCATTCAGGATCTCCGTTGCTTGCTTGTTGAAATTCCGTCTCTTCCGCCTCCATAAAGAGAAAAGGAAAGAAAACAACAAAAGTTTACACCAAATAAATTCAAGGGAGAGAACAGGATCTCTATCGGGGAGAAGACACATTTTTGAGCAAAAGGTGAAACAGAGATTTGCACAAACGGGCTGGACACTCATGAAAGACACTTGGTCAGTACTGCACTGTACGCCACAGAGAAGAATGGTGACATGTAAGGTTCAGGCCACCTTGGTTTTGAATCACGGATCGACTGGGTACCAGCAGGTTGTTTAGGCTGCCCCTCTAAGTCTCAGCTTCTTCTACTAAAAATGAGGCATCCTACTGAACTCATAGGGTTAAAGGAAAGGAGAAAGCAAGCCACACACAGAAAACATTCAGCTCAGTGCCTGATATATGTCAACAGCCAGGACGTAGTGGTGACAATTTAAGGTTTAGATGTAAGATGTCCCCCCAGATTGTCAACTGTGTGGGGAGATGACCAGGTCACGGGGGCACTAGGCCATCAGGGGATCCGCTGATGACTTCAGGAGCGGAATGCACTGCTGGTATAGATGTGCTGCCCAAGCGAGCACACTGAGTGAGCTACTGGGGGTGGGACCTGGTTGGCAGGGGCCATTGGAGGCAGGACCTGGAAGCCTGTGTTCTTGTCTCTGGCTCCTCCCCCTCTCCATGCTTCCTGACTGCCGTGCCCCTCTACTGCTCTGTTCCTGCTTTGGAGTGCGTTGACCACAGATTGAAACCCTAAGTCTAAAAAAAAAAAAAAAAAAAAAAAACTCTCCTCCTTTAAGTTGTAGGTGTCAGGTATTTTGTTGCAGTGATGGGAAAGTGACTAAGAAACAATTCTTCCTACTAGGTCACAGCAATCAATCCAAGTGATTCCCTTTCAGGGCTAGCCAGGCAGACATGCTTATTCCTATTTACAGCTGAAAAGCCTCATTCAAAGGTCACTTAGCTGGTACGTTGTTGGAGAGCCAGGATGTTAATTCAGTTCTGCCTATGAAACCCAATCTCTTCCTTCTACACGCACTGGCTCCTGGCCATTACAGAGACTCTGCAGCCGAGAGTTAAAAATAAGTTATCATTTTCTCTCTATTCTACCCTCATATAAATGGATGCAACATTTTTAAAAAGGCACCTTGGAACAGGGCAGTGAACGGACTGGAATTAACCCCCTGACTGCCTGACCTCTTTCAAGAGGAGAAAAGAGGACTCACTCCTTACACAGGAACAGCAGCAGAATGGTCAAACAAAAGGCCACAAGAAATCTTTTTCAAATCCAGGTTGCTAAAAGGAAGAAGACCATTCTCAAATCAAAGCATTTTCTGCCTTAAGAAAAATTGTTAACTGAGCTGATTTCAAGAGAGAAGCACGTCAGTGCTTCCTTCCAGCTCAGGTCTGTGGACAGCTAGGAAACTCCAAGTTCATGGCAGGTCCGGCTGGCTCTCCTTGAAGTTGTAGGGTCTTCATCTTCAAATGAGCTCTATTAGCACTTTTGTCTTTCTAGCTTTTATCAAATGCTTGTCCTTGTGGAAAAGATTTCCAGAATACCTCTGGCTATGCCAGAATACGGAATTTCCCAATTTAGCCAACAGAAAGCATGGATGGCCTTGGTAGACAGGAAATTCAGCTAATATTGTATTTTCAGGGTCCCACTTGGATTAATTAACAAAATAAAGTACCCGATTTTACCAGATGAACACCATCTGTCCACAGGTATGAACCACAGCTGTCCAGATCATGCCAGGCCCAAGTCACTCTCCCAAATCATGCTGAGTTTCTGGGTCACCCAGCATCAGAAGTCAGACAGTCTGGATTAAAAGGCCCAAGTAAAAAGTAGGCATGTGCTAAGAGCCCTTGCTTGATGGGAATTTGAGGAAGACGGCCAAGTGGCTGGTGCTGGTCTTTGCATAACCTTTGGCTGCTGCTTCTTCTCCTGAGGAAGACAGTTGTTTCAGGCCTGAGGAACTGGACCCCAAAGACTCCCCTAATTGTGAGAGTCTCTGTTCATTCATACGGTTGTTTGCATTAGCATTACAGTGTATTTTTTGGGACTCTTCCAACCGAGCTCAAAGGAAACCTCTCTGGAATGAGCTGGTGGCTTGGGGATGGTGCAGACAGCTGTTCCTTGCTCTCTCCACGTTGTGCTGCACACCCTTCCCTGGGTGGCCTCATCCACTCTGACGGACACGCTTATCACCTCTTTCAGTACCCGTCTCGCCCAATGGCCTCTGAAATTCCAGGATCAGGATATTATTAGAGTTTCAGAAGACACAGGCCATTTATGTCCAATCTAACAGAGACACCCAATTTCTTGGCATAACTTGAAATGAGTTCACTTTTGTGATGTCGAGCCCATCAGACACTTTGGTAGTCTAGTATCTCAGTTTTTAATGTGAGAAAAGTGGGTGCTCATGAAATATTACTAGAAAAATACAGCATTTTAGGGACAGAAATCTTCTGAATCGCAAGGGGTCACAGGTGACATTTTTTTATAAAACACATGGAATAGTGAGAAATGTAGGCATTGCAGATATACACTAACTACCGACTGTCACCTTCTGCACTAATCCCTCTCCTACGAGCCGCTGTTGCCTTTACCACTGCAGACTCCAGGCAGCCACCAGCAAACTGTGTTTCCAAAACTAACATCACCTTTCACCCAGATCAGTTCCATCTCCCTTGTTACCCATATTGTTGCACGATACCAGCACAGAAACAATTCACGGTGGTTGCCAATTTGCTTGTTCACTGAAATATTTGAGTGCCTGGCGTGTGGCCCCAAGACGGTAGTGATTCTCCACAGCCCTTTATTATCCTCATCAGATGACTGAGCCCAGAGAAACCTCTGCCAGTCCCGTCCTTTCGTGTCTATCTCTTTTGTCTACTCCTGTTCTGGTCGCTACTACTTTTGAAATGGGGTTTGAAGATCCAGTGGCTCTTCCGTGATCCAGTAGGGTCTGGGAGCACCTTTTGTGACAAGGGAAGGTCCTGTCCCTGCACTGACAATATAGAAGACCTTAGCACACGTGCTATGTGCACTTGAAATGGGGCGAGCGTAGCTGAAGAACAAAGTTTGGAAAGTATTAAGTATTATAATTTGATATTTAATTTGATAAATTTAATATTAATTTAAATGTAAAATCAAATAGCTAGACTGACTCTTTCCTGTATTAGTACCCAAGCAGCCCAGCTGTGGGCTGCACAAAAGAAAGCACAAAATATCTACAATGACCTATTTTGTTATGCCTCATGATATACAAATATTTACCTTCAAATGAGAAGGTTCTTTCAAATATCTGCATAACATGCAGAGAGTATTTCATGTGTAGGCCCTCTTGCTCCAGTCTGGAGACTACAAAATCTGAGGTGCTCGTTTGCTACAGAATTCTCTGCTGATTCAGCTCACATTCTAAGGAATCTCCAGAGCAGTTTTCTTACACCATGAATTCATTTGTGGGATGATGAGGTATATAATAACAGGTAATGTGGTCATCATTAGAGTTATAGCTGAATATGGGCATGAATACAATGTGCCCAACACTATACCAAGTTTTTCATACAATACTATTTATTTCTGTTTACAGATTTATTCCCATTTTATAGATACAGAAACAGAGTGTTTGGGAGGATGAGACACTTACCACCAGGATTGTGGAAAGAATCTGAACCAATGCTAGAGCTTAGATAGTTTTCGCCTTTACTCTCTCCCTTAGTTTCTGCAGTTTAACAGATTCCAAATCTTCACCAGTAGAGCTATGGCTTTTCAGGGACCCATCCTATTTCCTAGATCTATCCTCAGCACAAGTTTTCTAACCACAACACACACTCATGCACTAACCAAAGACTCTGGTGGCTGCCATACTTTCCTAGCTGTTCATCTCTCTCTCCCACAGCACTTGGCCCAAGTTTACAACTAAACAGCAAAATCCACAAGGGTAGGAGCCACGTCTCACTTGTACTTGAAACCTCTGTGTCTTATAGGTGAGAAGTCCTTATGGAATTTGAGTTAAGTTGTTCTACTTTGCTCCTTACCCCTTTTATTTGGCAAATATCCTGCTCTTCTGGAATTCATTACTGTCTATCTTCTTCTTGGGTCTGGTTTGCTCCAGGTGGGTTGGCTGATGGATTATATTCCTAGTATAGCAGGCACTTTTCTGTTTATTTGTAAGATTAGCTGTTTGTCCCATGAGATGATAAACTCTGTGAAGGCTGGACCAATTTTGTATGTATTTTTGTCACCTCTATCATTCCTAGTGGTTAACCGAGCATCTGGCCAACACTAGGGGCTCAATTTAATACATAAGAAGGTCTGGATGCAGTGTCATTTGATTAGAGCTTACTGGATTCCTCTTTTATTCCTTGCCATTCTTTTCTTTGGTAATTCATTTTCTCTAATCTTCTCTACCTTCACAAGTGCACAAGCATATTTCTAATCATTCGCTTACATTATTATGCATCTTTTTAACAAAGTGCCGCAGAAAAGCCCATTAAAACTTTTGCTTGAAAATCATTTAGAGGGTTTCTAAGTTCTCCCTTGCTTTACGAAAAACTCTGCAGTCCCGAAAAAACTTAACCAAGCTTACAGCACTGTACTTGGTGCATAGCATGAGATAATAGGTAATGAATGAATGAGGGAATGAATGAGTAGAAATTTAACATTGCACTTTCCTGGCACAGTTAATACAAGGAAGAGAAAGGATGTGACCTGAACAGAACACGCCTCAGCCAAGTGCTTGGTCAAGAACTATGGTGGGAAGAGGGCTATTGACTGCAACCGTAGTGTGCTTGTCTCCCTGCACTGGTGCCTGGTGTGGTGAACACGATGGTCTATCACGCCTACAATGAACTAAAAATCAGTTCACTCAGGGCTGGGGATTTAGCTCAGTGGTTTTGTCGCCGGCTTTGCAAGCACAAGGACCCAAGTTCAATCCCCAGTACCACAAAAAAAAAAAAAAAAAAAAAAAAGGAAAACAAAAATCAGTAAATAGGAGAGAAGACTTGGTTAAAGTTACAATCAGAGTCTGCCCTTCTGGTGTTCAGGAAGAAAGGAAGCAGAGCTGTGGGGTGTAGGCCTCTGAGAACTGGGGCTCTCTGGCCTGTTGTCCCCAGGGTCTGCCTTCTGCCAACCAGACGGAGCTTGGAAGATGACCCTGAGCTCCAGATTCAATCTCGGTCTCAGCAGACACCTTGATCGTAGCTGTGAGGATACCAGAGCAGAAGAATGGGCTGAGCCAGAAACAAACCCCTGACCAATAGAAACTGAGAAATAAAAAACCCAGGAAGTGATCTGCTCCATAGCATTAGAAAGCAGACAGAAGGCGTGTTTGACAAAAAAGTAGTAGCAAGCGATTCCACAAACCTATCAGATCACAAAGACCTATCCTTTTACTAAATCAAGTTCTCTTTGGGTTTTACTTGTCTTCCATGAAGTTTATTATTATTGTTAGTACTTTTTTAGATGAAGCCCTGCCCATGAAACTCTTGTCACATGTGAGTAGGGACAGTGCATACGGTACGCCTTTTTTTTTACTAAGTTTTGCTTGGCTCTCTCTCCCAGTTACAGTTGGAGATGCGAAAGAAATGATGTGAATTTTCCAATCAGGAAGTCTGAGCAAACATTTGTTCGTGAGCTGGGAAAGCCATTTGCTCAGCCTTGGGCTGACATTTGGGGTGATGTTGTTTTATGGATGATAAATATAGCCACAAAATAAAATGATAATAATGACAGTAGGTGAATTGTTTCAGTTTCGGATCTTGGCTCAGGCACAATGATTCAAAGCTTGTGAGCAAAGCAAGAAAGGGACCCTGTCTTAAAGAGATTGTCCTTCTGGTGCCAACTGGAACAATCCAGGCCGAGGCAGGTGGAAGTAAAAGGGACCGGGCACAAAGCTTGCCTAGTCTGGTGTTTTCTATAGTCTGACCTTTGGCTAGGCACAGCAGAATTACTGCAAGAAGAAATCCAAGGAGACAACAATTCTTCTCCATCTTTCCTACCAGTTTCATTCTTGAAAAGAACTCAGCCTGGACCCAAATTTTCTTTTTTCTTTTTTTCACTATCTGCCAACATAAATACCAACTGCGGCATTTTAACTAGGGTGGTTTCCATGGGGATTTGAGCAACACGTGCAGTGTGGTGGATAGAGAAGGACCCAGAGCGAGTGCTTGTACCTGGCACCGTGTGGAATGGTGTGCATGAAAGAAGCCAGGCTAGCGGCAAGCCAGGGGGTGAGGGGCAGGGGAGACACAGGGGATCCTGGGGCAGGGTGATCTCGCCTACTCCCTTCCATCACTACACTCAGCTGAAAAAAATTGTCTTTGTTTTCATTTCTCTTGACTTTATGAAATTCTACTGACCCAGAGATACATTTTGCCCACTGGCATGTTCGTTTTGTATTCCATACAATCCAAAATATCTCAAATAAATGGAAAGTTAGGAGATGATGCCAGGAGCTCTGAAGAGGTCCCTGCATTGTAAAGACCACAATGGTGAAGGGAGAGAAATAAATGCAGGTAAGAAAGCTGAATAATACATGATTGAGGGAGGCAAAAATCCAACAGGAACAGGGAATCTTTCTGTCTGAGAAAGGACAAAACTATAGAGCATAAATGATATACCGATCTTAATATGGCAAATATTCTGTATAAAAATCACAGATTGAGATTATTTTCAGCTACTGAAATGGTGAATGACGGCATATGGATTCATAGGAGATGACTAATTTGAGATGAACTGTACATCACAACACATCCCCATATTCTGAGATGTGTCTGCTGGATCAGTTATCAAAATGTTACTCTAGAGTAGATAAAAGATATGATTATCATCTTCTTTCACGCTAGATAACAGAAGCCAAAATAACTTAAAGGATTTACATACATCCACTGGTCTACAGAGTAAGGGAAGCAGGAACTGATGACTTGTTCTTTGTTCTCAGTTCTCGCTTTCTAAAAGGACCTTTCTGAATGCTTCATCTGAATGCTTTGAATTCCCAAGTAAGGTCATGATCTGCAATGCCAGACAGAAATCATCAGCCCAGCTGGGCCCATGCCAGACCACGTCCTTGCTCCTCTATGCCCAAGAGACCCTGTCTTGCTCCTCTGTGTACTTCTAAAACTAAGTGAGAGTATAGAGCATGGTAATCTATAAAAAATTCTTCTTGAATTGAACGGTATACACTCTCCATTTTACATCCCGGGAAAAGAATCCTAGCTTTCAAACAAGCAAAGATGACCCACTTGGAAGAAGGGTCACTACAGCCTGCGAAAACAATGACAATGGGCCGACCCACAGTATGAAATACACTTAGAAGAGAGGCACTCAGTGCTCCGAGGATGAAAGCTCCTGCTTCCTCTGTCAATGCAGCTGCCATCCTCGCTGCCCGCCCAGCTGGTAACAAGGGGGATAAAACTGTCCCCTGTAGTCAGGGCCTGTCCTGGCAGTCTTCTGACTCAGAGCTTGCCGTTATCAGGCCCAGACTCGTCCTTCAGTCACTGCTGGCTCAGCACCCAACCTGGCACAACTGGAGCCTTTAGAGAGGGCCAGGCCAGGGCTCTGCCGGGGACTCACCGCGCATCCAGAAACCGGGAGCGCAGGATCATGACGGCCTCGCACGTGCTCTGCTTGAGCTGCATCTGGATGGAGCTGAACTTGCGATGGATGATGCTGACCATCCGCTCGATCTCCTTTGGGGAGATGGGCCTGGTCCGGCTTTGCTCTCTCAGGAGATTCATCACATGGGTGGTGAACTCGTTGCATGCCTGTGGGGACAGAATAGTAAACACAGGGCAACTGAGGACCTGGGGATTGGCACACAGCGGGTCCACGGTGTGAGATAAAGAAAACTAGGAGACACAATGGTATTTTGACAGAATAAATGACTGCCTGAAATTTCCTGTCCAAGCTTGGGCTCTAAGTTTTGGTCATGATTTCAATTTTTTATCTAACCCCTCCTCCCGCCACAATTTTGCTACTGTGAAAGACGAGAACAACAACAACAAAAAAAATCCTAGTCTAACACATATTTCACCAACCTGTGTCCCAGTGTTAACAGCAAGAGAGCTGGGGTCAGATAAATCATGAGCTTTCTGCCTTGCTCATTATCTCTGCTATGATAGAGTTCCAAATATTCAATTTGGGGAAGCGTAAACAGCCAAACGAGTTCAAGTAGATTCATGGAATGTAAAGCTTTGATAATTCTTCCAGGAGATTCTTCATTGATATATTTCTAGTTTTATTTAAGGAACCCCTCCTAGAGTGACCTTATAAATATCTGGTATGTAAAATAGCATCAAAACATGATTTAGAAGATTCAGGAAACGTCTTTTCAGGAATGAAAATTTTTGTGCTGCACACCAACATACTATGGTACCAGCTCTGGAAGAGAAGTTGGAAATCAAATTTCTCCACCTCCTTATTTTACAGTTGGGAAAATGGTGGTCCAAGAAGATGAAGCACCTTTTCCTCAGGCACAGCATAAGCAAGAAAAACAGAAGCAGGGCCCAAATGCTTCATGTTACCAGCCAGGGACTTTGGAGCCTGACCTGCTCCTCTGAAAACCACTGCCTTTTCCTTTAACTGTCATTACTTAGCATCTGTAGTCTGGTTTATTTCTCCAAACATTCAATAAAATATCTATTCACAGATTAACTCACAGCAATGCTGTAGAGCTGTATTAGATTTGTAATGAAAAAGGCAAGATGATGCTTTGAGAATTGAAAAACAAAGGGCTCAAAGGGCCCCAACTTAATATTAACAGTAGAACACGCTCATTATTGACAATATTGTGTCGCGGTTGTTTTTATAGCATGAGATCCCTTCATATGCCAATAACGCAGGAATAGTAATGGCTGTGTACATTCACTGACTATTTACCTAAGAAACCCTTTGGTGTTGGTGGGTCAAAGGTTGGCAGGTAGATGCAGCTATTGGGGTGTGTCTGAACTGGAGAGGGGATAGGCTTGCTTGGGACCTGCCTCCGTGGATATTGGGGCAAATCCCTTCATTACCCCTGCCTCCTTCTATTCATCTGAGTGGACATAACCAGCTCTAACCCCTGGCACATGCAGTGATATCTGTGCTCTTGTGCATAATGACCTGTGGGTGGACAGTCGCTCTCACGGACACAGCAGAGAGGCTGAGTAAGAGCACAGACTGCCGTGGTCCCTTCCTGGGGCGCTCATGAAGCAGTGAGATCACCAAAGTTCCTTAACATCTCTACCTGCTTTTCCTTATTTGTGAAACAGCAAAGATAATTCCATTCTCATAGGATGCAGAAGAGACTAAGTGAGTTACTCTATGGATGCCTGGCCTTACAAATTCCTGTCATAATTACGGCTTTAAAATTTAGATAACATGGGTGGGCTGGGGGTGTAGCTTGGTGGTACAGCATTTGCCTCACATACGGGATGCCCTGGGTTCAGTCCCCAGCTCTATTAAAAAAACAAAACAAAACAAAACAGATATAGATACAAACTGTTTTGCTTTCTACTTGGCAAAGTACTACAGAAACACAAGATCTGTATGCGTGTGTATTCAGAATCCATCCCCAACCCCAGAAGTGTACAACAAAGAGAGGGAGACAAAACCCAGCATCAAGTCGGCTGAGAGCCTGAGGCCACAGGATGGACAGTGAGGACCAGCAGCCCAGAGCAAGCATCCCTGCCACTCTGCCAGGGAAAGGCACCCTCCTGCTGGGCCTCAGCCTCCCCACCTCCACGGGGCTGCCGGGAGGAGGGGCTGGATGCCAGGAGTTGTTGTCAAGAGCACCAGCTCTCAGCTGGGAGGCCACAGTGCTCGGCTAATAATAATGTGCTTCATTACGGTGAATAAAAATACACACAATCTCTGATGTGTAGTCAGGGCATTTTGTCCCGGAGCCCTTTCTGCTCTGCAATAAGCAGACAGCAGAGTCCTCTCACCCACTGCTGAGCCGGAGCAAAGCAGCTGCGAAACAGCTGCTCAGGAACACACCACAGAGAGCAAGGAGTTCCAAGTCCAGTTAGACGGCAAGAACACAATGATCCGAATTCCCCAGAACCTGGCCTGCCCACAGCTTCTCCTCCGTTCCACCACGCTGGGCCCTGTCAGGTGCTCAGCTGCTCCCTTTCATCAGGCATCCATACTGGGACTGGAAGAGGAATATCTGGGGGCACAATCACTGAATACACAGGATCCTCCAGGTGCAGGTGTGTGCTGTAGACTCAGGTACGGGATGTTCTAAAGCCTAAGCTGCCCCTGGAGGGCAGAGGGATTCCTAAGAAGGGGCATCCCAGGTTCTAGCTCAAGGACGTTTTAGGGAACAGAAAACTAAACAGAGCCCTTTGCAGAGATCTGACTGAGGTCCCAGATGTTAAGCTTACATCCTGCCCTCTCTACCAGTCATTTTCCTTTAGGCTTCAAGTTGGATTTGTCTGCCAATCTCATGCACAAAAGGGAGAGGGATCATACAGCTTTCTTTGCTGTACACTAAATTAACCCAGCTCAGTTCCACATTCGATGTTTAGCCCTGTCCATCCCCCAATGGCATTATTTATAAAAGCTGAAGAACTCTGCAAAGCTACAAGAAGTTCATTTTTATACAGCCCCTGGAATATGTTTCTGGTTCCTGACACTGTGGTTCGATGTATTGGAATCCGCAGGGTTTTAACTACCTTAAGTTACCTCGATGACTGGCTGAAAATGTGTTTTACCAATTTCACTTAATGGAGAAAACAATTTCCTTCTTTTCTTTTTAATGAAAGTCTCTAGAAGCTTCTTTATTTAATAACCACAGTGACAGAGTCAGGCAGGTTGTTCTGGAGCTCTTGGGGTGAGGGAGCTGCGATAGTTAATTACTGTGTAGTTATCTGCCACTTCCACAGCAAAAATACAACAAAACAGTCAAAAGTAGCAGATTCGAATGGCAAGCACTCAATCTGAAAATTTCATATAGCTACTACTGAAATAGAGTGACATTTCATTTGACTGAGGTTTTTTACTTTTAAAAATATACCCATGAGGAACTGTTAAAGAAAAGTGGATATATCTCTCAGACAAACTAGCTAAAGGTTAATAGTACTACCTCCCTACGATCTGCTCTTTTTTTATAATTAGCACTGTAACTTGCTTTAATACATTATTAAGCAACCAGAATGTACCCAATGGTATTTCCTCCATCACCAGAAAATGTCCATATAAATAAGGAAAGAATGCTTTAGCATAGTGTAAAAATAATAAATACAGATAACTACTACTATTCCACTTCCGAATTTGCTCTGTACTGACGAAAGTTTTCTTTAAGTTCCCAATTTCTAACAGCTTTATTATGTCAGGCTAGTAGGCAGCCATGAGAAGTACCTGGATGGAGCATTTCCATCAGTGACCCCTCTTAGGTGGCAGCAAACTAGCCAGAGCGGAAACATAGAGGACAAGCTGGGTATTGGTGTCCTCAGAGGTCCACACTCTGTTCTTCTCAAACACAATCAAGCATGGAGTTCCAGAAGGGTCCTTGGGCTACAGGTCAAAAACTGTATTTTAGAGCACACTCTGTCCCTCATTAGATGCATGACCTTGATCTCCATGTTGTCACCTGGATCAAAATGAAGACAATGACAGGACCTGTCCGGGGTACCAAACTACAAAACCGCCTGCAGGAGCAACAGGCCAGGGTGTTCTGTAATCGCAAACATGCTCTTCGAGTGTAGTGTTGCAATCAGAGTTTTCTTCGCTCGTCTGGAGGAGGATGGGGGATTTCAGTCAAGAAAAGAGATAGTTCTTGTGTGTTCTGGCTTAGGTAAGAACAAAGCCAGTTTTCAATCCTTTCTGACCTAATGTTCGTTCTAGTTTTGTGAGTGGGAGAAGTCACACCCACCCGCCTCCTCCTTCACCGTTCTTTTAAGCCGTGAGTTCACCTGGATAACAGGTCTAGACGGGTTGTCTATCCGGGGCCCAGGTTTCTTGTGATTCTGAAGTTGGAAGAAACCAAAAGGCCTGAAAAGAACCCGCATAGGAAACGTCCCCACATGTCTTCTGAAGCTACTAGGTCAGGGCAGACTCCAACTTCTAACTGCATGGTCCTGGTGGAAGACACTGTCACGGCTCAGTCAGCTGAGCTCAGGCTATCAGAAACATCTACGTGAGCCAACATCCTATCAAGCACATTTGTTCTTTCCCAAGACGGTGAAGCTCGGGCTTTCCCAGGATCACGGAAATAGCTACAGGAGGCAACACTGTCTCAAGAACATTTGTTCTTTCCCACGATGGGTTATGGGTTCTGACCACAGTTGGCTTCGGTTCCCTCTCCTCCCACCCTTCCTACACCTTGTCTGATGCTTGAACCTCGCCGCGGCTGGCTTTCAGCTTCACAGTTCGTGGAAAACTATTTCAAAAGCAGAGAGGAGGGCAACAATGAAATGACCTTCACTTTCACTTTTAAAATGCCTATTCCTGTTTTAAAATTTAAATTTGCTATGAAGTTTGCATTTGCCTTCTACCTGGGCAGTCAGAGAGTAACAGTAGAAGGTTTTCCACCTTTTGCTTCCTCTCCCGTTTCTTTTGTAAATCATAAAAAGTAAAGAAAAGAGAAACTGACAAGTTGATGAAAAGAAGGACTATGCTGGATCCAAACAGGGGGCAATGAACATACTTGTTAGGCAAATGGTGCTAGGAAAGACCAACGTTACGGGGTCCCTAATGCAGTAGCACTGTTCACGGTAACCAGGGAAGAGGAGGGTGCTGATACGTAGACCTGCACAGTGTGGGAGCAGGCAGGGTTCTCTGAAAGGAGTCTGCTCTATTAGCTCGCATTCGTACACTGCTTTGTAATTCAAGGCTTTTCTTATATTCTCCTTCATAGCCTTGACTGCGAATTCACAGCTCCTTGTCACACGCCCTCAGCTTCTGGCTAGAGTGTGCGTGACCCGTGGGTCCCACGAACGGTCAGGACAGCGGCAGGATTGGAATTCAAGGTTGTCGTCTGGCTCACATGCCCTGAGATGCTTTTCTGGTGGCGGAAAATGTGTATCACATTTCATGTCACACATTATAGAAAAAGAACATGTTTGACTCTGAGCTGAGCTTGGGTAGAGAAGGGGGCCTTCAAAGCCAAGTTACAGTGCCCTTTCCTATCAGATTCTGTGAGAATCCAGAAAAGAAATCCTCCTAACAGGGCCAGAAACCTCCCATAGGGCAGGCACAGGTCAGGCCGTCAGCCTCCTAATGACCTACAGGGGATGAATAAAATTTACCCCTGAAAACTTTATTAAAGTGAAATACACATTGCCATTATTGAATAAATACTTGCCACTGTTTTTAACACACCCCTGCCATTGCCCTTGCCCCTTTCTGAAGCAGTTCTGGGAGTCTTCTTTTGTGAATGTCTTTATGAGGTGTGATAAAAAATACAGTGAGTGAAAATAAGCACCATGATTGACGAAGGTACAAATTTCCGACAGTGAATGTCACTATATGGCATACGTTAAATGAACCAATAAAATTAATTTTAAGAGAACACGGTGAACGCTACTGCTGAGCGCCATCCAAAGGAAAGGCAGGTTCCTAAAACCATCCTGTGTGTCCTTAGCCGCATCCTTCACTACATTGGGCACCACGAGGCTGCTGGCTCGTCCCCGAAGTCCATGAAAGGTCCATGTTTTGAACTGATACAGGACATCAAGGCAGCCAGGACAGCACAACTAAAGACCCCCAGAGGAGGACTCGCGGAAGCCCTTCAGCAAGTGGCAAGAAAACGGGATAAGCAAGAAGTGTTTCAAGGGGGATTGATGACCATATGTATTGCACCGTAAAGCGTTTTCTGTAAAATCTACACATGCTCCGTATGTTTCGATCACTCTTCACATACCCTGGCAAGACTCTATCTGTCGTGTCTGGGAGGTTCCGGGCAGTGGCTGTTCTTCTATTGGGCTGCGCTTCTCAAACTCATCGCGGACCCCGACCCGCTCTCAGGCACCTGTCTGCACCTGGCCAGCAGGTGTGGCCGAGGCTGGGGCTTGGGCAGGAGGAGGCTGCTGGCTTCCGCCTCCTGCACCCCTTGCGGGAGCCCCTGTGCGGGCCGCGCCTACCTGCTCGTACTTCTCCAGCTCCG
>NW_022900931.1:43592608-43610063 GCF_012274545.1 Fukomys damarensis
CCCCCGCCCTTCTCCGGCCCGGCCACGCCCTCCGCCAGCAGCATGTTGTCCAGGCGCATGAGCTGCGGGTCCGTGGGCTCCTCCTCCTGAGCGCCCCGTATGCTCAAGACTGGGGACACAAAGAGCAAGGGGAGTGAGGACCGGAAACCGAGAGGGAAAAGTTTGCAGAATGCAACAGCCAAGGGTGCGCCTGACTGCGACAGGGCACTCGAGGAGCCAAGGAAGGTCTGGGAAAGAGCTGAGGAGGTGAGGAAACGCAAGCAGAGAGTAGCTTTGTTTGTCCTCCATACTCCACTTATAGGAAGTACCTGAAATATAGGAAGT
Source organism: Fukomys damarensis (assembly GCF_012274545.1). Classification (NCBI taxonomy): domain Eukaryota; kingdom Metazoa; phylum Chordata; class Mammalia; order Rodentia; family Bathyergidae; genus Fukomys; species Fukomys damarensis. The sequence continues at coordinate 43,592,933 of NW_022900931.1, forward strand.
ACCTGAAATAGCCGGATGTATGGAGGCAGAAAGTCAAATACCCGATTCCAAGGGCTGAAGGGAGGAGAGCACGAAGTTAGGGTTTCACAGGTGCAGAGTGACAGTGCGGGGAGATGAAGGAGTCCTTGAGGTGAGTGGGACGTTGGTTACACAGTAATGTGAGTGCCTTTAGTGCCACTGAACGGTACACCGAAAAGTAGTCAAAATGAAGCTGGGCGTAGTGGTACTGCCTGTAATCCTAGTACCGTGGGAGGCTGAGGCGGGAGGATGCAAGCTCAAGTCCAACCTGGGCAGTCTAACAACTTACTAAGACCCTGTCTCAAAATACAAAGAGCTGGAGATGTGTAGTTCCGTGTGGCTCTAGATTCAATCCTTGGTACTGCCCCTCCCAAAAGGCAGAATGATACATTTTATAATTATGTATATTTTACCACAATAAACATCTAAGGTGCAAAAAATTAACTATAATTGAATATTTTTTTGCTTTGATCCTCAAACTGATGATTTCAATTTCAAAAACATTTACTTTTTCATGTCTAATTTTAGATTTCTACTGCGATTGTGGTTTTACACTCACTGACCTTATGATATCTGGTTAATCTTTATTTTCATTTCAAAAACCATCTAAGCTAGGTAAATCTAACTAGTGGAATGAAATCCTAAGATGTTTCCCCGGGACCAGGTGACACTGTAGGGAAATCTCGCATGGCAGGAAACTAGTCCAAGGACGGTGCTTTCTCCTCTCTAGGTAATGAGGCCTATGGTCCTGTGGGGAGCAAGGCTGCTTCCAGGGTAGCGGGACGGGTGTGCTCTTGATCGAGATTCTCAGGCGAGGCAACGAAAGGGCTGTTTTTTATTAAAACACCACAGCTTTGGGGCGTAGGGCGTGACTTGGGCGGAAGCGAGGTGGAGGGGAGAGGTGGGTGAGGGGAGAAGGACAAGGACAAGGAGGAGAGGGAGAGGAAGGAGAAGAAGACACAGAGGAGGAGAAGGAGGAAGAAAACCCATCCCTGCACACAGACCAAAAGCACTTCAGCTCCCAGGAATCCGCTCCCTCATTTACAACCTGAATTTTTAACATTCTGCCTCATGCAAATAAAATTGCTATAGTGGCACCAGCACAAGATTATAAGACCACAGAGGTTTACATTGTAGTCTTTTTTTTTTTTTCTGCCAGGGAAATTTTCTTGGGTATGCTTAGGAGACAGAATGGGCAACGGCCCTCTGATCCCTGAATAATAAAGACTGAGCCATGTTGTCGTGTTTCTTGAATTTATTCATTCAGATCTCCAATGTCCCGTAAAGAACACACCACCACTAACACACTTCCTTAAGAGGGTACTGACTCCTTCCGCCAGTCCACCAACGAAGCAGAGGACTCTCCAACGAAGGGTGTTCGCTTGGGAGGGGAGATGTTGTGCATGGAAGGTTGTATATGGATGTTTTCCGTTATGTAATGAATTTTAAATGCTTTATCAACTAAATCATGGGTCATTCAGAAACTTTACACAAGAATTGCCTCTGAGCCATGAATAAACAATGCAGCTGTTTCACTCTAGCTTGACCATTCAGAAATGCGCACTGTGACAGCCCTCTGAATTCCTTGTCCCATGGACTCTCTTCAGGGGAAGTCACCAGCTTCAGCAGCAGGTGGGAAAATTCCCTGCTGTGGGCAGGTTTTAGCCTGGAGGCAATGACTCCTCTTGTGTCCTCCTGTTGCTCCATAAGAACCACTCTTTCATGTAGCCCAACCCTGTAAGATCGTACAACAGAATCTGCTCTGAAGAGTTCAGCAAGGCACAGAAGGATCACGTGACTGCAGTGGTCAGTCCATGTCCTCCCAGGCACTGCTGAGAAGCTCATGCTGAGAATCCCACCTCCTCCCCACCAAGAACATGGGTAGCAAAGCGTCCCCTGTCCTCTGGCAGCTCAGTCCTCTGGCAAACTCAGCTCTGGGAGAAGGAAGAAGGGCCGAGAGATGCGCAATCACGGGCCACAGTTCTTGCCCTGGTTTCCTCAAGTCCTGGTCCCAGCTCCTCGTTCCCAGCCACCTGACAGTCACCTAAGGGTGCTCTCTCTTTCCAGCTCCTCTCAGCTTCCCCCAAGCCCATGCTCCATTGCTCCCTAAATAATTATCTGGAAGAACAAACTATTTCGGAAAAACTCTACACACCCACCTAATCAATACTTTGTTAGGACCTGAAACCCAAGTCCTTTAAAATAAAATGAGAGAAAGACTCGCTAAGGCTGGCACAAGACACCAAGGTCAAGTAGCAAGCACCAGGCCCCTGGAGAGTTTGGCGGGTCCTGGAGCTGCAGTACTGTTGTGTACTAACTCTTCTTTCCAGGTTTGAAGGATACACTGTGTTGGGGTTTTTTAGAAGGAAAGGGGACAATAACAGTGTTAGCCTTTTACTTAGCTTTTCCATAGTTTTAAAATCCTTTGAACAAATACTCTTTAAAAATTGCATTTACTATGACTTCATAGAATTGGTTGCTAAATATAGTAAATAAGAATTTGGTGTGATAGAGATACATAAATAGGACCTCAAATCTGAGATCTGAAGAAGAAAAGAAAGAAGGCAAAGATAAAGAAAAACAAAAACAAAAACAGCCCAGATGCCCTCTCCAATTTGTGTGTTTAAACTGTTTAAGTCATACTCAAATCACTGAAAAAGAAAATGCCAGAATATGAGCAAGAACAAATATAAATTTTAAAAAACCTTAGAAGAAAACTTGCACCTTCCACTGACACAGAAGGCTCGGGGTTCTGGGGGACATGGACTATGTATGTTTGGAGGGGGCAGAGGTGGCGCAGTAAAGAAAACCGCTCATATTCCAATCCAGAACCAGGAGAATGTGCATGTACCACTACCAACAAGAGTGTTCTGACCCACGGGTAGGGAAACTGTGCAGTGAGTCCGTTAAAAAAAAAAATCTTCCACCAACATTAAATAAATAAATGCAAAGGGTGATGTGCCTAAGCAGAACTGATGCTACCTATTTATTGCTTGAAGCCAGCACTCTGGCGAGTAGGAGAGAAAATGATTATTTAAAAGCTCCTTTTTATCTCTGCGGCACCATGCAAGACTCAGATGAACCTTTTGCCAGGACACCAGAGATGTTAACACTCATTCCCCAAGATCCAATTTCAGCCAGTGGAGCTGTTACCTAATCCAGCAACCATCACAAATGATCAGGTTTCTGCCTCCCTGATGGGCGCCCTGCCCCTCCTCCTCAGACCAGCAGCTTTTTCTGAGACAGGTTTTAAAGGGCCCAATGCCCTGTTTCTGCCAGTGCATGTAGGAGTTTCATGGCTCAGCAGGCCTGCACACTTGCGCCACCAAAAAATGTCATCGACTCCAGGGGACTCGAAATCAGCGGAGGAGGTGCCCATCAAGATATTGAACCCATCTGGCAATAATTCTTAAAGAAGGCGTTTCCTTCCCATCATCTCACCCCTCCTGGAAGGGGCCAAGCCAGTGATTTATATAGAAATTGTCACAAGCCCTTTAAAAGCTTCTGATGTCACATCCACCTTGCCTGATTGCTTGCCCGGGGGTTAATTCTTTGGAAAAACTCCCAAGATAAGAGAACTGTCACAGCACTGTTGGGGCTGCTCTAACTACTGCTCTCCAGCTGTTCTTCTTTCCTTCTTTTACTTCACAAGAGGAGAAAAACAAACCAAACCCAAAGGCACATTCAAAAGCCCAAGAGCATTGGCAGGAGGGCTGTGAGAAGGGCTGTTTTGTCCTTGGCAGAACGACACGGGTCCAGAGCAGCTGCCGGCAATGCCCACTAGAGGGCACTCTTTCACCACCAAGGACTGGTTCAGCCGGAGGGTCTCAGTCTCCCGTGTGAGGCTTAATGCTGGGGAAAGGCCCCTGCTCACTCTGAAACTTCTCTAAGTTTGCAGGAGGGAGCGTTATTTTCACATTTGGACAGCAGTCCAGGGGTTCAAATAGGCTCAGGTAGACAAGGAGGGGTTGAGACAAGCATGAGGAAGCTTCCCCAAGTTAGGTGCAGGAAGGAAGCCCTCCCCTTATGATCAGACCTCTTCTGTCTGACCTCCAGACATGAGCCTCCATCCAAGGTGCTGGACTACCCGTGAGCTAAGTCTTCACTCTGCACAGCCAGGAGGCCAGCAGGGAGGAGCTCTGCAGCCCAGGCCTCTCTGCCACCCCCAGAGGGCAGAACCTTGAACCCAGATATGGGACAGGTGTAGGCTGCCTCTGCAGTTTTAGAAGGAGGGCAAAGAGCTTGCCTCTTGAGCGCCTTGCAGTTACACATTATATTTGTTCCTGAAGTGCTTGCACACACTGAACTTCACCTTACAAAACAGGAAGTCACACTCCAAATTTACAGAGTAGACAACTGCAGATTATAAAGGCAAAAAAACCTCCCCAAAGTAAAAAATCAAACAGGTCCAGCCGAGGCGCACACACACACACACACACACACACCCCTTCTGATGCCTAACTCAATTTTGCGCAAGAAGAAAACAGAGGCGAGGCAGGGAAGGAATGAAGCTCTTTTTTATGATTTCTTCATTTAATTCCTCTAACTCAGGTCCTCTTCCCTTTTTCCCATCTATGCCACCTTGCCAAGTGGGGACCCTGTGCTGTAGGGCACGATGCCCTCTTCTCTCACGCCACAAAACCCACTTATCACTGCCCCGTCCTACTGAAAACCTCAGCTCTACATCCCTCTGCATGAAGCTCGCCCTGATAGCGCCTCCTCTAAAAACGTGTCTAGCTTCTGGGCCACCAGAGCGCGTACTGTCTGCCGCGCGGCCTCGGGCGCCTCAGGACACCTCCCGGTCACACCTGCCAACTCGCCAGCAAGGCCGAGCTCCTGAGGGGCAGCGCTGCCCTGGCCCGCATCTGTCCACCCCCGCCCGACGTCTCAGAGCCTCTGGCAGCGAGCGTCTGTGCCGGCATTTCTCAAGAGCAGGGTTACGAAGAATGAAGGCGGGAAGGCGGAGGCACGTAGTGACATCCGAACGTCTCTGCCTGGGCCCCAGTTCCTGGCCAGAGTCACCTCACACGTGTACCGCCCCCTCTCCGGTTCCGAGATGGCTGGGCCAGCCGGCTCTCTCTGGGCTTCCTTCGGGACTCCCTTCCGAGTCAGGCCTGCTTATTCTAAACATGAAAGCTACGCTGCCGCTAAGCCAGCGCCTCAGGGTCCGAGCCTGGCATGTCCCCAGGAAGCATTCCTAGCTCTGGGCCCTGGGACAGCCTGGTATGTGACGCTGGAGCAGGCCTGGCCTAGGAGGGGCCACACGTATGATGTCGCCACAAATAGACACTCAGAGGGCTGCTGGGGTCAACGGGACAGATTACTGACGGGGCACGGAGGAAGGGCAGGACGGAGCTGGGCCCCGGGACTTCCCGGATGAAGCAGACCCGGACTCTGACTTCACAACACGGTGGTCTCTATGCTTCTGGTGCCATCCTGCCCTGCACCAGTGCTGCTGAGGGCTGTGGACTTGTAAAGTTGCTGACAACTGAAAAATCCAGCGGATACACACCCCTGCTCCTTCCTCCTTTTCTCACAGGCACAATTAAGATTGAAAACTGGAGGCTTTTCCAGTTGAAAAATTACTTGATTCTTGAGAAGCTAAGGTGGCACTAACGACTTCTTTGGGTGAGTTCCTTGCACCTCAGAGCGGTGCTTCACTCCTCATTCTTAGCCCCCTTGTATGCTTGATGGAAAAAAAAAAATCTCCTTTTTGGTGATTTTTAGAGTTTTCTATGAAAATAATGGAAATGTTTAGCCATAAAATTTCCTGAGTTTTTCAGGTGAGCATTATAAATGGGGTGATCAGACACACTGCCATTAATCCCCCTCAAGATTCTCTCCATCACTTCAAGCACTTTTTCTTTTTTCATTTCTGTGACTTGCTGAAGTGTTCTGGGAAGACCTTTCTCATGCGCATCTTCACCAGGAGTGATAAAAACGTGGTGAATGACTGTCACTGCCCATTGCAAACCGATGGAAGGGCAGGCTGCTGAAAGCATCAGGGTGTGGGTGCGTCCTCATCCACCTTCGTCACGGGATCTAGCACTGCGCTAGTGCTGACCCTTCACCAAAGGAAAAACGACCATGAAAGGAAAACATTTTGAATGGACTCAGGACGCTGGGGCAGCCACAAGGATGCAACTAGAGACACTCCCGACAGAGGATCTCCAGAACTGCTTCAGACAGTGCCAAGAACGGTGGGATGGGTGGGTTTGAAGCCAGGGGCTGTATTTTAGGGAGATGGATGGCAATGTGTCTTTTGCTGCAATAAATTTTAATTTCAACATCGATCATATTTTTCAATCACACCACACAGACAGTTGCCAGTCCGAGCTGTTGGTTGGCTCGGGAAAGCCAGTGATGTCTGACTCCAGACAGTCCAACCCCACAGGGAGACCTTTCTTGCTATTGTTGGGCTGGAACACCTTCCCCAGATGAGAAATCCTGGTTCATGTGATCTTCCCACGGCGATTACCTCCTCTGGGTACCCAGTGTAAGATCTCTTAACCCTGTAAGATCTGAGAGGTGGAACTTGGCCTAGATCAAAAGTCTCCAAGAGTATTTCAGCCCCTGGAGGATTTGATTTAAAGGGCAAATGTCTTTCTGACCTATCAGCTCTTTTCCTTGGTTTCTTAGGCAGGTATATAAACAAAAGATAATCAACAGCAGGGGACTCAAGGGCTTTAGTCAATCACTAGCAAGATCCCAAGGTCCTCAAGAGTTTCACCCTACAATTACTTGCTGAGGATTTACTATGGGGCCATCATTATGGTGACTTTCAGAATAAATATGGCCTTGAAGACTGGGGGAAGACTCACTTATTTCTTCCCAGTTGGCCAGCAGCCACTGTACACAGAGTGTCCTATGAAGTTTTAAGGCAGGGGATTAAAAACAAAAACATGAGATGCTCTTGAGATGCTTTCTGGTTTTTTGTTTGTTTGTTTATTTGTTTATGTTCCGGGGTTTTCTGCAGAGAAACATACCGAGTTTTTCCTGTCATCCCTTTTTCTGGGAGAGGCTTTGGTGGTTCTGGTCACATATATTTTCTACTTCTCAGGGGCTGCATGGGCAGGGATCCCATTCACACGTTCCCCGCTTGGCACACTGAGCCTCCCTGGGCCAGCTGGCAGACAGAAAGCTAATGCACTGGGCAACAGGCCCCTGCGTTTCTGGATGGGTGCCGGCTGCCTGGGCGAGGGGCTTTGGTCCTTAATAGCGAATGCTTGTACTGCTGCTGGGGAAACCCCTTTGCCTACAGAGAAGCCGCAGGGGCTGCAGGAGGGGTGACTCGTAGGGGCGCTAACCTTGGACTGACACACTCACAGGTAAGAGGAAAGGAAAGACGCCACAGAGAGGGTCTGCACGGGGTATGTGAGCCTGGAATGCACATGGCAACCAGGATGCGTGGAACGGAACGGTTTCCTGCTTTGTGATACCTAAAAGGCATGGGCAACATGGAACCACTGGTCAGCACTTCATTATGCTTTCCCTGGAGGTAAAAGCATTCCTCTAAAATGCTGTTTCCTAAAGGAAGTGATTCCAGAAAGCAGATGAGATTTTGAAATACTTGGTTGCCTGGAGTCTCAATAAGGCACCTAACTCAGTGCCTGGTTCTTTGCAGGAGAATAATTGTTCCCCTCTCCTCCCTCATTCCAATGCCTAGGAAAGCGAGAGTATGCTTTTCTCAGGCTCCACAGTGTGGCCTGGCCAGGGACCTGAGTCAGGCTGTGCTCTCAGTACAAAGGCAGGTCCAACACTGGATCTCTGCCTCCTGTAGCCTCAGTTTCCCTAACAACGAACACTAGATCCCAATTCCAACTATGCTGTAATCCTTATTAAAGGTGAAATAAGACTTTCTTACAAAAGTATATGTCAGTGCTTGGTAACTGGTAGGTTTTCTATTGTTGGTTAAATGTGAATCAATCCCAGTGATAATAGTCCCTTTGGAGAGAATCAAAAAAGCAAGATAGATTTATAGTGAACAAGTTGGTTTCTGTAAGTGAGGAATCAGCCACAAAATAAAAGCCAGGATAAGCCAGTGAACACACTCACACATTTGTAAACACACATTCACACGCACACATACATACATGCTCTCTACCTCTGCTTTCAGACAAGCTCAGTCTGATACCGTCCCTGGCCCAGAAGCTAACAGATCCTCAGAATGTCATCTTTCTGTTCCTTCCCACCTCCCACTCTTTATGCCCCTCTCGTGTTCATCTTCGCCCAGGCACGCAAAGAAAGGATCGCTCTGTTTCTGAAGCCAGAGGTGCCTCCTCTTCACACAGAGCCCCTCGACCCTGGTCTCTCCAAGGCGGAAACCACCAAGGTTCCTCCCACCGAGCAGGCTGACCGCTTGTCCTCTGACACAAGCCAGCCCAGAAGTCACCTCGGGTGCTTCCATTGTTCCATTCCAATCTTCCATTGTTCCATTGCAAGATAAATAAATGGTAATCAGAAGTGGGTGAAGACTGGATTTTTACCTGCAGGCTCGGGGAAGCATGCTTATGTTCTAACTTTGTGAGGGATTCAGTAATCACAATCACCTGTCCCTGAAGAGACAGAAACGCCACATTCGAAATAATTGAGATAGTTTGTTGCTGCTGTGATTCCATGACATGTGGTCTCACCTTATTGACATCACTGCCAGGTTGGGACAACAAATCTTTTCCTGTTCCTAGTGGCAACTGAAAAAATGCCCATAGAAAAACTGGGATTTTTTTGGGGGGGGGCTTATTTGCCAAACAATTTCATAAGCTCAAAGTTTGAAATAAAGATCAGTTTGGTGGTGTGTGGTATCAACTCCTATAATCTTATACACTTGGGGGGCTGAGGCACAGTATTGTAAGTTCAAGGTCACTCTGGGGAATTCAGTAAGTTCCTATTTCCAGAAAGAAAAAAAAAATTTGTCCTCACAAGACTCTCTTCTAGTTTTTGAAATTTGCTAAGTAATTCACAGACAATGTTCCTAACATGAGGAGCTACCAACCTTGAGCTGTCCCTATGGAATTCACTACTAATTCAATCTTAACTCAATCCATGATTACTTCCACCCCACACAGCACAGAAGACTAACACCGCTGGTGATAGGCCACCTGCACCCCTCTGGAGTGGACGGGATTTCCACTGAGGAGGAAGTGCAGACCTCAGCTCAGTGACAGACACTACAGAGATGGGGCAGATGGAGGGTGTCAGCATCAGGGAACCAGGTGTGGAGCTTCATCTCACTGAAATGCTTTTCCCTCTTTACCTGGGTCCCTCCATTCCTCTGTCCATCAGAACCCAGACTCCTTTGCATAAGAAGATGAAAAGTTGAAGCGTGTGAGACAAAAGAATACTGAGTTTTGCTACATGAAGGCAAGAAGACGGGACCCACGGAGTCCCACAGCTACCATCACCACCGATGATAAAATCTTCTCCTGTGAATGTGCACACGAACACTCTACTAATATTTAGGTGGAGATGCAGGATATGATGGGCTACTTTGGGAAGGAGTGGGCACAAGGTTGGTATGAAGATGAAGGAAAAACTTGATCTTCTAGTTTCTTTCCAACTTATTTCTCTCCGTGGAGACAGAACCCTAATTTTTAGCTGAATTCATGACTACAGGGTAGAAAAACATTTTCCAGATTCCTTTGCAGCTAGATGCAATCATGCTCATGTGCCAAGGAAATTCCAGCCAATGATAGATGAATAGAAGTAAGGTATAAAACTTTCAGAAGTGATTTTAAAAGAGAGAGCACCCTTTTACTGCTACTTTCCTTGAGGCAAATATAAGAAGTACAGCAATGTGAGCCCAAATTATTTTAGGGTGAGTGCCTGTAATTTGCTGACCTATATACAGATAGCTGATTTAGGATGCTTTATTGGACTATAGCAAACTAGGGCTTGTAACCTCCTCAGCATACTGAAGCAGTCAGGGGCAGAGAACTGGGAGAGAGATCCCAGTGCACCCTACTTAGAGAAGAAATCGCAGCCATTCACCGTGGTGGGAGGAGAATTCCGCAGCTGAAGGAAACTGGGCCTGTTTATGGTCATCTTGGTCCATTTCAAAGCACCTCCCAATCAGCTTTCCCTTTCCTATGACTATAAATGACACCTGTGACCCTAGACAGTCATACTGCAAATGCACACAAGGTCAGCGGGATCCTTCAGGGAGAGGAAACTGTGCAAATGACCCATCACCAGCCATTACCCAAACCACCCCAGTGTCTGCCTGCTAATGAGTCACTTGTGCCATCCTCAGACCCAGGAGCTACAGGGTATGCAGGCCAACAAGCTGCATGAAAAGCAGGAGGTGTTTCCTGCTTTAAAACTTTCCAAGCAGCCTCTGAAAGCCCCAAGCTATCGACTGATGGGAGAGGAGGTGGCGGAACCAGATGTGCATGGAGTCCACGTACTCATCCTGGACCAGCAGCACTAATCAGAAATCTTGGTTGAGATGGTGGAACGGAGACAGGGTGACTGAGACCATGAGCTCCAGAACACAAAAGCATGCTTTTATCTGCAGTAGCCCAGTCTCTGCATTCAAGAGAAAAATACCTCATGGGGCCCCTCAAAGACGCTGACTTGATGTCTTAGTAGATGTGTGACAGTGCTGTTTGAAGGACAAGTCCATGGAGCCAGTACTTCGTGTTTCGCCCATCTCAGCACCTGTCCCCTTTGCTGGGGACGGAGACCTCACGAGTGGCTTTCTTCCCCCCGACCGCTCTTCTCCATCTGCCCCTTTCCACTCCTCCCAGCACAGTCCAGTAGCTGAGATCCTGAACAGCATAAGCGCCCGTGGGCCAAGTGAGTTAGTTTAACTGTCCTCTAACTTGAATGCAAGCATTCACATTCTATCCTGAGCAGGCCTTCTCAAATGCCGATTCCAGTTTCCAGGGGGACATTTTAAGGGAGAAGTAGATTTCAAGTAAATGATTGCAACTTATTGAAAATAATGTGCTACTTAGCGTCTGCAGCAAGCATCCTGGCAGGCAGCAAGGGGAAGCAGCACTGGAGCAGATGGGAGCGATTAGGCTCTGATTTTCAGATGGGCTTTTTTTGTTGTTGTTGCCTCCACTTGCTTTAACATACTGGTAAAATTGGGAACTCGGGGAGAGAAAAGATCTCTCATCCATTCCTTCTTTTAGTGCATGTGAGATGGAGACCCCCAAGAACCCTCAGGCTAGAGGCGCCCACCCCTGTGGGGAGAGTCTGTGGTCATCAGGGTCCATCATCATCAAACAGCAGTTAGCACCACAAGGTGCTGGCTAAGTACATCAAAGCTTGACAGAGAGACAGATGAGGAACTATCTTAATTTCTCTTTAAAGATTTGCCTCCCTGAGGCTGGGCCTTATTTACTGTGGTTCCTGCAGTATTTCCCTGAAGAAGTCTCTAGTTTTCTTATTCACTGAGTGGGCCAATATCTCTGCAACCTACACTGTATCTGCTCTGAAAGTTTCACGCTGTCCCACCAGCCTCACATGAGCCTGGCCCAACTGGTCAGGCACCCCTGATGCTGCTTCACCGAACCACATTCTCTACTCGTGGGACAGCCCCAGTGAAGCATGCCGAGCTCAGCACTGCGCCTTCAGGGACCCAGGCTGGTGTCCCGGTCAACTGTCCATGCATCAAACATACTGAAATCTACTCTCTACCAGAGTCTGAGGGCGTCCAACTAGTTCTGCAGCTCATCCAGGATGAGGCTCTCCTCTGCCTCACTGCTGCCTCCAGTCATGGTGGGCTGGTAGCAAAGACAGATCAGTGGGCAAGACCTCAAGTGGCAGCCGGTAGTATTCCCAGGAAAGAGGCCAGCAGAGACTTCCATATTGCCATTTGCAGAATTGCATTTCTCTGCTTTCCTAACTAACCTAAATCAGTAAAAACTACTAATAGCATGTGTGATTTTCCTGGACTCAATGCCCTCAACTATTTTGTCCCCAAGTAAACCGCAAAGTTACAGAATTATTTGCAGACCACACCTTCAATTCACATTTGGGAATCGAATCTGATGACATGTGCCTGTAATCTCAGCCCTTGGGAAGCTGAGGCAGGAGGATAACAAGTTCAAGGCCAGCCTTGACTAAACAGCAAGACTTTGTCTAACAATGAAAAGGAGAAAGAAGAAAGAAGAATTGCAGCTGGTAATGAATGGAGCTAGCTGGGTGACCGAGACTGGACCTAGGCCTCGAGGTTCAACACTACCCAGGAGGATGACTGATTCTCCCGCTCCTGGCTCTTCCATCCCAATGTGCAAAAAAGAGCTACAGACCAGCTCTCAGCCTTCACAGGTCACCAAGATGACACATGGGCTCCCCAAAAGAGTAAGCAAAAAGGCAGAAACAAGCACCCAATCCTTAGGACAAGAATGCTTAAGGAATATAGACCATATGTCTCTTCTTCATATAAAAATCAAAAGGTTATGAAATCATCTCAGCCGAATCTCTTCATCTTGAAAAATCAGCTGAAAATGGGTGATGGAATTTGGATACCATTAGGAGACAAGCTAGCTAATCTTAAGATTGTGTAAAGCAATATGAAGCCTGTTATCTTAATTATTTTCTGGTTGCTGAGACACAATACCCGACACCTACAACTTGATGGAGGAGAGGTTTATTTTGGCTCAGGCTTCAGTCCGTAATGAACCAGCTCAAGAGAAGAATGGGTTCTGGTTGCTGAGACACAATACCCGACACCTACAACTTGATGGAGGAGAGGTTTATTTTGGCTCAGGCTTCAGTCCGTAATGAACCAGCTCAAGAAGGAAGAATGGGTGCCTTCTCTCTTGGGTAGGCTCCTTCTTCCCTGAAGTCAATTCAGTTAATGTATTTATTCAGCCAGTCAATCAAGAAAAATCATTCCTTGAGCACTTCCTATGTGCCAGATACTGGAGACACAGAAATAAAACCCCAAATGCCTGTGCTACAGGAGCTGAAGTAAAGCCGACAAGAGCCCAGAGGTATGGGAGAAGTTCAAGCACCAGAGGACCTCTGACAGTAACATCCTCACAGCTGGCTGATGTTCACCCTTTATCTCTTCACTCCACTGGGGGCTGCCACATACCAGTCAACTACACAACAGGTCCCACACTCGGCTGGCACAGGGTGACAAGACAAAGACCAGGAGCTGGGGTCCACCTCCAATCGCCCACCCCGTCCCAACAATGTTAAACCAGCAGCCCCTGCAGGACTTCGACATTCACAAGCACCGTTGAGCAGAACCTCAGCGCTGCGTCCGGGGACACAGCACCCCACACAAGAGGAGGAAATCCCCAGAGTGCTGCCAGGGCCCATCACACCAACCTCAAGTCACTGACAGTTGTAACAAATGTACTTCCTCCTCCTTCTCCTCCCCAAGAGCCCCGGCTGTGCAGTCTGCAGCCCAGCCACAGGCTGCACACCACACTGGTGCTGGCTGCTAGGGAGAGGTGGAGGTGGTTTCTAGGCATCTGTGGCTTTGAGGTAAACATCTGTGTGAATGAGAGGCACTCATGCTGGTGCTGCGGGCGTGCTTTCTCTGTGGTTGGGCACTCTAGGCTCTGCGGCCGTTGGCTTACCACACATTCAGTTTAATCCCACTCTATCCCTCTCTACTTTAGCCCTCAGGGTGACACAGGAGTAAATTGCCCTACAAACCTGACCAGTGCATGCCTGTGTTCCCAGCATGCTGAGAGGTGGAGGCAGGAGTCATAAGTTCAAGGCCAACTCAGTGAGATGCTGTCCCAAAATAAAAAAAAAAATAAACAAAGACTGGAGATTTAGCTCAGGGCAAAAGAGTCTGGGTTCAATCTCCAGTACCACAAACACAACCAAAGGTGGCAAGTATGGGACAGTGGCTTTGGATGGTGGATGTAGGGGCAAAGTCTCAGATTCTGAGTATCTTATCTGGTTCCTTCCATTAACTGAGGAGGAAAGTAAATATTTAGCCACCAGCGCTGAGGTGGAGGGAGAAGTGATTGCAATCGACCCTCTACTTCCTACCCTTCCCCATCCGAGGTGAAGCTGACATCCTGACCCCTAAGCAGGCATCCTTAGTGTTGCGAAGCAGACCCCAACCGGTAGTAATTCCCCATATAAACAACTCTTGCTAGGCATGAAGCACACTCCAGACAGTAATCAGCTTATCTAATAGAACAGGCCTCTTTTCCTACCGCAGAGGAGGATTAGCAGGCTTGAATTACAGCCGTGAAGTGTAATCAAGCCCTGATCGACACTGGCAAAGGATACTGTATCCTCCTGCTGGGCTTCGGGTTGTTGGCATGATGTGGTGTACCTACAGAGGACGAACAGGAAGTGCTTGCCATGGTAATTATGCTGGGAGGGAGCAACTGAGAAATGAGGGAAAGCAAGTATTACAGGAGAAAATTAGATTACGGCGGATGCCCACGTCCTCACTCTATGGAAAAGTCTTGAAGTCACTGCATTTCAGCAGATATTTTTCTGGCCCCATTAAAATAGCCCCGGGTGAAGTCCACTCCTGGCATAGCTGTGGGAGAATCCACAGCAGTGTCTGCAGGGTAAAGGCATGACGTCGGCCAGTGATATGTAGCTTGGGGGCCCAATGGACACAGAAAACACAAGGGATGGTATCAGGACTAAGAAGAAAGCAATTTATTTTACAAAGTCCATTTTCATTTTGAAGAGGCCAAGACCAACTACAAAATAGAAGGCGACTGCTTTTTCTTTTTATCTTTCAGATGGGTATGTCTCATCCCGCTTGAGATTTGGGGATGTAATGATTTGCTTGTAAAAAGACCTCTTTCCTTAGTAAATTCCATGACAGGAGGCACCATGGCTTCCGAATTCTTTTTTTTGAAGCTTTCTAAAGCATGTACCATGCTTAAGAAGTGAAACATTCTCGGTTTATTTTCTCATTTATTTGTGAAGAACTGTGAATTTGTTTGCTTGTTTGAAGATGGGGGTTGCCCTTAGTAACCCGGGCTGGCCTTGAACTTATGATCCTCCCACTTCAGCCTCTGGAATAGCTAGGATTACAGGCATACACCAGCACGGCCAGCGTGTGTGGAAGTTTCCTTAACTTCCCCTCAGAGCACTCTTGCACATAAAAGCCATATTCAACAACTCATCAGACTTCTCTTTGAAGAAATGACCGCGGCCCCCCTGAGATCTATCTTACCATCTATCACTTTTCTCCCATTCACTTTTCTTCAAGATCAAGGAATCCAAAATGGACAGATATATCACATGAGGGACTTACCCCCACTACCACTGGAGGCCAACTCTGCCTGAGTTTTGGCCTCCATAGCAGGCCCACAGCAGGAGCATCTCCAGCACGCTGCTCACAGGCCTTGTTGCTCCTGGGTGTCCTGCCACGCTGTGGCTCTGCAATCCAATCACCTCCACAAGTTCCATCCAACACCTGCTTTTCAATGCCTCTCCAGCTCCTAATTCTTTCTTCTATACTTCAAAAGAGCAGGAGGCTCACAGTGACCCCCTCTAGAGGTGATCCACCGGTGAGGAAGCAGCTGTGTCCTGCAGCATGGGGCACAGAGGGGCATTCTGAAATGATGTCCCATGCGCCACTTGATCCACCTGCCATCTCATTCCCAGCCCCTAAGACACACCCCCAACCCACGGGCCACACTTCATCCTGGCACACAAACCCTAATAGTGACTTTTTTTTTTTTGGTGCTGGTGGTGGTGGTGGTACTGGAGAACAAATCCAGCCCTTTTCATTCAGCTACATTCCCAGAACATTTTTCTTTTTTTTTTAATTTTGGGATAGGATCTCACTAAAGTCACTAAATGATCCAGGCAGGGCTTAACCTTTTGTTCCTGCCTCAGCTTCCCAGAGTGCTGGAATGAGAGGTCTGCACTGCCAAGCCCAGCTCCTGGTAGTGATGTCTCACCCTGTAGTCTTTGACTGGAGACTGTGAGGTCCAAGCTATCAGATGCTTTTACTAATATATACCGGGAGCTAATTTTTACAACAACTGAATAGACCAGTGTGACTGCTGCCCCATATGAAGATGCACCACGAGCAGGCAGTTTCTGTAAGTGGAAAAGCGAACCCAGCAGGCACAATCTTTCAAGAGTAGAAGGAAAAGAGGGCACAATATCAAGGACTTGTGTAGGCTGACTATACGAAAGCTGAACTAGGGAAGAAAAGAGTTTTCTGCAATGAGGGGCATGGTGTTGAAAATCTTTCAGGATAATTTTGAGTTCATTTCAGAGCACAGACTAATTCCAGCATTCAAGATGGTGTCACCAACACTGACAGGCTGAGGTCAAGGGCTCTGAATAGGACCAAGCCACAGACTATGAGGAGTCAAGACCAACCAAGATTGGCCCTGGTGATCAGTTAAGCTGATCTGACCTTAGCATTATTTTGACAGCCAAGGAACAGGCTGGGGCTGATGCCCAGAAGTGGACGTGGCCGTACCTGAGAAAGCAGATACCCCGAGTAAGAGGTACTTCTGTGGGTCTGAGTCAGCAGGCGCCTCCGCCTTCTGAGTCCTTGTCCTGAGCCAAGTGTGCAGCGGGGATGGTGTGTGGGTGTGTGCATGCACACGTGTGTGTCGGTGTGCTAAGTACTGCTGGCTCTGCTTGTACTCCAGCCAGCTCCAAGGTCATCCAACTAGGCTTTTCAATCCCCATTTTGGTATATCTCTACCCTACAAATACCGGCTGTACAATACTCCCGCCATGCTGGCCCTTTGGAAGTATCAGGCAGCTGGCCAGGTAGTGGGACATATGTTTAGGCGCTGTCTTCCAAGCTCTAAGTCCACCATCTAGCCTATTTTCCAAATGGATTTGTGACCCTGACAATGGCAGCAGCTCTCTGTGCTGGAATAAGTTAATACTGACTGTGAAATGGGCCACTGCCTTTTGCCTTCCAGACCCGGTATGTGTTGTATAAATATGCCCTCTGCAGAGCCCACTTGAATTTCTTTTCCTAGCTGACTACATCGATGGCCCCATCAGGGAGTCACACTTTTAGGGAGACTTGTCAGAACTGGCGACTGGGGTTGCATCTTTGGGTGAGATTTAAATTGTCTGAAAGGGTTCTAAAACACATGTTCTTTTAAATGTAGGCTCAGAAATGTGTACTGCTGAACCCCAAGGTCTCCTGGCAAAGAATTTTGGTACACTAAATCTGTTAGAAGCT
>NW_022900931.1:43610322-43692466 GCF_012274545.1 Fukomys damarensis
ATATATATATATACACACACACACACACACACACAATCACACAGGGTTGCAGCTACACAAATACTACTTTTGAGTTCCCTCTCTGCAGCTAAAATGGATTTTGCAGCAGATCTCTGGATAAGAACTATCAGGTGATTTCCTGAAAAAGGATGATCAGACAAAAGGGCTGC
The DNA here is from genome assembly GCF_012274545.1 of Fukomys damarensis. Classification (NCBI taxonomy): domain Eukaryota; kingdom Metazoa; phylum Chordata; class Mammalia; order Rodentia; family Bathyergidae; genus Fukomys; species Fukomys damarensis. The sequence continues at coordinate 43,610,493 of NW_022900931.1, forward strand.
TTGAATTCTTAAAAGGGTCTCCCCCCTCCAGTCTGCTAGGGGTCAGGCCCAAACTAGAATTCAGTTCTATCTTCCCTCACCAAAGTCTCAGGTTTCTGCATTCCCTTCTCCCTCCCTCCTACTTGCCCAGCCCCCCTTCCGGCCTGGAGGCCCAATCTGGGTCTCTGCAGACAGGTCTGGCGGGGGTGGATGGGTAATTTTTCCTTTCAGCTTTAATGGCTGCTATTAACAATAAGTTGCCCTGCCCTACTAATGGCTCAACTTTCAGCTTTTCCTCTGATTGCCTATGAGTAACACTATGTCACATGAGCTCTGTTTAACAGAGGTGTAATAAATGCCAGAGAAGAAATATTACCCAAAATAAAAAATAGTTTGTCCCAGTGTGGCCAGGATCTTATGACTCGAAACAATGTTCATTTCAGCTTCCAGCGCAATTTCCATTTGCATTCCTTTTTTTTTTAAGGGTCTCTGGGGGCTTTAAAAAAAGCTGTTTAAGAGAAAAAGCAGAAAGGCTAGAGTGATTGTCAAGTGCAGGGAGTTTGGTGTTCCAGACCAATCCACGAAGCACACAGACAACAGACAGACTAACAGCAAGGGGACCCTCTGGGCAGAGGGGACAGAAGAAGGCAGGGGACAAAGCTGAAAAGTCTGCCAGCCCTCCTCAGTTGGTTCAGAACATCAGCTTTTGCTCCTGCCAGACAAGGAGGGATAGGAGGCTGAACAACTCCCCAACACACACATACACACACACCCTCGGGGCAAGAAAGATATCAAGTTCTTATTTAGTTGCAAGAAAACTCTACTCTCCTTTTGATAATAAGCAAAAAAATAGTTTGGTGTTTTTCAAATAGTAGCTGGTCTGAGCTATTCCAATCCCAGAGGGGGGAAAAAAGCAATAAACATTGAAATTCCTTGGTGGTCCCTTGGTTGAAGATGCTAGGTTTCCAGGCAGAAGGACAAAAATGGTAGAGAGAGGCCGAGGATCCTATCAACTGGCTCAGGAGGGAAATGTACTCCTTCTGGGAGAGCTGGGATCTGACGGCAACACCAGCCCAGGCTGCCTAATTTGTTTTTTCCCCTGCTGACCAGGGCTGGCCCTACTCAGTACGAACAGGAATCTTCTGTGATGGAGGGTGGGGTGCTGCTTGTACTGGCCTGTGCCCCTCCTTCATCTCTCCCTCGGATCGTCCCTAAGGCCGATGTCACGAACACCAAAAACTGCCCCACACCTCTCTGAGGAGGAGACCAAGGGCACCCAGTGACGCTGAGATTTGGCTTCAGAGATGCAGTTCGTTCAAGGAAACCCTCCGAGCTGCCAGCGTAAACTCTTAGAGATGGTGGTACGCTTCAAAGGTTGCAGAAGACAATGCCTATATACCTGAAAACGTCATGTGGAACGTAAATACACACAACTGTATCTGTCAGTTTAAAAAGAAAATTACGAGAGGAAGTAGAGATGAGCAAGCAAGCAAGCAAGCAAGCGGTATAATTACATAACCGCACCCTGTGGGAGAAGCTCTGAAGGGAACACAGAGCCCCACAGAGACACAGCACAAAGCCCGAGGACATTTCCCTCTCTGGGAGGGAAAGAAGAGCTCATGACTGTGAGGCTGAGGCGGTGGGGGCTCAGGAGGTGACTCTGTGTGCTGGCACAGGGAGCCACCACAGAACAGAGGTGGCCACAGAGGATATGGCACAGGGTGTCACTGAGGTCACGTCTTGGGGCTGCTACCACTCTTGAGTCTGGGCTTCTGAGCAAGTCACTCTGTTTATGCGTAAAAAGCAAAGACGCAGGGACTCAAGAGGGCTCCTTCCTGGACTTCACAGGGCTCAGTTATGAAGACAGGTATCTGAAAACACAGCATCCTCTAAGAAGGCAGAACTAGTCGGGTGGCCCTGTGACAACACTTTGGATGCCTTCTCTTCTCCAGGGCTTTGCCTTCTACCAAGAGACCTCACAGGATCTCACCTGCACTGGCTAATCTGATCCACACACCAAGCTGTGGAAACAAGCCTTGGATGGCCATTTCTTTCCGAAATTGGCTCAGAGGTCAAAAGCAATCCGCAGTTACAAAGACCACTCAAGCCTGGTTCTTCACAGTCCGTGCTCTTTGCACTGAGCCCATCATGGCCCTTTCTACTGTTAGTCTCACGGTCTCACTAGGCTGCCCTAGTGGGACTTGAAGTGGGATCCACCTGCCTCAGCTTCCTAATGCAGGGCTACAGCCTTGCGGCAGCACACCTGGCACGGTCCATGCTACTTGCACTACCAGGGCTTATACGGTGCAATGCAGGTGTGCAGGTATAGACTGGTCCTGAGCCACTTACCACATTGAAAAGAAAGTCCGAAACTGAGGCAGTGAACAGGTCCAGGCAAGCAGAGAGACAGTGCAGGGCCAGGAATAGGCACGGACTGTTTCACAGAGTCAAGGCAGTGAGGCCTCATGGTGGCCACTGGACCCCAGTCCTGTTCAGTGACAGAGCATTGCATCACTTACGTCCCAGCTACTCATACCCTATCTCATTTCACATTGCAGCAATACAAATGGGTTCAAGGTCCACATTTGGCTCACATTTCCTAATTCTCCAAAGTCAAGCTTCCCGGCTAGGATAATGGCATTTACGTTCTGTCTGGTAAATACAACACCTCGGCTGATCCTTGCAGTGGAGGACTATTTCTACAGGCTCATTGAATAAGTGACAAAGAGGGTGACCTAGGCTCCTCTCTTAGGGGCCAAGTGCCTTCTCCACTTTACCTACAGGTTTCTCTGGGCCTTCTCTTTCCTCACACACTGTGCCTCAGCATCAGAGTCAAAGATAAAGCTGTCTCGGACATCAAAGGGGACTCAGCTTTATTCACAACAGGAAATGGAATGAAACCCCAGCACAGACCTATAATTTGGGAGCAGTGCCTCATTCAACTTCCGGGAGATTCTTCATGATTCCTGTCAAAACCTTAAGCCAGCACATTCCATTGATTTGTACAGGAGTCAAACCACATGGGCAAGTTTGGGCAAACAGTCTGGTGTCCAGATCAATTTGGACGGATTTCTTAGTGAAAGGATTCTTATCCCACACAAACACACTGCAGATGCTCAGGGTCCAAGTGGGCAGCAGATGGCAAGAAAATTTCTTTACTGAACGAGGTGATGGGTATCTTGGTGCATGGTTTTATTCCTCACCTACACTCAGCGCTATGTGGCTGTTCTTGCTGGCTGGGAACATCTTATTTATTGGGAAACACTGGGTCCCACACAATGGAAAGGCAATGGAAGCCGTAAGTCCAAGCCACATTTCAAAAACATTTAAGGGAGCAAAAGCTAAGTTAGAAAGCAGTTTCTGATCTCCAAAGGAACTGGAGAACGTTCACAGCATGGCCCCCTCTTGACGATAGGTTCTTACTAGGTCAAGGTAGACCATACTGCAGGCAGTGCACCTCTCTCTGTGCTTGGCTCCCATGCTGCAATTCAGGAAGGATGGGTAGTCTGGTTGGAATTCAAGTCCAACCTCTAGCAATTTTTGGCTGGGAGGCTCTTGAGGACATCTTGGGGATTGTTCTCTCCATTGCAAAATAAAGTTGGTGATGTCTGTTCTCTATAGCTTTGCTAGTTCCGTAGTAGAAGGCTGGGGTGACATAAATGTTAGGCATCCCCCACTTTTTGTGTCCCTTTTCATAGTATGATTTCAAAGAATACTACATTTTGGCTCCTCTTGAATGAGAAAAGTTCTCTTAATATTTACTGCTGGGGGTGGGAAGAGATTGTGTATATGGAAAGACCCCCTCCTCAAAAAAGTCATCCCCTTTAGAAGACGTAGGGTTAAGCCACATTCTGGTTTAACGACATGAGTCCTTCATTTGAAATCTTGTTCTATTTAAATATCCCATGGTTTTTAGCTGCAGTTTCATGTTTTGTTTAATTGTCCAGAGTGACAGATGTGATTTTTGTGTAAGTTTCTGTCCCATCTGTTTTTCTGTATCAGAAATATATGCAGAAGGTGCTGGGGCTTCTACACAAGGACAAGTCTTATCTACACTTAGATTAATAAACTTAAAAACTTGAAAATGGACCCAAGCCAAGCTGGCGGTGAGTCCAGAAGGCCCAGTTTTTGATGTTTGTTCTGCCTCCCACTTCTCCATGTTCACCTTTGCTCCAAATCAGAATTCTTTGGCGATGACTAAGAAAAAGATATCTTTCCTTATGCAACCGAAAGTTAACATGCTCCCAGTACTCAGGAGCATAAGACAGACACACAGAAAAACAACTACACTGGACCCGCATGCTGCTTTTGTCCAGCCTCATACGTGCAGATGCCTCCTTCCCAGTCCCTAAGTAGGAAGGCACAGATCACTCTGTAGGCAGAAAACGTGTTCCTGGCATCCTGGACCAAACCTCTGGCTTTGTGGACCCGAGACACACTCAGAAGGGTCCGGCAAGTGGGGTCCCCAACTCCAGGATCCTGTAAGAAACTGGGCCACACTGCAGAGGTGAGCAGGGGCCAAGCCGGTGAAGCTTCTTCTGGGTTTAAAACTGCTTCACGTCACTCACATTATTTCCTGAGCTCAGCCTCCCGTCAGATCAGCACAGGCATTCGGCTCTATAGGAGAACAAACTCTACTGTGATCTGCACATGTGAGGAATCCAGATTGTGGGCTCCCTGTGAGAATCTAATGCCTGATGATCTGAGGTGAAACGGAGGTAGAGATGCTAATGCTGGGGAATGTAATTATGGATAGCAAACAGGTACTAATCCAAAGAGAAACAAAACGTAAGATGTCCCCATCTTTGGAAAAACTGTTCCATGAAACGGGTCTCTGGTGCCAAAAGGTTGGAGACCACGAGTGTAATGCGCTAACGTCACTACTGTGAAGTAGTCAAAAAATTTTTTTAACAGAAGGGTCCACATTTTCACTCTTTGTGGGATCCACAAATTCTACAGACAGTCCTGCCTTGGAACACAATGTTTTTATTAAAAACCATCCTGGAGATAATGAGCAGACATGGCTGGACACCATACTCAATGTACTATTTTACAATAGATCTATGGTTGGGTCCAGCATTGAGCTTTCAGAAAATGCTGATAGGCTGTAACCCATTCTAAACATTTCATCAATGGGAACAAACTAAGCTCTAGGAAACATTCTTGTTTCATAAATGTGGAATCATAAAAGGTAGAATAAGGCCGTATCCCTGCTTCCTTCTCACTGGCTGTGTGGCTCTGAACAGTGTTTTGCTCCTTTTTCCATCTCATCCCTGTCATCTACCTCTTCAAGAACTCATAATGGAGCATAGTACATACAGGGAACAGTGCTTGACGGTGGTCCCCATTTGTGAAAAGGTTGTGACAAGGACAATAACAATATTTGCATCTCAAGGAATGGAAGTGAGAACATTTTAAGATATAAAATGGAGGTGCTTTGACAAAGCAGCCCGTGAATGCTGTTCCTCCTGAATCTGCAGGTGAAGTGACTTTATGTCCTCACAGCCAGTGGTCAGTCCCACTGTCTTTCTGAGGTTCTCCCTTTGGTCTCCTGTCAGCTGTATTATTACTGCCTTGGACAGGTACTGATCTCCCCTGTCTCTGTTTCTAGAGAGCCTGTGTAAATGATATCATAGAGTTCCTTAGTTTCTGTTGACAAGTCGCAAGCCAATTACACTTGTCATGGCCACCAGTCGTTCCATGCACTACTTTTTCACTGCCACCCTAGCGCTACTCATCCAAGGGTGGGGACCATATTTGTTCCATTCCTCACCCCACACAGAATCTAGAATTTTGTGGAGCTTCGGTTGCAACGCTCGTAGAATCAGTGAGGAGAGTGCATGAAGCTACCAGCTCAGGTTTCATGCATGGCACTGCCTGGGGCATTTCACACCCTGGTGGAGCATGTCTGAGTCACAGGAGCAGGAGTTTCCATGGTATCCTGGAAAGTGAATGAGTAATCAAACTGACCTGACTCAAATTCTGACTCCTCTTCCACCTCTAGGTGCCACTCTGGGAGAATCAGTTCACTTCTCAAAGGCCCATCTCTAAACTGGAGAGCACGCCTGTATCTCACAGGATTGCTTTTCTGCTTACAGGACTTACAGGAGGTATCCAGTAATTGTCTTCTGCCTTCTTTCCTGTTTCACTCGGCGAAATTTGTTTTGAACTGCTGATTGCTTCTGCTCTTCTCATCCCAGCTTCAGGAGAGAACCACTGTGAGGAACCAATCAGCTTCATTGATGAAGCTCAATTTCCCCTTCCTTAGCCAAGTTTCCCAAACAAATCAGAACAAAAATTACCCATTTTCTTCAAAGAAAAAGGGAAAGTCAGTGCCCACCCCACTGCACAAATCCATGTGCACAATCACACACCAACCACATACACACATACTCTTATACATACGATACTGGAAAAAAATTTAAGGATAATATTTAATCTTGCTGGGTAGGAATACAATCACAGAAGAATTAGACTGTGCATGGTTCAGTTACACTGTTTACTACTTCTTGTCAAGAAATTGCCTTTGTAAGCTTCCGACTAAGGGTCTATTCAACGTCTGTGTAGAGTTGATCATTTATGTTGGTAGAAGCCACTAACTGGACAACTTTGGGTGGAGGAGTATTTTAATCTGTAACTCTATGGAGATCTGTCCTCTGGAGCTGAAAAATTCTTTGCCAAAGGAAGAAGTCTAATTCAGGAGAGAATTAAAATGATAATTTGGCTTACAAAAATGAAACAAAAGCCTTAAATGAGAAGAATGTTGTCTGTACTCGCTTGGGCAGCACATATACTGGAAGAATATTGTCTTTAGAATTTGTTACAAAGGTTGCTATAATAAACATGGACAGTTATTTCAATAACGAGAAAGAGATATACTGACCTCTGTATCTCATATAAGATTTTGAAAATGTTTTCCTAGCTAAGGACATTTTTCGATGCATTCCAAATTATATTATATATAGATTTGTGGACAGAAGTTAAAACAAATAGTAGTTTTTCCCCCCAATTTAAACAAATTCCAATAATGTTATAAAAGCAAGATAAACAAAAGGAAAAAAAATCTTGCAACTGAAAATGTAACAAAATAAAACAACTAAATTATGAGACCAAACATCTGTGGTCTAAAAAGAATATGTGGCAGTATAAACAACACTAAGAAGTTCTTTCTGAGCTCACTTGTGAGTAATGTGGTCATCCTCATATCACTGAGACAAATATTACCAGGCTACCCTGCCAGAGATTCTGTATGGATCTGTGACCCCAGAAAACCATTAAGAGGCTAAAGTAATAGAGAATGTAAAACCTGATATATAAATACACAAATAAATACAAACTGCTTCCTGTAGTGCACAGTCAGGTCTGCTATTTTAGTCTTATTCGCTAAAAATATAAACACATATAAGATAACTACCAGCATCAGTCTGTCCCTCTGGGGGGGAACATGCATGCTAAATGTGGCTCCCAAAGGTGTCAGGACAGAAGACAGACAGGAGAGCTCTAAGGAAGACACCCTACTTGCTCAGCACACTGATAAAGGTTTCTGGGATATCTAGGCTACATAGCCTAAGAACAAGCCCGAGTACTTAGGAACTCAATATTTTTTTCTTCCCCAAACAAAGATGGTAATAAGAAATCCTCGCAAATAAAATCAATATGGGGCATTCAGGGTGCTTGGCCACAGAAAACAGAATAACCATGAATGTGGCCTGTAAATCTAGACTATGGTGTTATGATTTAAGTGGGAGGTAACACCAAACTGGCGTGTGAAATTAGTAGCCACATACTACAAAAACTTCTGCTGGGACATACAAATTAAAACTCGAGAATTTACACTAGAGCTCAAAGGTCACTGCTGTCTCCACCGATTGGCACCACGGTCTGATGAAATCCAGACCCTTGTCAGTGTTGCCTCTGCTTTAGAAGCAATGCTACCTCCTGGTTTCCCTGAGGTGCCCCCCCACTGATACTTCCAATTATACCCAATATAGCACATACTTAGGAATACAATCAAGACTTGTCTTTGGTATTCGCCAAGTTCTCTATGTCACACCACAGTTTTTTGTTTTGTTTTGTTTTGTTTTTCGAAAATCAGATCTAGACAATAAAAGTGGCTACTCAGTCCATCTAACCTGCGCAGGGACAATTTCAGGGTCAAGGCCAAACGCAGTGCGATGTCATTTCATGAAGTTACTCTTTTCCTAAGAGGTGGCTGAACTATTTCTATTTCTACCCAGCTACATTTTCACGACTCTCTCTGTAACTATGATTGCATCGGTGCGGCTATGAGATATAAGTAGAAGTATGAATGTTCTATTGTCTCCTTAAAAGGGAGTAAGTCCTTTCTTCTTCTCTGACCCCTTCCTTCATTGTGATGACTGGAATGCACATGGGCTGCATGGTGCTCTAGGAGCCTTCTTGGGCCATGAGGCTGACACTTCATGGATGACAGTAAGATTGGTCACTTTGCTCCTTCTGAACTACCTGCCTCTGTTGAAAGGGTGTGTGATACTTCTGTTAGGTACCATTCAACCTAATCCTAACACATTCACACTCGATTTGAATTGTGATTTTGGTTGTATTGTTTAATCTCTCCAAGTTGTGTTCTAATCTGCACGCTAAGAAAAATAAAACTCCTATCCCTTCAGAATTACTGTGAATGCCAAACTTGAGATAATTACTTGAAAAGTACCCTGTACACTGAAAATTATTATACCAATATTTGTATCGTTGCTACTATTTTTTCAGTTTATTACAAATTCCCAGAGAAAAGCAGATCAAGGATTGACAAATTAAAGCTAGTTGGGAATAGGAACTCCAATTTCATTACTCAGGCAAGATTTTATATTAGCAGAAAATGAGCCCACAATAATTAGTTGTAAGAAAGTGACCAGAGGTTATTAAACAACCCTAATTGTCGTGTTCGTAGAGTATTTTCTACAAAGGTGTTACAGTAGCTAAACGAAAAAAACAACATTTCTGACTCCATTTAGGTTCCAGACGTTTACCCTTTAATCCCCCAATATCTTTTAGACAGTAAAAAACTGACTCAAGAATCAAGGTGGACCAGGATACCAAGGGTATTCACGGTGATCTACCTATGCCACATTACAGAACCAAATTTACAGTAACAAGATCAGCTACAAAAATGGGCTGTCACAAACTGATGTGCAAATGAGGCGCACTATTTTTAAAACTGTGGCATCTTTCTGAAAAACCTGACTCTCAGGATTGGGTTAATTTTCCCTAGCGAAGTTGAATCCTATTTAATGTACCAGAAGAAAGACCAGATACTGAGCCAGGGTCTGGGGTAATCTGCATAGGGAAAGAAGAGCTCCCTAAGTCCCGCTGCTTGTGTACACCCCTGGGGTTCTTATCCAAAGGTGCTGCAGCTTCTCCTCCCACACCCAGCAATGTCTCTTTAATTTGATAATTTCTCCATAGGTCACTTTATCTTAGTAACTAAAACTTAGAGAAATGTGGATGGTTAGAAGACATTACAAATTTGTATCCTTGTTTGACAGATCAACACAGGAGCGCAGAAACAGAATACAGCCTATAGATGCAACATTACAAATCTAGTTTAGGTAAAGACCAAAGTGAGATAAGAAAACCAAAACCAAAATAAAATAAAAACATACAGCATCTACGCAACCTAATGAAATATCATTCAGTCCATATAAGAGGAATATAGTGTGTGTTTCCACCTTGAAATTTTGGGTAAGATATTTGAATTATTCATTCCTCTAGGGTACCTACAACTGTACACTCTTAGAGCTGATGAACTTGGGGTGGAGAAAAAAGTACTCTAGCATCAATTCCTCCAATAGATAGCCTGGCATGAACAGCATGCTTTACTATTTGCCAAAATTTCATTAAAATGCCTCAATAAAATAATTTGTTTTAATTTTCAGAATATCTAAAAACATACCAAACCCTAAACCCTTTGGTATGCATGTGCATAACCTCCCACAAACACACTTAAAATACTACTGGGATCTAATAAATATGTGCATACAAGATGAAATTCATAAGTCTGCATAATTTGCTATCCGTGTGTGTTCTATTTTTATATATTGATTTAGCAAGCTGGGTACACATGTTTCACTATGAGGAAAAAAAAAAATCCTTTTCCCTGACCACCAAAGTGTCCCTGAGCAGTACAAAGCTAGGAAATAGGACTTTTAAGGGCACAGAATAGGGAAGTGGTTTTACTCAAGCTTCTTGAATAAATCATGCAGTCAGTCACTAAGGAATTGATGAGAAATAGAAACTAAAAAAAAAAAAAAAAAAAAAAAAAAAAAAGAAAAAAGAAAGAAAGAAAACAAGAAAGAATGCTGGTGGGAGTCACAGGGAAGAGGTTGCTCACACTTTTACAAGCCTGCCTGGGTCCAGGTAGGGGCAAGACAAAAATCCTTCAAATAATTACAGGTTTGGCTTCAGCACACAAGCAAGTTCTCAGAGAGATCTAATTGGGAAACGTCGGAGGTGAAAGGAGAAGCAGTTTGAGAAATTTCTACCCATCAAGCTTTATTGTGTTATTCCAACTAAGCAGAGACAAAAAGACAAATCTCAGCTCCCTACTTTCATTTATAATTGAACCAGGTCCAGAAGGATGAAGGAAGTACCATCTGTAAGGCATGCTGTATTAGCAGCCGGGGGAATGAAATATTCAAATTACTCTAGGCTCCCTCACAGAATGGTAGGGCTACAAACACTGACTTGGACCGGGAGGGGAGAGGGAGCAAAGAAAGTTTTTGTTTTGCCTTATTTTGTTCTGTTTTAATCGCCGTTGTGAGGGCATGCTTTTAATTGTACAAAATGGCACTCCCAGAGAGAGAGAACCTATCACAAAATGTGTGAATGAAAGGGGAAATTTTTTTTTAAACCCTTCTGATTTATTTACTATCTTTAGCAAAGCAGAATAAGGAAAGGAAGGGGGAAGAAAAGAAAAGGACAGAAATGCTACCCAAAGACCACCAGTGCTGAAGCCTTGCCCCTCGGGATGCAGGATGCTGCAGATCCGGTGTTGCGCCTCCTGGAAATGAGGGGCGCTCTTTTTGGGGAGGGTGGAGCTGGAGCTGCTCCTTCTGATACCGTTAATCAGGGCTGCTGAAACGGGTGACATGGTAAGTGGCTCTAGCCCCTAGCAGCAGTCAAGATGGAGTGACAGCCTCCATTTAAGATGTCACTGCGCATAATAAAGTGTAAAACTATACTTAAAATAAACGAGAGAGAAACAATAAACTTGACTCAGTATTTGAACTTTCGCAGACGCGGAGACTGGAGGAGGAAGCGTGTGTGGCTGAGTGCTCGGGGACTTCTCCAGGGCCGCTGTTTCTGCAGTGCTTTCCCGCTTGTCTTTCTGGAGGAAAATCTAGTCTGGTCCAAAAGGAGCTCCAGTGGTACAGCCTGGGCACAGGTCAGCGGGCCAGCTCGTGGCTGTAGCCCGGGACATCTCTCTCCTAAGCAGCCAGGCCTGCAGGTACGATCTTCCCTCTGGCGCCCCCATCTCCAGATTCCAGAAATCCCGAGGCTCCTCCAGCTCTCCGTGCCCTCTGACTGTCCCACCTGTGCCGAGGCGGCCCCACTATGGCTTGGCTTTTTCTCTTCTGAATATTTAACGCAATGTTGTCAAGGCTGGTTGGCCCCCAAACTGAACGATACTTTTTGTTCCCCCCTGGGCGCTGTAATTACTCTTACATGTGGGGGTGGATTCAATGTCAAAGCAAATGTTTTCCTTATGTTTCTTTCTTTAAAAAAAAAAAAAAAGTTAAAAAAAAATCATAAATGGGAGCCAGCAGACAAAGCTCTGGAGCCAGCCACCCAGAATTCTGCTCTACCCATCTGGACCTTGTGTGTCAGACTGGGGGACACCGGTTCAAGAGGTCCTCTTCCCCCACCTCAGAAACGTATATTAATGCCAGATATAAAGATGGAATTTGGAATGGATCACCCCCCCCGCCAGCTAGCACAACAATTACTGGAAGGGATTCAGCCAAATATAGTTTGTTGCCTATATATTGGTTTGTACACAAACTTTCTATGCTCACATTAGATTCTAAGGTACTTAAGAACAGATACTATTCATTTTTTTTTTTTTTACCATGGCATGAAAGACATTAAATAAAAGCACACCGAAGAGTTTGATGAAGTTTCTTAAAGTACAAATATCCTCATATCCAGAAGGGGCTATGAGGCTAGGCAGTGGCATTCAGAAGTCTCAGCCCTTTTATGGTCTCTAGCTCAACAGGTAATTAGACTCCTGACTCCCCCTAAGTAGAAGTTTGCTTTGATTATTTTGAAAGGACTTCTCCTTACATTTCTTCATCACTCCCATCGAGGCCCAGCACCCTCACCTACAGGAATTTACCAAGTATTCGTGGGGCCTATGCTCTGCTGGGCACCATGCTAAGAGAGCACAGGAGGTATTCCAGACCATGTTGATGGAACCAACTAACTGAAAAGAGAAAGAAATAGATTTTACTTGCAAGCTTCTTGGCTGTTGATACTAAAAGAGTAAGAAAAGAAAAGCCCCTGAAGCAGCACACTCTAAGAAGGCTAAGTAAAATCTTATATTGTAATTCTCGAACTTGGCTGCTAGTCGGAAGGCAAGGCTCCAGCAGAGACTGTGAGGGTGACAGAGTAAGACGGCAGTGAGGGCAGGAAGGCTTCCCCCTGACCGTGGGCACCAGAAGTCACTTCCTCCCTCCCCTGACGGGGAGTGTTAAGCACGGGCTCTTGCATCATTTCCCTGAAGTCTCCCGCTCAGTGGAGCCAGGACCAATCTCTGGCACCAGGGCAGAGTCTGCCTGCAGCTTGCAATGTCACTTCCCACAAAGCCAGGCTGCAGTCACTCAGCACGGGAGTTTTATTAGCCATAAGCCATGACACCATGCATTGATATATTTAAGCAATAATGAACAAGAAAACGGCAGTTGTCTGAAGCAACCATTAAAGTGGCAAAAATAACCAACCGTGTTTTGCGGCAACAAGGCACCACTCACAGATCTGCGATTCTGCAAAGGATAAAAATGACACCGGTTCGGGGGGAGAGAAGTTATAGGATCCCAGAAGAAAAATCGCCGGTGAAACGTTACGCGCTGTATAAACACGAGCTGGCTGTGCATGAGCTTACGAATGGGTAACTGGCTGGTTCCGAGATGACAAATGAAAAATCCGATCCATCATGTGGTTCATTCAGTCTGCCCCTCAAAGCCTATTCACCCCCTAATCTAGGAAATACAAGTTTAAATTGTAAAACTAAAAGTGTTTTAGCAACAAATACTAAATAGTAGCCTGGGGTTGCAGCCTGAGTCTGCCTGGTGGTTGACTCACCTGGGGAAGTTTTACTTCCGCCCCTAGCATGGTCACCTTAATGGAAACATGCTGGGCTATAGAAGAGTAACAGCGAGATGTGGAGGTTAAAAAACCAGGCTTAAATGAGCTTGGAAAATGTCTTTTAGTCATCTTTTTTCATCCTTGTCAATACTCAATTGGCTACAGGTGGATCACACTGACTTCATTGGCTAAATATGCTAAACAGGGTTTCCGTGATTAAAAGGGTAGATGAGATAACACAGTTCAAGTTCTTAAACTCCTTTTAGTCTTTTGAAAGTTAAAACGTTGCTCTGGGGGCTGCTACTTATCTTCATTGAATCAACTGCTCACTATTCTTTATTTGGCCAAACTTCAGACAATAGTTGAAAATACAAATCTTCAGTAAAGAAGACTTCAATATTAGGATCAAATATTATTAACTTACAATGAGCATTTACTTTAGAACCTTCCTAGTATTGTGTGTGTGTGTTTTTAAATTACACTGTTTCTTGCCTGTTTTTCCTATTGTACACTTCAGTTGAACTTTGGAAGTCACTGCCAGCTGATCAAACATCACTGTCTCCCATCAGGTTGTCTCTGAGATGCATTTTGTCTCCAACATACATATTTGTCCCCTACATATTTTGTGACGTCTACTCTATAAAAAACCTGGGTCATAGCGGCACAGGGCATCCTCTGTTATCTTCATTACAATACCCTTGATTCTGAAGGTGAGCAAAGGGAATCTGTAAATATTTGGTGCATTTTTCTCTTGACAGAAGGAAGGAAGGAAGGAAAGATGGAAGGAATGTTCAGAAATGTAGCTAAATATCACTTCTGCTCCTCAGACTCCAAATTGTCTGCCTTACAACTCCCAGTATATCACAGAGCTAAAATTGTGGAGTTCCTCAATGAACTGCTACATAAACATCAAATTTTAATTCGCACTGAGACTTTATCTCTGACAACTTCTAGCGTTCTACCATGTATTTGAACCATGTTCTTTGCCTTTATTACAGTATTAGGAATTCCCTGGGTCCCCAGCTCAACTCTGCCTCATGGAACATGTGCCCATATGTTATGAGAAGCCTAAAAATGTGATATATAATATTATATATTATATTTCCAGTGTTCGTACTAAACACATTGCCTCTGTCCATTTTTCTATTAACTCCAAGTCTGCTGCAGTAAGAAACATACTGGAAATTCTCACTAGTGATTGCGTTCTATGGCTCTGAATTATCATTATGTAGGCTTCTACCCTGAATGACCAAACTTGATGTGATGCTTTTTCTTTCTATAACTTCATATGTAATGTTAGGATGTCTTAAGAACTTGTAGCCAAGTGCATTTTTTAAAAAAATCACCGCAAAAAAGTAATTATAAATATGATTGTGAGCGCATGTGTAAATTATCTCTGGAAAAAAAAGGACACTTTCCCAATTCTTAACATGTTCTGCAATGCTCAAATTCAAATAGGCTTTTGAAAAAAAATTACAGATCTTCACTGAGGCTACTATTTTCTTTAAGACTATGAAGGGGGAAAAAATCAGAAAGTCCTTTTGTGACGAGGACTTGGGTGACACAGGGTAATGTGAAGAAGGGTGGGGGACTGGCCTTTGTGCTTGGTCATTTCTTGTGTGGAGCCATTCATGTAACATGACAATGATGGCTTACATCAAAAGCCACAGTGCAAATAATCCCCTTCTCCATGCCATCCCAGTGCAATGGCTGGGCCCTAAAATAAGGGGCACTGTGCCAGCATAGATGTTCCTTGGATGCCAGCTAGCTCTGTACAGAGGGGAAAGTGAGGGAGGGTTTTTTTTTCTCTCTCCTGAATTGGGTTTTACAATGAATGTTGACTGGCACCAGGAGGCTGCCTTGGGCCCCCAGAGCCTTCTTAAACCCCTGGCAGCCTGCCAGGGGAGCTCCAACTTTTCAGCCCAGCAAAAGCCACATTGGCAGCTTGTCAGAAGCCAGGGAGTTACATGGCGCCCTGGGGGTAATAATATTTTCCAGAACGCTCAAGCTAATAGTCCCATAATGGGCGATTCAGGGGGCTTTAGGTGTGCTCTTCCCTGTCCTCAGCCTCAGAACTCTCATCTGTCACCGCAAAGTGCTGCATCACACTCTGCTGGCTTGCAGGGCACAGTTGGGGACCGTGTCCTTTGTCTCACTGTGTACCTCCTCACTGCCGAAGGTGCTCTGTTCCAGCCAAGTGAGCTGTATACTTATTACGCTTTGGATTCATTAAAAAGCAAGAGATGTGCATGTACCCAGAGACACTGTGGAGCAGGGTACATTTTGTATCTCCTTGAAAGAATAGAATTCCATCTACATAAATACATTTTTAAAAAATATACACGTCTGCTAGGATATCCAGTTCACACAGGGCATTCTGCCTAGATCAGTGGGCTGCAGTCTTCTACTGGTTTTTCTTGGGTAGCTGCAGAAACTGGCAATGGACTGGCTTTTGTTCTTCGGCCAGGGTCCAAGGAGAGAGAAAGCAGAGTTCAGAGCCTCGGAATTTATCCTTAGCTTCTTGAGTTTTAATCTTTAAATTAATAATCTCGTCAAGATGGCTTTTAACATTTTGTGTTGCGTTCCTCATTACACAGAAATGTGGAGGGCCCTCTACGTTTTATACAAGAAAAATGTAAAGGCAGGCTAATGGATTTGGCTCTTTTAAGCCTTTAGATTAAAAATGAAATTCACCATGCCACTGAGCCTTGTAGGTGAGTTGAACTACTTCAGGGAGGCAAAGTGTGATCCACAGCATGCTGATCACAAAAAAGAATGAGGTACAACACGCCCATAAACTGAGTTGTATTATCTTAGTGACTGCCCTCCCCCAGCACACACACACACACACACACCCTCTATTTGTTTTAGAACAATGATCTGAGTTTACTTACCCTGTTGAAAAGTAGGGTAGCCATTTCTTTTCATGTAATGACTTTTTCAGGCCTTGTATAGCAACTGCATTGAAACCCACACCCAGGTTGATGCCAGTTTTACGTGTTGAAACAAACCAGTCACTCTTTCTCCCGCTAAGCAGTTAAATTAGAGAGTATTCAATTAATAACAGCTGAATATTCTGTCACATTTAGGAAGATGTATGGTAAGACAAGCGAGTTGTGATGTATCTGACAGAAATGATAAAGGTTCTCCCGACACAGTCTGGCAGATACTTGGCTCCTACAGCGGCTCTTTCTCATGTTCTAAAACGTCAGCAGCACAGACCCAAGATCTAGCTCTGGCTTCAAGAAAAGAAACACTCCAAAGTGAACAAGGAAGCATTTGCCAAATTCTTAAAAGGTGCCCAGTCTCTGCTTGTTCCCGAGAGCACAGGGACCCATGATCCCTCCTGCAAGCCAGCAGGACCCACAGCCAGCCGGGCAGCAGGAAGAGGACGCCATCCAGAGCTCGGCAGAGCCACCTGTTTCTGACCTGCTCTAGCCTTGCTGAGATCTGCACTGCCCCCACCTCAGCCTTCCAGTGGCCATGGGGACTTCATGCTATATGAGGACAAAGAGCAGTGACCCTGTCCCCACTCCACTTAATGGGAATCTGTCCTCATAGGGGCCTTCCAAGGCTGCTTTGCCACCTTCAGAGGGTAGGCAAGACGACAGCTCAAACTGCATTGTGCTCATTCCCAACTGAGCCCCTTATCCACATTCCTTTTGGAAACTGCTGGGGCCCAAATTGAAAAGGAAATAAAAGAGACCACAGTCAAATTGCTAACATACGGGAAAGAACGGCACAATCCATGACACAATTCTATTACACGTTTCCCCCAAGTCCAGCCAGCTAGCCAGCCACAGTGACCCAGGAGAGGAGGGGCAAAACTCATTTCCAAGATCCAAATAGGTCAAGACCATACAAGGCTGTGTCACTCACAAAGGGGTCCGGGCGAAGGCAAACACGAAGACAAACGTGTTCTTGCAGAATGGGTTTTTAAAGTCCCAGGAACTCCTTTGCTAAAACAGAAATGGCATTTGGTGAACTGGGGACCCACACACCCCCTGGAACGTAGGACGGAGAGGTGTAAAGAATCTGAGCAAGGACAACAAGAAGCAACAGCCACCAAAACAAAACAAATCTCTCCCTGGGAAACAATAGTGATAAGTAAAAGAACAAGGAGAGTTAAACAGTCCTGCTCCTGAGAAACATTAGATGCAAAGTCTTTGAAAAATAAAGACCAAGTGTCACCGGTTCAACTTATTTTCAAAATGGAATTATACCACCTAAAAAAAAAATCAGTCCCACACTTTGTGCATTTTTCACAAATTATGAAGTATTTCAAAGAGATGAAAAAGGAAAGATAAAATTGTGTGCTTTTTGTTCACTTTCTACCAAGAACTTCTGGGAATAGAAAATAAAGGATGCAGGGCTTGCTCTTTTCTCCGCTGATTTGCAGGAGTCGGGTCATCGTGACCAACCACCCATCAGATCCATCACCACAAAAATCTCACAACACAGACTTCCTTGGGTTTGCCAGCAAGTAACCAAATTCGTCTTTCAAAACCCTCTCAAGTTGTAGTCTTTTGAAACTTTCATGCCAACACACACGCACACATATTCCCCCCCTCAAGGGCAGTTCATAAAACTGCAACAGATGCCAGGGATCCTACAACTTTTCCCTACAGTGGAAAGCGCACATGTAAGCGTGGCCTGCTGGGCACAGAGCTCTCCCTCCTGCCCAAGGACAGAGGCCGAACCTGGAAGACACGGGGCAGCCCTTCAGCCAATTTCCCTGCGCCTCGCCCCACCTCTAAATCTCCCCTTCAATTCTTCCATGTGATTATCATCGCCGTCATTTCCCTCTACTTTACTGGGAAGTGCCTTGGGTTAATAAAGCCCCGCTGGTGTTTATGAGCAGAGGCTCACTTCATTCCCTGATACACCAAGTGACACTGTGGGGCAACAGGGCCCACCACTTAATTAGATTATATAACTGTCAGGCGTTGGTGCGCTTTTGAATTTATATTTCAATTAATATTTAATAGAGCTTAATTAAGAATTCCCCCCTCTCCTCCTTGCACACTCTGCATTCTCTCCTATGTCTTATTTCTTAAATCCGGCTCTGGATTGGCAATGTGGCTCTGAGGCTTTGGTAGGGTGCCACTTACACACCGGAAGCCACTGTGCTTGGAATTGCCTTTGCCCTGGTCCTGCAGATGACTGCGGGGAAACACGGATCTCTTTCTTAGAGAGCAGCCTCCATCGACGTGAACATCCCAGCACACACATATCGCGGTGTGTGCGTGCACACACATATGCATGCATGCACATACACGTGCACACACACACACACACACACACACACACACACTTTGAAAGGAGTTTACTTGCCACGCAAACTGCCTCACTCCTCTACCCAGCTCAATTTTGTGGAGTCGCTCTGAAACCTCCCACAGAGTTTGAGAGGAAATCGTACTGAAGCAAGTGAATAACACAGTATAGACAGTCAGGTTTCTAAAGAAGCAGTGGTTCTCAAACATTTTGGTCTTGGGACCCAATGGAGAACTCCAAAGAGTAGTTGCTTATATAGGTTTTATCTATCTGTTTCTCTATATTAGATATTTGATACTAAAAGTTTTCAAATGTATATTATTATTTTTAAAAATAATGAACTTATTATCTGGTAACATAAATGGCACTTTTTATGAAAAATAGTATTTTTGAAACAAAAACGTTAGGGGAGAGGGTTTGTTTTACATTTTGTAAATATTTTTACATCTGACTTAAATGAATATAGGTGGACTGTCATTTCTGTTTCTGTGTTCAGCCTGTGGTAGTATCATAACCAAGTAGCCCCCCTGGGAAAACCCAGTGAATATAAAAGACAGAGGGCAGAAATGTAAACACTGTATAAGTACTAGTACCCATCTAGTTTGGGCGTTAGGATCCACAGACTATACATAGAGAATGGTCAACATGTTCACAAGACACAGCACAGAGCAACATTCTTTCTTTGCTGCCCCAGGCCTTACCTCTATCACTTTCAAGTAAAAGAGGACACAGAACCCAGCAGGTCAAATTCACAAGGGAGGCAAAACTAAGTACACCGGCTTTCTGTTACAAGCCATATGCACTCGTTCTTACAGAACTTTCTAGCCTAAGACAAAAGATAAAGAACGCTTTTTAAAAAGAAGACATTGAAAGGAAGTTGAGAAAGACCAAGGAAAGTCCTGCCTAACCCTCCTGTAGGATACCTCTGGTTTCAGACACTAAACTGCCTCGGAAAGAGCTGCAGTTACCAAAGATGCTGGCCAAGGGCAGCAGGAAAAGCAAGAGGACATCACACCAAATTTGTGACACAAATTTCTTCCCACCAAATGCCTAGACACCAACTATGGGTATGTTACTTTTTCTGTCAGTCTTAAAAAATACATTTTTAATGTTCCTGTTTGAGAATGTATTTTAGTTGCTAAGAAACTACTTTCTTATTGTAGACTCTGTGAGAATAAAGATAAAGCAACTGTCAAAATAGGACGTTATTTTGACAGTAGCCATATCATAACCATAAATGATATAGTCTATCTGTACATTTTTACCCTCACTAATGGGGTCTAAATACTGTATTCTCTTATTTTTCATACATATACAAAGATATACACATACACATATGCATTTTTGTAAGAAAGGCCACCGGATGGAAATGAGCACTCAGGCATGGGTATACACACACACACACACACACACACACACACACACACACACAATACACCCCCCTCAGTTTGAAATCTCCTTTCAAATGACGTTCTAGAGACGCACAAATACTGTACTGGCTATATCGCAAATATTTGTTAATTTTGAAGCATTTTTTTAAAAAAAGAGATGAAATACCATCTTTAAAAAAAAGATTAAATACACATTTTTTCTCTTCAGTTGAAGTTATGGTGTTTAAATAGAATAATGAAGGCTTCAACGGGTCTGCATTCACCCTCTCCTGAGCCTCCAGGCAAAGGCAATCACCAGCAGTCAGAGCAGACCTTCCACACTGGCCTGCTTGGTGCGTGGTTCCCCTAAACTGTGCACACAGGCTTTGGTCAGTGACAGATTCATTCTACCCAAACTCTCTGCAAGTAAAAATCAAATACTTGGACACATATTTCATTTCACTGTTGGATTGCTGACAAGTAGTATTTTGGCAGAATTTGAAGAAGGAAAGAAAACCCCAGACTCTTAGCATTTCCCTGCTGTGTCTGCCTGGGGTCGATTATAATAGATGCTATTCATAACCGGTCTCACCTCTTTCTAAGATAAAGACACTGACATATGTGAGGAATATTAGACAGTTGTTAAAAATAGTCATTGATAGTAATATAGGAACATGCAAAGTTCCTGTACTGTTTTAATGAGTTTGTTGTGCAGATTCTGATTTTGGCTATTTAATACATCTTATGCAAATGGTTAAAAACTGAGGAGGATACTGAAAAAATGCACTGTTTTTTCCCCTTTGTTTTCCAAACTTTCTATAATGTTTTAGTACTGTTTTAATGATCAAGAAAAGAAAGCAGGGCATCTTCTGCTTTCGTTTTCCTCCTTTGGGTGGTTTGTGAGCTTTTCCCACTGAGTGTGTGACTCTAAGCATGCTCTAACAGCAAACCTCCTATGATATGGTGAGCTTGTTCTTTTGGTTTCTTGCTCACATTCCTGACTCCATACTGAGATAGATAAGGATTTCCTCTCTTCTCCTCCACTGCCCACCATGGACCCTACCCCATGCCAGCAGGTGTATTGTTTGTGTGTTCATGCATGCGGGTGTGGACCCCACCTGGTTAGGCAGATACTTTCAAATCCTCCTTCTGGACCAGGTGCAATGTGCTGACTTTTCTCCCCAACTTTGGAGGAGTGAAGGGTTGGTAACCTGGGTAGCTGTCCCCGGGATCTCAATATCTACTCTTATCAGAGCTCTGGAAAAGCTTCCTCTGAATTCGGCCCCACTGTAATATATAAATATTCTTTCCATGAGATTTGGAATTTGTAATGGGAATTCCAAGAAGCCAGAGGCTTCTGCAGAAAGCATAAATCATGGAGAAAGAATCTGTCTTGTTGTGACTGATCCTTTTAATGACATATTCTTTAACCTTAGATGATAGAGATCACAGAGCCTGCTGCAACCCCTTCTAATGACTTAAATTGACCTTGGGTAACAAAGCCAGCAGGAATCAGAATTGATTAGGAGGATTTGCTACCTTTTCCCAAAGAGGCCAGCTAGAGAGTTCTTATTTCTACTTAATTATCTCTTGACCTGTCCTCCGATCCACATGACTGCTTCTGGAAGGCAGCAGGAAATGTGAAGCAAGGGAAGTCAGTTGAACCCTGATGAACTGGTTCTCCGGCTTACCCCGGAGACACACACACAGAGACACACACACACAGGCACACACCCTATGTACTGCACAATTGCTTTTTACTGTGTGATATGATCTCTTTATATCTTGTATTTCTGAATGAAGGATTTGATCCCCTCAGTTTTAAACTCCTATCTGCTCGTCTCCATAATCAGGCATACCTTATTTTGTCTGACGAAGGATTTTTAGAACTATGAGTGAATGGTTCTCACACTATTTATCATCATGGCTAAACTTCTTCACTGTGGAGTTAGAATAGACTGCTTGGCATGGCTTTAATGCTTGCTTATTTTAGTTTACTATTTAGTTGAGTACCGTGTGTAACTTAGGAGGTGGAATAAGAAATGTTGCTGTTTCAATTTGTAAACCTTATCTTCTAGTTCTCACACTTCAATCTGAACTAAATTAAAAGCTGTCTAACTGCAGTGTACTTGAACCACTACCTGAGCATTATAGTAGCTAAGGTACTCCAGGTCACCACATCCACCAAATTCTTGTACTCAAGGAATTATTAATAATCTATGCATGCTCTAATCTTTAGCTCAAGATGCAACAGCAAACAAAATCCTATTCATCCTCTCTCCACTTGGAAACTGGTAAATACTTTTGTTTCCAGTCCATAGTCATTCAAGATGGCTTGTTTAAGAGCTCAAAAATTAAAAGGCTGTTCTAAACTAAGGCCTCCTATCTAGGAGACCATATAATATGCAAAATGCACTGACATAATAAGCCAAGAATATAAACATGACCAAAGTTACCTCTGGGCACTAGTTTCCATCTTTCCCTTTCTGTGCTCTGAAATAAGTCCTCCAGAAATTATACATGCACCTGTTTAGACACATGCATTTACAGCTCATGCATCAATAAATGCTACATTTGCCCAGGTAGGGAAGTTACAAACATTACTTTCTGTAGCCTGAACCCTTTACATCTAGAAAATGAGTGAGCAGGACTTAGTGGTAAGGGAACAAGATTTCAAGTCAGAAAATCAGAGTTAGGGCTGGAACTCAGTGACCAGTTTCTTTAGAAACTTGCTGAACTTGTTTAAGCCTTAGTTCTTCACCTGTGCCCCAGGAACAACAGGGTCTACTCACCCACCGACTTGTGGAGAAAAGAAAACGAGAAAAGCGAGTGGTTTTTCAAAAGAATGTTGTAAAACATAGAATCTTTTTGTCATATTATTTAGAAGCCCACTAAATGAAATAGACCTAATGACTCTATTCCAAAAGAGTGGCATCTTGGAACAGCCCACGTCCAGCCCTTGCCTCAATCCATCCATATACACATGCAGAGCCATGTGAATCTCGCTCATAGGACTCTTCCCAAAAACATCTGAGTGATTCACTCAAAAGCGAAATAAATCCTCTGCAGTCAGATGAGGGCTGGGAAGAATCTAAACAACGATAGCTTCGGGGAAGAAAGACAACTACTCATCATAATTTTCTCAAACTGTATTTAAAGTTTTACCACTTGTCACCACTTCTACCTATCAATTCCATGCTCGATGACTGCCACTTCTGAGAGAGGTGCTTCTGCTGACTACACCATCTGCTCTGATCCTCTCTTCCACCCAAGATGCCAAACCCAGAAAAAATATTTCTGCACACTGTTGAAACCTACTAGTTGACTTTGCTGGCTTTTCTTTGGCTACAGGAAAATTAACACTTTGTTTCAGTGTACTTAGAACAACCCCTGAAAGATATATGATGTGATATATGTTCCTATTATAAAATAATTAGGTGTTTCTACGGGTAACTGACCATGGGAATGACAGGTCAATGTGAGCAACCTGTTAGAGACTTGACAGATTGATTCTGATGACTCTCTCTCTCTCTCTCTCTCTCTCTCTCTCTCTCTCTCTCTCCTTTCCCCTGCACTCATACCAAGCTATATCTTTAGCCCCTTTTTAAATTTTTAAGATAAGAATCTTACTATGGTGCTGAATTGCCAGGCTGGGTTCCAACTTTCAATTCTCCTGCCTCAGCCTCCCACAGTGCTGGCATTAGAGATACGAACTTTTGTAAGCACACAGCTCAATGACGTGAACTCTGCCTGCACTAGGAAATCAAAAGTAGTTAAAGCAGAACTGCACTCTGGCATGTGATATTTGTTACTGTTGGTCACATATGCATATATGAAGGCAACCTGCAGAGTTCATTAAGAGATGTTTTTAAAGGCTCTTGGAAAGGTCTTATCACAGATGCGCTCTCACTCTGTTAATGTCCTTATTAGACACTTCATAGCAGGAATAAATTCTCCTTGGCAGAAAATGCACAGAAGCTTTGGCCCAGCCTCTAGTTGGTTGAGTAAGTTTATTACTAATTACTATTGAACTGCTATTGTTACTATCACTACTGCTTCTTTGGGGTCTTCAATTTAGATGATGCGGCTCAATTAGGAGATACAAAATCACTTCCCAAAGTCACTATGTTGACGCGTAGTGATACTTAAAGGGCGCCTTATTTGTATTCTCTCAGCACTTGCCCATGTATCAATTATTGTAGAGCTTTGGTTAAGAAAAAATATTATTGAGTAGAGGATGTAGCTCAGTGGTGCCCCTCACAAGTGCAAAGTCCTGAGTTCAATCCTCAGTTCCCCAGCACCAGGAAAGAAAGAAAGAAAGAAAGAAAGAAAGAAAGAAAGCAAGCAAGCAAGCAGGCAGGCAGGCAGAAAGGAAGGAAATAAAGAAGGAAGGAAAGAAAGAGGGAGGGAGGCAGGGAAGAAAGGAAGGAAAAGAAAAATATTATTACCCATTTTTATAATAGAAATGTAGATGCAAATATCACTGTTACTACCAAGATGAAATATCATTTGTATAGGGCTCCGTCCTTTATAAAGCAATCTTAACACACAGCCTGCAATGATAAAGCAGAGTCCCAGGGCGGCATCGGGCAGAGACAGAATTCAGCAATTCCAATTTCCAGCCCATTGCCCAGTCTGTGGCCCGTGCTTCCCTTCTATTTTTCACTGTAAAGTTTAAGTTTTTCACTTTGATATTTTTCCTTAGAGAAGCTATGTGGCATTGTAGAAAATAAGAATTTTAATGTCCCGGTTAGCCCCTCACTAGATATGTGACCTCGAGCAACTCTCTGCAGCTCCCAGACTCAGTTTCCCCATCTTTTAAGGAGTGCCTTGCGAGTCTGGTGCAATGAATTAAAATAGCACCTTGTAAGTCTCGGACATTGCAAGGCAAAGAGTCTGGCAGATGACAGGTAATCAGCTGAAATGCAATCTTCACTTTCTCCCCCAACCCCAGCACCCTTAATATTATGACACTAACCCAGACAGGTCAGTCAAGGTTTGAGAACGACTTACAATTTTTGCCTACGCTGCTGAATAAAATGTCTTCAATCTACTACCGACTAAACTGTAGGTGAAGGCCCTCAGAGTAGAGGTCATGGCTGCACCCTCTTTGTAATCCCCCTTCCACCCGAGTATACAAGCTCCATAGGAAAGTGGGAAGAACTATGCACCGGGCCACTCCTATGCACCAAGCACTGCTCTAGATGCTGGGGATGCAGACGGGACCCAGTCACATCAGGATGCTGCCCCACAGGTGAGACACTAGCCCTGCCTTACAGGCTTCAGAGGCTCTGAGGAGGCGGTGGATCTGGACACGGTGGGTGTCCAGCGGAGGTCCTATAAAATGTTGGTATAAGCAAGAGTGTTGTTATTCTACATAAGAGAACCTCTGTCCTATAACTATTTGCTCATCAGACATATACAAGATGTTGTAAGTGGCAATTCTTCAGTAGTAATTATGGGGCATTGTTGATATCTCAAGGCAAACAAAAGGCAGTAAGGAGCAACTATGGTACAGAGAAGAGAGATTCTCCCAAAGTTGCAGGATTGGGTTTCGTTGAACCCAACCTAAGAAATACAGCCTTCCACTGAGTCAAAAACAATTTTGAACCTCTGACATCAATTTCCCAGCATCAAACACCTGGTCATGATTTGCCTGTGTCTTCCAGATTCCCGAAATGTGCCACGATTGTCTTGTGTTTTGTGACCCTACCACCTGGTGTATTTTCTGATGCCGTAAGAGAAGTGAAATAATTAAAATTAATCAAATGTATCCATAAGATCCCAACAGAATTCTACTTACCTATGAATTATCCATTCTACCTCACCTCCTTAGAAAGAGAAATCTGGTTTCTTCAAGAACATGCCAGATTAAGGACTGTATTTCTCAGCCTCCGTTGCAGGTAGGAGTAGCTAGGGAACTAATTACTGGATAGGTATATTTAAGGAGAAGTGTTACATGGAAGTTTTAAGACGGTTCCTTAAAAGAAACTAACTCAGACCAGGAATTTGCTGCCTTTAGCCTTCGTCTTGCCTAAGCATTGATGTGGTGCTAGAAATCCAGTAGTACTGCTGAACTGTGAGATACTCCTAAGGTCAGACTGTCAATGCATGGCGAAGCCTTTGTAAGACTCCTACTGATGGCTCCTCTCAGAATTCTATTCCATATGACATTATTTAAACCCCTGCTTTTTCCTTTGTTATTGGCAGGCAGACCTAATCCTAAGTGATATAACATTGATAAGTTGATAAAGTCCTAGATCTCTTTTGGAATCAACTTCAGAAACATACATGAAAGAGGTACGAAGGAAGACCCTGCTAAATTCATTTGTACCCATGCAGAAGTGGATAAACATCACTTCCAACAGCAGCAAAAGAGTAAAAGACCGGAGCAAAAAGAGCAATGTGGTGGATATAAGAGGCAGGAGGGTTGGATCTTTGAGTTGCAAGGATGCTGTAATTAAAGAAGGAGAGAAGAGAAAATGTTCTCAATAACTCAGCATGTCAAAGTCAACCAAGTTTCTTAGACTTTGCAGTGAAGAAAGGAAAACGGGTCAACAGAATGGTTAACAGTTTGGTTATCATGACAATAAGCATCACATACACCATGGCCATCTAAATTATGTTGCCACCGATGGGCTGTTTGGGTGGCACAGTTGCAAGTGCTAGAATGCCACCACTGGCCCCACCTTTATGCTATTTCCCTTTCCTGGCTTTGCTCCATCACTGGTCCTAACCCTGTAGGAATGCTCTTTCCTGGCTTACCTTGCTGCATGCCGGGGACTTACTGCAAGGCCGAAGAGTGAGTCTTATTATCAGAGTCAAAGCTTTGCCCCTCGTTTTGTCCAGTGACTCGTATGCAAAGCCATGGCACCCCTGCTCCATTATGAAGCTATTCATTACTGTTCCACATTCATCACTGTCAAATGCTCTGCAGTCACTTTTAGAAGCCAGGCCTCTACGCATTTTCAAGCAGCAAGCTGGCCAGGACCGTTAACCTCCATTCTATAGATATCTAAATAAAAGCTCAAGTTTGGTTAAATTGATCTCCATGTGGATTGCTTTGGGTCAAGCTGCAGCTTTCTGACTTTTAGAAGTTGGAGGTTAGGACAAGGTTAGTTAAAAATACACTGTTTTATACAGCAGTTTCCTTATGTAGATACTTGAGTTATAACCTAGATTATTGTCCTCAATGTGCCATCCACCACTGTATCTACATATCTTTCTCTCTGATGTAGGTCGACTGCTGGACTGGAAATCCAGTTTTGTGACTCTCATTCTTGAATGTGGAACAGGCTCTGCACTCCACATGTAAGGTAGAAGCCCTGTAGGTGAAGGTTTGTGAAGGCTTTTCCCTCCTTATCCGAGATAGCATAAAGTACCTGCAGGTTTCCCTATTCTTCATTATGCTGTGGACCAAAAAGGAAGCTTTCTCTTCAGAAAGCCCCAGAAGACTGTCTTTAGAGATAAAACAGGCGGGGGGAACAATGGAGAGGGGGAGGAAGAGAGGGACAAGAAAAAAAAGAAGAGAAGAAAACATAGAAAAAAAATCTTTTGTTAAAAAAAAAGGAGGGGAAGAGGGATTGAAGGGGGAAGGAAGGGGAGTGGGAAAAAACAAAGCAGCAAAATATATCATGTATAGGTACAAATTTACCCTGATTAATGCTATCATTATGTATATCTAAAGTGCACCAGTAAAATAAAAAAAAAAATAAGAAATAGGAATTTTTTCGGATCTTAGAAAAAAACCGCAACTCTCAGCTTTTCCTCATGGCTATAAATTTGTATTTTTCCAGATGGGATATAGTTTTGGCTAAAAGGGTTAAAGAACTTTCTGCCATAAACCTTTGGCTATTAGCTCTAGGTTTTTTAGTCCCTCTCAGGATTGATGATGACATTCTTTTTTCCTTATTTTTGCTTTTAACATAGATTATTTTCACCCTAGTATTTCACTTTGGGCTCAGTGGTTCATAGATCACACACACACACACACACACACACACACACACAGTGCATGTGCTGACTCCAACCTCCTAGGGCACCTACCTGACATCACTGTCTTCATCTGGCCATCATAGGTATGATGATGGCCAGAGGACTTACTACAATGCCCTCACCATTTATTAGAGCAGCATCGTGAAAATGAAGGAAACAATATGTTGACGACCATCCCACATCACAACCCACAGAGATACACAGCCCTCCTATAGTTACTTCCATGTACAGATGGTACATTTAAACGACAGGGGCAAAAGACCATAGGACCCGTATATCACTGTGCTAATACTGTGGGTTCTGAAACATATTTTACTTCTAAGATAGATCTTTTTTGGATGCTTTGAGAAGGCTGCTTGTTAACAGAAACTGAAATGTATAAACAGGAAAATCTATCTAGCATTCTTTTGGAAGGGTAAAGAATGCTGAATCTTACAGCTGAACCATATGCATTTTGGCTTACCAAGAATTTTATCAAAAAGTCCTCCTGGCCCACTGAGCCTGGATAAAGTCTCTGTGCCCCATCACCATATGAGGTCTCAACTATCCATCAGGACTCCTGGGCCAACTTCTCTACAAAGTCTAGAAAAGGTGTCTTACCAGCTATATTTCACCTAGGAGAGGAAAAATGATTAATTGTGCCCAGTAGTAGAGAAGGAGAAAATAACCCTTTATTAATACAAAGACCCATACAGACATAAATTACTTATAGGCATCATCACATTTGTGCCATGCTGACCTACTTAACAGCATTCTAAATTCAACTGCATCTAAATCTTTATCTTCTATCTATTACGCACTTACTCACATATCAGCATCTAGAAATGATCCCTTAGAATTTTCGGTCTCCCTATAGAATTTTACAAATACTTTTATTATAAGGCAAATTATTATTTACCAGAAAGAGTTGATTATTCTGGTCTGGTCTTCTCTACTAATTGTGAGTTTCTTGAGAGTGATGTGGCTTATTCCTGTCTAACATGTAACAGGAGCATATTCAGTATTTTATGAATTAATTACTTCTGGCCCAGGCACACAACACAGTCCCTGACACATATCAGGTACTCAGTAAATATGAGAATTAGGTATTATAAAAATCCTTATTATTGTGGCTTGAGCTCTGAAGTTCTCCCAAAGAAACTTGAGTGTTTTTATTTTTCCATCTACTGGTCCCCATAGATAGGGCTACCTATTTACAGGATAGTTGGCTACAGGTGAGGGTAAAGTCTACGGCCGCTAGACTGTGATACCCCTAAAATCAGAACAGAACCTTTTCATAATTTTTAGTCCTTTTATACTAACTATAATTTAAAATGTATTTTTTTTCATCATATGGTTCAACACATACAAAGCATATTAGCATCATGTAATGGCTCAGCATGCCTTGTTGCCATGGCCACAGATCACAGTAGAGATAACAGTGGCCCAGGGGAACTGGCCCCACCATGGACACTGTGCTCTAAGGGCCTCTGCCAACTGGTCACAGGCTTTTATCATCCCCTCACTGTTCACTGCAGCCCCATCCCCGAACTTCCCTGGAACCTTTTATTTGTTCTCTCCATGGTTATATCAAATTCAGTTTCACTTTTAGATATAAAATCTTTAGACTAGAACCTATCTTTCCAATTTCTCAGTCTGAAGCTAGTTGCTATGACCCATGCGTACGTTCACAAAAATTAGAGACGTTCCGTGATATGCATTTTGATTTATGTTTGTAAGCATTTAGCCAGAATTATTATTTATGCCAAGAGAACATGTATGTACCTTGGAATTAAACTATAAAGTGCTAGTCACATAGCATAATGCAATCCTATGTCCTCTCTAAGATCTCAGGTAAATGAACGCCAGTGTATAAGCAAACACACATACACACACACACACACACACACACACACACACACACACACACACCTCTTCACAAATGCTGCAGCAGGGACTGTGTCCAACTCCAGAAAGAAACCTGGCATGGTGCTGCTAAAATGAAATGGAAGAAAAAAGGCAAGAGGGGAAAAAAAGTATAATCATCTAAACTTTTAAAGACAGCAATTTAAGCAAATTGCCATATCTGCTTTTAGAAATGAAAGGGGAAGAAAAATGCTCATTTCTTTTGCAGTCAAATTGAGTAGGTCAATGGCTGTGACAATCCTCTCAATAACCACTAACAAAAGACCAGTTTTGGTGGTGAGGGACGCAGCTCAATAGCAGGTATTCATTGAATCTTGGAATAATTTCGCTTACCACAAGCTGTGAGAGAGAACCAAGCACTGTGTAGAATACAGCCTGTAGGTAACACAGCAGAACCTGAGGCGCAAAAATAAAACTCACAACCAAGCATTTTTTGAGCTTTGTCACAGGATTATTTATTTACCTGGAGGCAGAGCTGAATGTGGGGAACATCTGAGGCACACAGGTAGGTGAGACGGTTTCCTGGTAAAGAGCTCGCCACCTGCATTACATGCCTGTGATTGTTTATACCATGGGCAACCTCAGGTGGTAGTTCAGATACTTTTTTTCAGATATTTTATCTAACAGAGTGGTGCTGAGTTTTTGTTTGTTTGTTTGTTTGTTTTTGTAATCTGGGGCTTCTGGTGTCTAGGTCTGCTTATTCAAAAATTCAGCAGCTATAGTATACATGGTACTGCTAAATAATAGGGAAACAGGAAGAAGAAAGATCTGTCTGTTTGAAAGGAAACTAAACCAAATCTTGTACCAATAAACAGATTTATCATCACACCAGACAGATACAACTGAATGGTTATAAAAGTACTGGCGAAACTGGACAACATTTCAGCAAAATTATACACGAAATAATAGAGGACTGAGAAGTAGCGGTGTAAAGCAAGGGTTTCTCAAGAAAGGTGAGACCCAAGTAAGATGTAAGATAATCAGGACACACAACCCAGTGGTAGCAGAACTGTGGATTTGTTTCCTTAAGTAACCGCTCAACTCAATTAGATGAACTAATGATTAAGATCTGCAGATTTTAGGAAAGGCATTATTCTTGTGTGATTAATTTTAAAAGTAGAATAAATTGAGCATTCATCTGAGCATAAAGACAGTTTTATAGCTATATGTAATACCTCATCTGGTATGTCTTGTGTGGGAAAAAAATGGAGTAATGTTACTCAAGAAGATCCAGAGCTATAACTACTTGGGAAAACAGTTTGGGAGTTTCTTATGAAATTAAATATATAGCTATCATATGACATGGAACATAAGGCCTAGGTATCTAGCTAAGAGAAATGAAAATATACGCCACTTACAGGCTTATACGTAAATATTCATGGAAGACTCCAAAAGTGTAAGTGGTTCTGATGTCTGTTAGTGGATGAATGGATAAACAAATTGTAGTATATTTCCACAACAAAATGCTACTCAGCAACAGAAAGGGACAAAGTACATAGCTGTCTTGTTATGTGGTATGTGTACATACCTATATCTCCATCTATCTATCATCTGCTTGACCCAAAATAATAGATTCCATGTAATTTCATTTACAGAATAAAATTTTAGAAGAGCTAATCTATAGTGACAGGAAGCTGGCCAGTGGCTACAGGATACAGGGGTCAGGAGCAGGGGATGTGCTGCAAAGGGAGGGCTAAGAGGGAACTTTTTGGTGCCAAGGAAATGTTCTTTAACTTGACTGGGTCAGGAGTTGTGGAGTGGGAAACATTTATCAAAACTCATCAAACTGTACACATAAAATTTTCAGTGTCAGTCAGTTTTCCAGGATTGTAACAGATACCGGGGATCATGAGCTTGTAAAAAGGAAAGGCTTATTCGGGCCATAGTTTTGCAGGTCCCAGTTCACAGGCAGTTGGCACCACGGCATCAAAGCATGGCACACACAATGTAGCAAAGCTGCTCATCTTGGGGCACCCAGGAAGCAGAGTTACCAGGGTCCCACAATTGCCTTGAAGGTCACACTCCCGGTGACCTGAAAGAGTCTAATAGGCCAACTCCTTAAAAGTCTCTCCAACCTCTCAACAGTGCCAAGCAGAAATCAAGCCTTTAACTATGGGGGCAACTTTTTGGGGGACAGTTAACATCTAAACTATAGCTGGGGTGTTGGTTGGGGAAGAAGATGTATACGTTTGTAAAAACTCTTCAAATTGTGTTAATAAAATATGTGCATTTATGTATGTAGATTGAACCTCAAGCTGGTCAAAATGAAAATTTAAACACAATAATATCAGTATTGGAAAACTCTAATATATCATTTTCCTAATTTCATCTTAATTTACTTCTTATTCTAGGGGATTGATCTAGTCCATCTTTAAATACTTCTAAGGTCATAATGTGATTCATGTCACGATCTTCGAGTACATGAGCATTCAAAAGTCTATCAGTCCAATACTCATGGAGGAGCTTTCCTCACTGGTTATCAGCTGTCGAGAAAACACCATGTGAGTGGCTCTCTCAGGATTCTAAAAGTCAAGGTAGGGAGACGGTCAGGTACTGCCCATGGTAGAATCCACTCAGACACACGCCTCTCTTCCTCGTCTCCTTGAATTGCTGTCAGTGGCCTCACGTCCCATTCCCTCCTAATCCCTCCTGAATATCTACAGGAAGTCCTCGTGGACTGAAAGCCAGAGGTATTTGCATCACATCTATTTTCTGGCTCCTTCCTATTATGGCCTGCTTTATTTCAATAGGACGAAACATTACGCTTCACTTAAAGAGGACTAGCAGTGTACTACAAAATGGAAACAGACTTTCCAGCTTGACCTGTCCGCCTCGTTCTCCCCAACGTTTCCTGCATGCTTTCCTCTCTTTCCTCCTTTCTTTCCATCCTGCTTTGCTGCCTTTATTTCTGTGTCTCTTTGTCTGTCTTGTCTGCCTTGTATTTGGTTGGCAGTCACTTTCCTGACTTTTAGTACATTTCGTGACTTGTGCCTCTGTTAAAGTCTGTGTATTTTCGGGAGGATAATGTATACGTCACTGTTCCTTGTGAGCCCTTTTTCTTTATTCCAGTAGCAGAGGAATGGATTTTTTTCAGAGAATAGAAGGAAGATGAAAGGAGGAATTAGGCTGAGACGAGAGAGCGTGGAATGAGAGAGGAAGGTGTCAATTAAAAAAATGAACCCCACTGCATCCCCCTTCTGACAGGTGGGGTGAGTGGAGTTGACAGCCATCGCATGAGCTGGCTTTGGTGGAACTCTCATGCCTTGTGGTCCCCAGAGCTCAAAAAGAGTGATTCCAGGGCCAGCAGACACACTCACACATTTTTCCTTGGTGTTCCAATGCCTTCCCCCACAGCTATTTCTAATAATGGTAATTATAATGATTTGAGGCTTAAGCAGGGCAATTCCGGCCTGGAGGCAGATTGTAATGAAGTACTCAGGGTGAAGGCAGAGGAGAGGGGCAGCAGCAGAGGGAAGAGGATGATGGGGTGGTATTTGCACGCCTTAAATAGCTTTGTCTAGTCAAGTGCCAGCCTCCTCTTTGACTCTGGAGTTTTGTCCTGCAGGAAATTCAGAAACCTGTTTCTGCTGGAGGCACGAATCACTTGTAACCACAGACAGGCCACACCGGCTCCTGGGTAAACCAACTGTTCTATGCACAGCCATCCTGTGGCCTCTACTGGCAGCTGCTCTCTTGGCCGTGGTTGGAATCGCATCCCCATGGCTTTGTCTGCCCCCCTTATTCCCTCACCATAGATAATACTGTCCTAAAAGCCTTGGCCAGAATCCAATTACTGCTGATATACATCTTCCCTTGACTCCAAATGACTCTTTCTGCCATTGAAGGATACCCCGGAATGTTGAAAACTTGTCCTGATTGCAGAGTTAATGGTCATGTGGTCCTCAGCACTGACAGAATGGCCTTAGGGGTAGCTTTGATGGGTCTCTCTAGTCATCAGTGTTACCCCACCTCTCTGCTTATTAAAGCCATTCGTTCTGAAAGCTAAATGAGTATGTTTCATCTTCAAATGCTCGAAAACAATAGCAGGCAGCCAGTGATCTGTACAGAACAATGCTTGCTTAATCACCACGATTCTCTTTTCTTTTCCTTCGTTCTCAACCACTCTCTTTTCAGCTTTGTTCCTCCTCTCATTATGAGGTCCCTGTGTACAACCCCACAGTGTTGGACACGTGGGCATAAGTACACATGTAGGTACATGCAGATCTATGACGTGTATGATACATCTGTGAGGTTCAGAAACATACATATTTTATAGGTGTGTTGTATATATAACAGTCTCATAGGTGATGCATATCTATGCGTATTTATTTTTGGTCTCTTTTAGCAGCCGATACCTTTTCATGCTGCCAAATGTTGGATGATAACATATCTAAATACGACATTTTTAAAAGGTGAGTGTGAGTTTTTTTCAAATAAGTGTGTTACAAATATGGAATACAATTATACTGCAACTGGAAGAGAAATGTGCTAAAACCACATCCTATGTGCAGCAATATATAATGTCAATAATTGCATAATACATATAGCCAACCAAATTAAACATTTATATTAAATTTTATCTGGAGAGGTGTATTTGGTAATAGCATTAATGAATTACAGAGATATCTGAAATCTTCTGTTTGGCCCTTCATCTCTACTGCTCTTGCTAGCTAAGTTGTAAAATAATGTCATGCTGTTATAGCTCAGTCCCACATTCCTTTCCTCCACAGATGCTCTGAAAGTAATTGACTTCATTGGCAGAAAGATCATACGTGAATGACTAGTCCCTCTCTAGATCAAAGTACCATCATACAAAATTTCACCCTTCCATTTCTCTCCTCTTTCTTCTTGTGCAGACACTTACAAAAATAAGGCCACAAGACAGAAAGATGTTCAGTATGTCAAACTGTATTTGTTACTCAAGGTAATAGTGTATTATTAATTTTATCACTTTGAAATTTACCAGTAGAGATAATCTAATATCATGTGACCCTCAGGGCCTAGTACTGTGTGTAACATATGGTGGGCATTCAATAAATGTTTGGGAGGTGAACTACTTATATCTGTTTCATGTAACGGGGACGGAGGGATCCAACCCCTAACTTCATTAGTTAGCACTTGGTGAATAATGGTAAACACACTTTCTGATGGGGATGGTTGACAAAACAAACATCATTTTAAAGGAGAAATCAAAAGAGTGAATTTCAAGATATGAAATAGTAGAATGTAGTTAAGTAATTTATCATTGTATGGTGATATTTTCTGTTTTTTCAGCAGGCAAATGATAATAATGGAGCTGATTCTGGTTCACTGTGTATAAGAAATGCTTCCTTCAAACCATTACTGAGAATCTGAACTTCCAGTAATATGTTTATTACAACTAAATGCTAGGAGGAAATGAAAAAGCAGGAAACTTCAAAGTACACAAAGGTAGGATTTGATGTATTTGTGCCACGTGTATAGTGCACATGCACCAAAATTACACACACATTTCAATTTCCATTAAAATCACAATCAGCAAACCCACAAAGAAAATATAGGCACACAAACAAAATGAATCCATAACTACACAATATAGCAACACATAGTAAGTGAAGCTGTGCATATGTACACTAAAGCCCAGCAACTCATTTGCAAATTACCCAACCAGAGAAAAATATTAATAGAACATTTCTGTGGACTCAGCAAGAAACACAAAAAAGGCAGAATTTAATTTTATAGGAGTCATTTTCCTTTAGTTGCTCAACAGGTTTAGTGTAAGATTTAAAACTATTTAGTAAAAGTTAAAATCTCGTTTATCATTAATTCAAATGGAAGTTTTGATTTTGGTAATTTATTGAAAATTTTAATTGGATGTATTAAAAATTAAATGCAATGATGCTTTATTCATCCCAAATTAAAGTTCCCCTTACACTTGAGTGGTTTTGTCTAGCCAGTCTAAAGACAATATTACTTATGTGCCTAATGGTTACTTTTTGTAAACAGGAGGTAGCATATAGACCAGAAACATTCTGTATGTTATGCTCACTGTTCCTCTGGCATGACAGCAACTGATCTTTGGAACTTTCCTATCAATAAAGACCTTTTTTGGACCTCACTATGAAACATCAGATCCCGGGATTTTCTTAAAAGACACAAAGACGAGCCTGATCTGCAAACACACAAATCCTCCTGTGGATGGGTAAAAGTAATGCAAGAAACAGGTCACCCAAAGCATCCACTGTCATTAAACCACCTTATCCCAAAGATGCCCATGACCTCAGGTTCCATGGTTTACCAAGCATGAATGGGGCACCCATTTTGTTGGGGTAGCATTCTGTCCCTGAGTCTTATAAAGATAAATGCGATGTATGAAATCAATGAATTCGCCCTTGCGTGGAGGAGTCACAAACACCCTGAGAGTGATGGGTTCCCCTACGAGAGTGCCAAATGAGACCTATATAGTCGGTCTAAAGTCAAAACTGGAAATGCCACCCACCATGTTAGGACCTCATGAGAAAACGCACATAAATAGGAACAAAGGCATCCAGAATCCCAGAGGACAAGGGACTAGAGCTTTGGAGAAGAAACAGGGCAGAAAGGCATCAGCTACAGCTAAGAAAGAGGTTTAGTAAGATGAGGACTGCAAAATACACACTGCACTAAGCAAGTGTGGGATCTTGAGGACAGGAAGTAGAAAATCATCAGCCCAAGATGGAGGCAAAGGAAGACTGATGTGTGAAACTTGGCCTTTGAATGAGAAGAGGAGGGGAAAGATTATATACAGCTGAGAAAGATGGAGTCTAGGAAGGTTTCTGAAAGTTCTGCAGGTTTTGTAGTTGGAAGAGAACATCCATGAACTACAGAGAAGGAAATATCAAAGAGAATGAAAGATCTAACAAAGGACCAAAGAGAGAAGGACAGACTGAGGGCCATAGGTAGCTCAATCACCTTAAAAATGAGAATATCTCATTACGAAGGGAGAGAGCAAAGAAAGGACGTAACTACATGAGGTGAGGTGAGGGAAGATAGATTTCATGATTAAGGTGTTCACTGTTCTTAACAATATAGAAGGCAATGTCATCTGCTAGGAAGAGGTTGAACTCGGAACTTAAGGAGAACAATTTTATTAATCACTAGAATGACTAGCTTTAGTACCTGGCAGAGCTGAGAACCCATGTTAAGTTGGAAAACAGACATCTGGAATGGTGCTAACCTTAAAATTTGTATGATGTATGGTTTGTGAAGGCAGTATCCATTCCTGGCTTCAAAAATAAAACCATTCTTTAGGGCTGAGGATGCAACTCAGTGGTAGAGAGTTTGCCTCATACAAACAAGGACCCATTTTAATCCCCAAGAAATATCGCAAAAAATAAAAAAAAATAAAGACTATGTTTTGAGAATGGAAGGCAGGAGTCAAAAAGAAAGGGATGAGGTGGTGCTGGTTTCCAGACCATGTTTTCTTTGTGCTCCAACTGCCTGTGGAGAACACCTCCAGTACCTCAGCACCAACACAGAATGCTGGCTTCCTACCAGCTCACAGACCCAGTAGTGTAATCCTAGAAACAGAAGACCATGCTAGCTCCCGCACTCGCAGGGAAAGACAGGTTGCCCAGGCCCTCTCCACAGCATGGCCCTGGCCTCCTGGTTGCCCATATGGAAGGAGGTGCCTGCTAGTTGACACGCCGCGGGGGCCGAAGCACTGACCCTCCACGCACCTCTGGCCTCCCATTCCACTGGTGATGCTAGAAGGTGAGGACTCTGCAGCAGCAGGAGCCCGGGCGAGGCAGAGGGACCTGCCGAGCTCACACAGGCTGCCGAGCCCAGCTCACTTCTGTGGCAGACTTCATAAGGCTCCGCTCTTTGACTGGCGTTGAGTTTATGTGAAAGTAATTAACAGTAATTAATCCTTAATTACAGTAATTAGCCAAGTCGCAGTAAATTAAACCACATCTGGAGCAGATGAGGGCTTCCGAATGGGAGGCAAAGAGAGGCGACAATCGGGGAGATGCTGAATTCATCTGACAGCATCTGATTAAGTCTACCTGTTGCTGGCAGGTTCATTTGCATGTTGTTTTTGTTTGCATTTCCCAGTAACCCTTTCCACTGCATTCACAGTGTGGACCTCTTGGTCCCTGCTTAAATACCAGTGAGGCCTTCCCACTGCCATAAGATGAGGGAGTCTCTGTGATTCCAGCAGGGTGGCTGGGCTGCCTGGGCTTTATTTATATGTTTCCCCC
Organism: Fukomys damarensis; assembly: GCF_012274545.1. Classification (NCBI taxonomy): domain Eukaryota; kingdom Metazoa; phylum Chordata; class Mammalia; order Rodentia; family Bathyergidae; genus Fukomys; species Fukomys damarensis. Next base: position 43,648,576 of record NW_022900931.1, read on the forward strand.
CTCCCGCCTAACAAACGAAAATATAAATAGCAGGGACCTCATCAAGTGACAGGCTGAAATCAGAGGAGAAGCCAAGCGAGATTTTTTTTTTTTTTTTTGCTGATGAAAAGGGAAGATGATATGCACGATTAGCATATCTGATGGGGACAGGAAAGCAGAGGGAGGAAAAGGCAAAAGCCTTGCAGACATAAGTCCAGTGGGTCATCTTCTTGCACCGGAGTCCTTAGATCCTACAGAAAAGGAGGCCAAACCACAGAAGAAGACCTGTTGTCCCTAATTGTCTCCAACAGACACAAGCATGAACGCATGCTTGCAAAAAAAATACTGGAGTTCTCCCTTTCTCATGATGCCCTTCGGAGGAGTGCTACCCATCTATGCATTACTTTTGCACATTAAACAAAGAAACACATGTAAAGTAAAGAAAATTTAAACATGAAGAAAATATAGTGGCAAAAATAAAAACCACCTAAAATTTTATCAGCAAGAGACAGGGGTTGATAAAGCTTTAGCGGAGAAAAAATAGAGCAAACTATTAAAAAAATGGCTATTCAAATGGTTTCTTTAGCATGCAGGGGCCTCTCTGTGCCCTGTTTTCACCTTGCTCTTAACCAAGCTTACACAAAGCTGTCCTTTTCTGGGGTGGGGTGGGTTGTGCATCTTGGAGCCTGATTTGCTGGGTGGTCAGGTTTCAATTTAGCTGTGTCTCCCCCGCAAAAAAAAAAAGAAAAAGAAAAAGAAAAAACAGCGAGAACGACAGGTAACTTTGCTTCAGTGACATCTTTCACTGAGGCATGTGTGGGGGTGCTGGAGTGATGGGAGGTGCTGGGAAATTAGCCAAGAGCAAGGAACAACTTCCCCTCAAAAGTTTACCCCTTCCCTCATGATGTCTTAAGACCCAGGGCGAGAAAGTGACCTTTCGCTATTTCATCTTCCACACATATGATGCAGTCCTCAGACCCCATGTCTGTTCTGATGTCAGTACCAGAGAGGTCAAAATGGCCACATGACTGGCTTCTGGGCACACAGTTGGCATCACCGGATCCCACACAACACTGCATGAGCACTGCATGAACTGAATGGTGATCTGTCAGTCACATCTCCAGAACGCCCATGCTGGCTATGTTCCTGGAATAGAGCAGACCTGGTGAACAGGAAGTAAAGTCACGAAGTTCATGCTCTCTCCAGCTGACCAACCTGCCTCTCTCAACCTCCTCCAACCCCCAACTTTGCCTTCTGCTACTCTTACACTGATATAGAGTGGCCTAAAGCCCAGATTTACTCCAATAGTCACCAGCTCCCGTCTTTATTAGCTGCAAACGTTGGGCGGATTTAGAAACTAAGATTGCTTCTAAATCATTGATGTGGGAAAATATTGACATCTACATCAAAGTATTGGGAGGATTAAATGAAGCAATGAATGTAAAATGCTTGTCGCAGTGCCTGATGCATAGGAGATATTTGGTACTGTTTACTTATTATAATAATTATTATTTTTCTTATCTTTCCTCTCCTTATTACACTTACATTAAAAAGGCATACAAAGTATTGGTTTAAAAACGCAGACTCTTGAGACAGGTTGGCTGCCTAGCTTGAGTGACTAAAGCCATTATGAGCTGTATGACCTTGGGCAAGTTTGTTAACCTCTCCAGGCCTCAGGTCCCTTAATTGTAAAAGAAAGATAATAATTATATCTACTTCATCTACTTTTTCAAACAAAAACAAAGTTAAGTAAATTGCCTGGAGAGTGCTGAGAATAGGACCAGACACACAGTAAATACCAAATAAGTGTTTTCTATTATTTTTAAGCTATACATACATATCCACAAATATATAGACATTTTTACACAACACCTTTGAAATCTTTATCCCCATGTTAAAAGCCTATGTTGACTTTCAGGTCCCCTAAAAGCAGATGCGATCTATTGCTAACATTAGCGATAAACTCTTAACACATATTTTTTTGGTGATAAAGATGAGTTAAGAGAAGGAAGACAAAAATAGAAGGCAGGAACACAAGCACATGGATAAATGGCAAAAGGTAATTCAGTAGGTCAAACCTGATCACTTGATGGTGAGTGAATGTGTCAATGGGACATCCTTTCGGAAAAATGCACTTTTTAATCAATAAAGGTACTCCGATGATTGGATGCAGATTGTCTAAGGTTAATTTCCTACTCACTATAAAACCCAAGCTACAAACTTTCACGGTGGCTTTCTGAAGCCCTAATATTAGCTGCCATGTATCCCTGGATGCTACTTGAAAATTCTACTGGAAGATGTGAGTCAGGCACCTTTATCCCGATGTCCCGTAAACTGTACGGAGAGAGAAATGGCTGCTGGAAGCTGAACAGAAAGAAGGAAGAACGCCTCAGTGCTGAGGCGCTTACCAGCAGTAACCCTACAATTATCTTGTGGTTTCCTCAAAGTTATAATGAGCTGACCCACTTGGCGTATCAAATTCCTCCTGACTGGTTTTGAGTTCTCGCCCATGCAGAGATGCGGCTCAATGAAGAAAAATAACAGGCCATTTAGACTGAAATATGTTGTGGTGGGTGGGGAGACTATCATGAAAGAGATGCATCCTGCAGTTAAAAATTACTCAATGACTGTCGGCCAGTGTGGAAAAGTTAGCTCGGAGGCCCTGAGCAAAAATATATGCATTTGGGGGAAAATAAACAAGGCTTTGGCTGAGGGAGCTCCCTTGTTCTTTAAGTGAAGTATGCTTACTTAACATTAATACTCATATTTTCTGCATTTCTTTCCATTTCATTATTCTGCCTTTGTCTAAATCCAAATATAAGGGCCAGGGATTTAGCTCAGGGGTTCTGCTGCCTGCCTCGCAAGCTCAAGGACCAGAGCTTGATCCCAGGTACCCCAAAATCAATCAATCAATCAATCAATCAATCAACCAATCCAAGTACATTATAATTCCAAATAATGGGCTATCTGCTGCCTCTGGAGAAATGCTATAAGGATAATAAACAATTTCATAAAATTAGGAATTACCTCTACACTTTGGGAAAATAAGTATATTACTGGTTGGCACAGGAAATGGGAACACATTCGAGTAGAGCCTCTTCAGCACTTGTGGGCATCTTGGTCAGTTTTCCAAGAAGCAAGACCTGAAATGGCCGGCTTGTCTTAACCGCAGCCACACTGGCCTCGCCGGAGCGAAGAGGAAGGAGCTACTTCCACTCTTTGTTCCTTTGCTTCTTTTCTCATCTCCTCAGCAGAGGATGCACATGCAAGCGTGCCACACTAAAAACACCACTGAGGGAGGGAGAGAGGGCTGTCAGCAGGTTCTCCTTACAGGTTGGGAGAAGGCAGTGCCAGCCGTTCACCTGAAAGCTAGGATGAAGAACTCTGGTGTTTGAACAAAACACCATGTGCCATGACCTATGCACCATGACCTGCACCCAAATTCTAGCAGCTGATCATGGCACAGAGCCTCACAGTAGATGGGGCAGAGACGACCACTTCAAATGCCAAAGAAAAGAGGCCACGCGTTATCTCTGGCACATGCGAAAGCACTACTGGCTTTCGCTGCAGTGCCCCAACCAAACTCAAGACTCCTTACCTCTGTGTGTGCATGTGCAGGCATGCACTTGTGAATGTGTGTGTGTGTGTGTGTGTGTGTGTGTGTGTGTGTGTTTAGCCCTAAAGGAATGTCTCACCCTTAAGAATGAAAGACAGTTGCAATTGTGTGAGTGATGTTGCAAGACAGAAAGGGCTAGCCCAAGAATTGTAACTGCTCCAACTAACAGAACCACTAGACAAGTTATTTTCCCATTGACTTTCTAAACATTGTTAGTTCTCCCAAAATGTATTTTTTTAATAACTGTACTCTTCTGAGTGTATCCGAATGCAGTTTTATTAATGTTGTAACACAGTGAGTGATTGGTAAGTAAAACTACCCAGGGACGGCCCTGGTCTTCTCAAATCTTACTGTCAAATCCCACAGAATTGTAGAGATTTTCTAAGATTGTAAGACAGACATTAAGGGCACATATTAAACAAATACATAAATTAAGTAAGTTAATTACTGAATTTCATTACACGTTCATTATGCGCATGCTGAGGGATGAGTGCAATAATTCATTCAGGAGCAGCTTAAGGGTCAAAATCTTCATCCCTGGGGATCTGTAACTTAATGAAGCCTAAGATTGGTGTTGAGCTCTTGCAAAACCCTAGCACCATATTGCATTGTAAAGCATCTGATCAAATGAAGTGATCAAGAGGAGGCACCAGAGGAAACCGAGAGGACCGAAGTGCAGGCTCCGTCCTGCAGCATGCAGCATGAGAGAGGCTCTCAGAGAGAAGGGATGCTAAAAAGGATGCTGAGCCCTCCTCAGGCTTCATAGAGAAGGGCCGTGACAATGCCACTCCCCCACATGAGCCTCCAGACCTGCCTGTGGGCCTGTCTTCTAAAAGACTGGAAAACTGTTTCACAGTGTGAGATGTGGGCTGCTTATACTACCGAAGCAGTATTTTGTTATTGTAGGTTTTAGGAAGTACTTCTCTTCCCCATAGACTTTCTAAAGACTATTTTACACTTCATAGAACTATATTTTATACTCAATAATGTCAAACATAGTGCTGACCCAATGATGAGGCAAGTGGTCATGCTAACAATTTTACAACGTTCCCTGCTATGGCTTCATCGGGCTTCTATTCATGTATCCAGATGTGACCCTGGCTTTTATTCTTTTTCATTAATTCACTGGTTCCAGTGATATTTATGGCACAATGCCACATGGATGATTAAACTGATCATATGGCAATCTAAGCTAATCACTCTTTGCATGGGCCTGTGGGGTCACTGTCCAGTTGTTCATGTGAGGTGTGAGCAGACTCTGGAATCATCACTCCCACTCTGCCCTGTTCTTCCTACAGTAAAACCCATGGCAGAACAAGACTACGGTGTCTATAATGTTGTTCAACTTATGTGAATCACAAAGATCCTGGAAGAGGCAACCATGAACTGACCCAAAAGTTGTTAAGTTTTTTTTGTTTTGTTTTGTTGTTTTTGATATTGGGGATTGAACTCGGGTCCTTGTGCTTGCGAGTCTGGTGGCAGAACCACTGAGCTAAATCCCTGGCCCAAAGTCGGTAAGTTAAAAGAGAAAGCTCATGACTGAATGTGGTACACAAATTTTGATTCTTCCACAATAGTCTCAAATGAATTTTAATATTTTCAAAAACTGATTTAACTTTGAAGCTAAAATGTCCATAAAAGAATATGATACCTTTCCAGTAAGATGAGATCTAATTCATCCAGGACAGTCTAAAAATAAAAAAAAAAAAAAAAAAAAAAAAAAAACAAAAAAAAAAAAAACCAAGGCCTTTCAATTAATACAAGAGCAAGAAATTCCATTAGACGTGAGGTAGTTAAATTTGATTTCCAAATCCTAAGATCATCAAAGACTCTACCTACCAACAGAAAAGTAAGACAGTAAAACTTGTCATGGTGCCAACTACGCTAGTTGTCCTGGGCAAGTCACTTTATTTCTCTGCTTTCACTTTCTTGACCCAAAGTGATAGATAGCTCTTTCACACAGTAAGAATTCCATCCTGTTAGCAAAGAGCGCTGAAGACAGGAAGCCATTATTATACTCCAGGGCCATTATTTTTGTCCTGAAAAGCATTTGTTTTAGGTTGGACACCCGAAGTTCCTGCATGAGCCTGAGAATATCAGACATATAAGTTTAAGGATTGCTAAGAGGAAAACAGCACCCGGAATGTGTGTAAGGGTCAGCAGCCAGTCTGGAAAACCATCAGTGGCAGAAACCTTTTGTGTGGAGAAGCAGAAAGGTACTAGGCAGCAAGAAATGGGGGAAGCATGCAGACCTGGGAAGGAGCGAAGGGAACCGAGGTGCACAGCTCTTCCACCAGTGTGGCTGTGGAGTCCTAAGGAGGTGTCTCATAGGTACAGCTTCCTCCTCTGTTTCTGGTTCCATGTGTGAGCACAGAGGCTTACAGAGCCAGCCTCTGCACAGAGGACAAATAAATATTCTGAAGACCAAAGACTGTGAATTCAATTGAGCCTTAATTCAGCCCAAACCTTTGGGGGGCTTATGCATCATTAGTCTGTATCATGGCTACCAGACATTTGTCCCTTTAGAACAAGAACTCTCAAAGGCCTGACAAGGAGGGATGGTGAGTTGCATATTACTGTGTTCCCTACTCATTCTCTGCAAGTCAGTAGTGGGGGAGGAAGCTGCTGTATAATTAGAAGACTTCAACGTTAGAAGATATATTTCAACAAAAAGGCATAACTCAAAGGTTTCTTTGTTTACTATAGCAGGCCGAATTTGTCATTTAAAACCCAAAGAAACCCACCTGTACAGAATCCCTACAGATGCAGTAAAGGGCCCCAGCGAATGTCTGCAGCAGACACATAAAACGCCCCATGAGGTGTGCAAATAGCCAGTGATAAGCAGAGTCCCTCCTCTCACAGCCAGAGAGGCAGCAACCCCACCACTGCAGAGTGGCCTGAGGAAGGGGATATGGGAATGGAAGGGTGCTGCGGAAACCTTTGGACCAGGTCTCGTCTCTCAGCGAGCCACTTGGGCTGTTTTCCCTGCACTTTGCTGCTTCCAGAATGCCATTAAAAAAAATTTTTTTTTTCCTGCAGCTATTGCAGAGGGAATCTGTGAGGAGAAATAAGGTACTAGATGTGAAAGCTATCATTACTCTGTCCAGAGGAAGGTGTTTCTGTTTGCAGAGAAACAGAAAAGAGAGAGAGAGAGAGAGAGAGAGAGAGAGAGAGAGAGCACTTATAAAGGAGAAATCTATGAGCCTAGAAGCTCAATAGAGCTCTAAAGTGTTCCTAAATTCTTGAATTTGATGTATGTCCTGTGAACACCAGAAAAGAGTAAAGATTCTAATGGTGCGTCCTGCACAAGCTCCATGCTAAGAAGATTCATGACTCAGTAGTACACACCTGATTGTCTCATTTCCCATCTGAGCAAGATTTTTTTCTAAGAACAGAGAAAGGTGACGTCAATTAAAATGGCTTTTGAGCTTCTAAGAAAGTTGTTCTAAGTCTTAGGTGAAAGGCCCTGGTATCAAGTGAGTACGTGTGTCCGGGCAGACCCACAGACACTGCACAGCTAACCTGTGTGCAGATTCGTACTGATGGGGAATAGAGGCTGAGTTCAGTAAATAAACACTCCCCGCACTTCAGCTCCTTCCAGGCTGTGTGCTCTGGCCCTTCTTCTCATCTGCAGGGTTCAAATTAATTATACACTTTAATTTCATGAATTATTAATTTGATTCTGACTCGGCAGCTTATGATTATCCAGCGCTACAGACTATACAATTCCAGCTTCATTAAAACATCACCAGCTGCCTGAGAGACAGACATTAAATAGGGGAGAGCAATAATAAAATTAAGCTTCCGGCGCATAGCAACAGAGTCTTCCTCAGCCGCAGGCAGTGTGGTGCTGTGCTGCTGGGCTGGCCCAGGGAAGAAAGGGGAAATTCCTTCCAGACAAGTCCATGGCCTGCTCAGAGTGGGTTACTTGGCCTTCTACCATGTACATGACTTCAGGTGGTCAGATGGCACTACTCAAGGGAGTTATGCATCCATCTGTCCATCTGCCCACCCAACCCTTTCCACTGCCACCACACACACACACACACACACACACACACACATCCAACATTAACTCCTTGATGACAGACAGCCAATGCTCTGAGCATGATCAGTCAGGCCACCCAGTCAGTGCTGTGCAGAATGCCAACTTCTAGGGACAGCCCACAGTGGCTGTCAGCTTAACACACGGAGCAGAGCGTAAGCCTCAAAAAGCCCCGAGAAAGCTCTTTACGCTGAATTTCTCTTCTCTCTATTGGGCAATATGGTGTTTGGAAAGGGGCTGGGTTTTACGAACAGCCTACGGCATGGTCAATTTAGTTACTTCCTCATTTCGAGATGATACAGGTCTAGAGCTTAGTAAGTAGTAGATGCTTGATGGATACAAATTTGCATACCTCATCTTAACATTTCTGCAATGACAGAAATGAGTTCATAATCTCTAAAGTTGTTTCCAATACTGGTTTTTAAGCCTCTGTGTGGAAAGTTCACTATTTATACAAACCCCAAGACCCAGAGACAGATTTGATGACTCTCCCCAATAGAAATTCACTGCCTACTATTCACAAAGAATACTAGAAAAACCGTGTGGCTAGCTCAGCACAATCACTGCCATGGGGTTTGGTTGTATCTTCCTGGACCTTCGCTATGTGAAAAGAAGTCTGGAGCAGAGATTCCATACCCTTTTTAAGGGTCATGCTTTCAAGGAGTAAAAGAAGTTATTGGCTACTGAGATTCAGTGGCAGCTGAGCTAATATTCCAGAACTCAGTGAAAACCAAGGGATGACCAAGGAAAGAGGACACCGAGGAATGGATTCCTGATGAGGAGGGAAGGAGGCTGAGAAGAAAAGAGATCCAAGCATTTTTTTTCTTCTGCCCTGTACCCAAAACCCCAGTGAAGAATGCAGAGTCCTCAGTGGATTAATATACTCCTTCAAATAAATAAAATCACAGCCCTTCCTCCCAATAACTTTGTGGCAAAACAATTTGCAGAAGGAAAAGGTTGGAATTTAGACATTCCATTTAGCTGTTTCAGAAATCTAAGGACCCCAAACCCTGTGGGATTTCAGATCGATGGAATTAATTAAGGGAGATGTCCAGCGCTCTCCACTAAGTAATCAGCAGGTACAGTAGACTTGAAAGTCTATAAAGAAAAATGGAACAGGATGACATTGAGAGAGGCAGCAGGGATTAAAAAATGAGCATCCGAATGGGAAAGGCACACACCCATTGATCGAGGCATAAGAGATTAAGGCTCCAGGGAGCAGGAAGGAGATTCTGTAGCAGAAAGTGGTTACAGAGTATGAACATAAGCTGCAGATGTCTATAATTGGTGACAGCCAGGCACAGCCCGACAGGGGGCCCTGGTCAGAGCCGAAGAGTCTGTCCAGAAAAAGGATGTAACATAGAGCTTGAAAGATGTTAGCATTATATAGGACAGTAAATCACTGCATACCATATTATATCCTATTTATTATTTCTTGCACTAAAATGGAAGCCCCATGAGGGCATGGATTTTCCCTGTTTCTTTCACTATTACATCCCCAGTGGCAGAACACAGCCTATCACTAATGATCACCATCACCATCATCATCTCAGTAAAATTTGTGAAATGAATAGGTACGATAGACACATGTAAAAAGCCACGTAGGTGAATATAGGCACCACCTCGCCAGTCCTTGAGTGCAACCAGAACAAGCCAAAGCTGGTGGGGAGAAGAGAGGAGCTGCAGCCTTGGCCATCAGTGAGACACTAAATTACTGCTCAGCATTCAAATCTGTGGAACACGGGAGAACCTAGGGTAACTTGGTTTTTCATACCAATGGGAAAGAGAGAGAATCTAGATGAAGCGTTTTTGGAGGCATTCTGCAGGGGACAATAACTTCTCTTTCACAACGGAACACTGCAGCCCAAAGAACTCAATTTTTTTTTAAGCTTTGAAGTCATTCTGCTTTTGCCTGTCTTTATTCCCAGTCCTGTTCAAAATGCACCACCACCCAGCTTTACAGATGAAGTCACTGGGACTTGGAGGAGTGCCCTAGAGAGAATCCTGGCCACACTGAGAGCCAGAGAGAGCCTTATGCCCCTGTGGCTTCCAAATGTACGTGGGACAGTCAGATGCCTACTCAAGGGCCTCATTGAGAAGGCAGCAGAGTCCCACGTCCCCTGGGCTCAGCTGATCTTCCCAAGGAAGGGTTCTCATGTGACAGTGCCAAGGGGCAAATTCCAGAAGTGAAAGTCGAGTCCTCAGTCTTTCATGAACCCTAGAATGCGCTCAGATTCTTGGGGTTGGAGAAACCTTTAAACACACCTGTGCTTGCCCTTGCTTGTTAGCAGTCTTCTCACAGTTCAGGTAAATAGAACCAAAGACACCCTGAGATCCTTTTGTAGAAAGAGGTCCCTGCCCAAGAGATTGCCTCTAAAATTTGGTGCAATTAAGATGCAGCCACTTTGAATACACCTGAGCAAGGAAACCACAGGAGTATTCTGTGTGCCACAGTTTTTGGATGGGGACGCTATCTCCCTTGGACCACAGGTCAAAAGAGCAAACAAGCAATGTTCCACTGGGCATCTCTATTACCTTAATATGCATCTAACACCCCCTCTCCCCAACACCAGTAGCTATTCATACTGAGTAAGTCATTAGCCAGGCCCGGAGGCTGGAGTAGTCAAGGTCCAATAATAACATTTCTCTGTGTGAGCCCCCAGTTTGGGCTCTGGAGAAAGACATCCTTGAGGGGCTTCTGTTTGTGTCAGCAGATGTTAGCCTGAAAAGTAGCAGCTTTTGTTTCTATAACTTCTTCCAAATGAAGTTAGAAGCCTCCAGGGCTGCTGGAGACACCAGAGCATTTGAACAGCCCTGCTTCTCTGGGGGGCAGAGCTGTAATGCAGGGGGCAAAATACTGACTTTGACGGCAGAGTATAAAATGTCATATTTCCAAGTGTCTCTGAAAGGGGTCAGCATGTTCCCATCAGGATGCTGGGCACCACGCAGATTTCATATCCAGTAAAAGTCTGCCAGGCTCTGCCACGCAGGATTGAGGAATCCAAATAGGGTGATGTTTCCCATGAGCCCAGATATCTGCAGAATTGCCTGTGGTCATTAGAACCACAGGGCTGTTAAAAAAAATAAAAATAAAAAATATGCAGAACAACGAAGGAAGAACTTTCTGAAACAGAAAACACATTCTTTCACTGTTTCCCCGTCTGTACAATAAAAACACCGTGTTGGACCTGTCTGGACACGGGGACTTTCCAGTTTCCACGGAAGGCTGGACATTTTGCATTCCACACAAATTAGTTCCTCAAAATCAGAATCAATTGTCATAAAATGTAGGGAAGCACTTTCCCACGGGGCAAGCATTTGTGGTAAAACTGGAAATGTTCAACTTGATTATAATGCTTCGCGAAAAGGTCAGCACGGGATTTCAGTGCTTTTTACCTTGAGGATGTTAACTCTGCTTGCAGGCAGGGCGCAATGGGGAGAGTCAGTCTGCCTGGGCTGCCATGTCCTCATCTCTCTGATCACATGTCACAGGGCTGGCAGCAGACCCTGTGCTTCAGCAAACTAATGAATGCATTACACACATGCACATATGCATGCTTCAGAAACGCACCATGCCCACGGCGTTTCTGTAGCCCATGCACCTCCAAATTCAAAGACAGGAGTAAAACACCATTGGTGCTGTGTGCTGTGGACAGGACAAAAACATTACTATGCAGAAATCTAATACAAGGGATCTCAACTCAGTAGGTCATGGCATCACCTCACTCAGAACGCTTTTCAAAAATACACATGCCTCAGCTCTTCACTTCTAGAAATTCTAGTCCAGGACACATAGAACATTGAAAAAGGTCCCCAGGTAATTCCAATATGCCATTCCTCTACTTCCTGGTCTCCTATAAATATAGTATTTGCTACTCCAGTGAAGCCCCAAAGAGCTTTCAGATACTCAGGCCAAGTAAAAAATGATTCCATCTTCCTGAAGTCCAGGGTCAAGGTGGACATTTGTCATAGAACTTCATTACATTTGGACCTACAGTTCACAGTCTATATTTTATTCTAGGCACCTGACCATGAGCTTCCTAACCTTCCTGCTAACAGGATAAATAACAGACAGCAGAATTTCTCCGAACACTACCTCTGATTTAAACCTGGAAGAGTAGATAGAAAAATGGCTGATCATCAAGTCACCTGCTCTTGGGATACCACCCTGACTACGGTTCCCACTCACAGAACAGCATTCCTGGGCAGCTCTCTTTTGCAGCTCTTGGTAGACCCCTAGCTTGTTCAGTTTATCAGATCCGACAGGGTCACCGCCGGGGAGCAAGGCTGAGGAGAATTCTGAAACACTTTCCTTATCAACCAAAAGTTGTCATCTGGCTAGATCCCGAGGGTGAGCCCCTCCTCTTTCGAGATTCTACTTGGGGGAGGAATACTGACTCTGAGGTCTGAGAAAATGAGAACAAGCTCAACTGTCTCAATTCAATAGACCCAAGCCATGCCTCATGTGCAAGTCACAACATTTTTACATGTTTAAACCTGAAATTTTGAACCAGACTTTTTCCAGATGCGATCCTGCCACGGAAGGAAGAGTCTTTGGAGAGTGCCACCGTTTTCACATAGCGTCCAAATGAGTCTTCACCAGCTTGTCACCAGGCCGTGGCTGCTCAAGGGCTTCTAGGGCAATGCCGCAAGAACACTCATCGTGAGATGACAGAGCACCACAAGCTACTCAATTGCTTTAAACACTGTATTTGCCACCCAAATCCTAAGTCTCCTAGGTTGTCAGATATTCCTCTGGGGTTACAGGAACCATCATGAATCTTACAGAGACAGCACCCAAGAAGAAGGCCATTGCATCTTGACCACTGAGAGCCAAATGTGTGGTTATCTTTACGAAGTTTAGGGTGACAGATCCTCAGGCTAAAAATAGCATAGACTGTCCAAAATTACCTTGGGTATGGTACAACGCCAACAACATGAGTCACTATTGTGCATTCACATATACGGCAAATTCAGAGTCAAAGTAAAAGGTAATGGATGTCATGTGACTGGCAGGTGCAAAAGCAAGTGCAACTAATATTTTTCCTAAGGTATCTGTGGCTCAGGAATCAGACTTGGATCTGACTTTAAAGCATGTATGTTGATGGGCAAGATACTTGGCACTGAACTTCAGTTTCTAAGTCTATGCAAATGTCAATAACAGAGCCCCAATACTGCTTTGAGGATTATGTAGATCAATAAATATGGCATATGATACATAGCGTGCTTGGTAAAAGACTGCTATTTTTTAACAGTTATCATTGTTATGGCTATTAATATAGATTAACCTTCTCTTTGAGGTTATGCCAGGTCCTGCTTGTTAGTGATCAGCAGTCCTGGATAGGATGCAGACAATATTAATTCTTACTCCTATGAGACCACTGCCTCCCCCTAGTGGAGACCTATTATTTTGTCTGTTTTAGCGCTACCTCCGATGCCTTCAGCAGAAGCACACCTGTTTCTAAGCAGTACAGGATGAAATAAATGCTTCGTTTTGCTTCTCTGTTGGAAATGAGGCCTTGGCTTGTGTAGAAAATGTGTCTGGAGTGTGTTTGTTCTAGCTTTCTGGAGCTAACACACCTGCCCAAGTAGCTGGGATGCTGAATTCCCACCATCCCAGAGCCGAGGAAGTCCCAGCTGCTGCTGGAAGTATTTTTAGCTGCATTATTTATTTGAACACCTGCCTTACAAACCCAGACAGGGTTCTGGTGGGAGGGGAAGGGCCTCTGGGACCCCTAAGTATCCCTTCCTAATACAGCTGCACTGCTAGTCTGTCTCCATCCCATAGCCAAGAAGGGCCGTCCTCCTCCCAAAGACTAGTTCTGACCATACCACACAACACTCAAAGATGAATCTTCAGAGAAACACCTCCAAGTGCCATGTTCTTCCACAGAGGCTCTCACCCCACTGCGGATGCAGCATGTGGTACAAAGTGTACCTCACCCTGGAAGCGATTCATATATGAGTCACCCTCAGCTATCTTTCCAGTGGTGGCACAATGCTGGCCAATATCACTGTTTCTATTTTTATCAGTAGGAAAACTGAGATGCAGAGACAACAACAGATGCAACAGGCCGTCTTCTTTCCAACCACTCTGCCTTTGAGTTTTGGTTCTTGTCAAAGGCGGTGCCCAATCTTCTGCCTTCTGGGGTTTGTTTTGTTTTGCTTCTGAACCTGGAAGGCACCTATGCTAACCACTATACCACCAATGCATGGGGGGGTACCTGGAATCAAACTTGGGACCTTGCACTTTCAAGGCAGGCGGCAGAACCACTGAGCTAAATCCGCGGCACTTCTACCTTCTGCTGGCTCCTGTCCTGCCCATTTTTAACCCATTTCCATCCCCAGCTTCTTCAGTTCCATGCCACAACTACCCTGAAATGTCACTGTCTACCTCCACGGTGGCATGGGTCTGTATTCCAATAGCTAATATTTTAATCGTGGTCTGGTTTTGCTGCCTGGCACCTCAAATGTGCTCTGTGAATTCAAAGAATTATTTTGTAAGTCTTGGAAGAAAGGAATGGTGCATGTGTCAGTCCATTTGTCCCTGAATAGTTCTAAGTCTGCACCAGGCACATAGCAGGTGTTGAAGAGAAGCTTGCGGACTAAAAGCCCCCCTCTAAAGGTGCATCAAATCTACCATTATTAAAATGTCTACAAGTCTAATTCCAACTCCTGGCACTTAGGACTGGCTCACCAGGTCATGCTTTCTCTGTACATTCTACCTTGAGCTAAATTGCCTATTTTTTCAATATTTAGGCTTCATATTCTGTTCAGGAGATAGGGAGCTTATTCTTTATTTAATTCACAAGAGCCTTAAGTGACTGAGCATTTACAAAGGATCTAGATCTGGGATGAGTGATGCTGCATTTAGTGCAGAGAACCAGTGGCTTACACAGATCAGCGGGTGGTGTGTTCAGAGCCCTACACATAAAAACACTATTTGGCAGTCACTACACACACCATTTCTGTATTATCTGAAGGCATCTTGCTGGCATGATTCATAAGCAGAATGCCTTTTCATTTAATGACCCCAACATGCCAGTCACATGCCCCTGAAAAGCAAATGAGACCCAATAAAACAGCCATCTTTTTACCCTCCCCCCTGACAAAATAGTCTCCTTGCTTTAGAGATCCTGACCCATCTGAATGGCTGCATTGAGAAGCTCAAGCAGGCACGGGCTTTTCCACAAGTCATCATCACATGGGGTAGAGATGAGAGGAGACTTGGGATGCACATAGTTCTGGCAGTGCAAGTTAGAGGCCAAACACATGGATTCTTAAGGGACTGGCTTACATTGCTGAGTTGGAAGAAGAGACCCAGAGTCATCAAATTTGGAAGGAAACTTCACCCACTCCTCTTTTCCATACAAGGCATGGACTAATCAAGCCTAAGTAGACCTTCTACAATTATTCATTTATTTAACAAATACATATCAAGTACTTCCTATAGTCCAAATATAACTGGAGGCCATGGAATAAACAGTGACATAGTTCAAGGATTTACTTAAAATGCTTTATCCTATACCTAAATCATAATAGGAAATCATCAAAAAGATGGAAAAGCACTGAGCAAAAAGGTAGGGTATCTTAGTTCTTGGTTCACACTCACTGGGCAGGTCCAGTTCCCTTCCTGGGAGTTCAATTTCCTTGTCTACAAAATGGGAAAGTCATCTGCACAGTGGGTCCTTTCATGATGAAAAAATTCAAACATTTGTGAGCAGTAAGGTTTGTGGGTTAGAAGTAAAGAACACAATCTCTGGACAAATGGGATGAATTAGATGGAGAACTGTCATTCAGAATATAGAGTCCTGTCTAAGGGAATAAGCTTTCCATTCTATTGGCCACTAATGCATTTCCTTAGAAGTTACTTACAACTACATGTGGATATGTCCTCTTCAGTGGGCTTTCCAACTGCTATTTCTGCCATCAAAGTAAAGGCAAATGAAGTTGGTGTCCTTCCTAGCTCTCCTCCAAGTCCTGCTTAGTGTCTGTAGCATAGGGTAGTACGTGTTTGCGAGAATTATGTTGCTCCTCACAAGAATAACTACTCTAAAGATAATGCAGTTTGATGTGACAAATGGGGGTTTATGTGTAAAGAACTTTTAATTAAAGATTTAATAGACAATCAGAGGGTTGAACTGTATTGCTAGATCATTATGTACAGCCCTTTCCAGCTTTAGTTTACTGTAGTACTAGGAATTTTGTAGGATAACATAAAAGCTTCCTTTATCGAGTACTAATCAGTGAATATAAAGTGTTAAGCAATATCCCTCATGTTCAGTGTGTCAGTACTCCCCCCACCATCAGAAATTGGTGTAGAAAACTCAGTTTGGATTTAAAAAAATACAAACAGATTACTTAATAATTTCATTGCATTTTGCCCCTCCATAGAGATGTTCTCTGAACTTGATGCCCCCCAAGTTGCCAAGAGGCTGGTGATTTTGTAACATGTGACATATAAAATCATATATGCAATAATCTAAATTGCAGAAGGATTGGATTTGAGCCCTTTTGTATGTATTTAATTTTTCTCTTCCTGTTTCCGTATATCACTTATCCTCTACACATTTATTTTTGGGTCCCAGAGGCACAGGTGGTTCTTATTCCAGGCTTCACGGAGGGTTCTGCTATTCAGAGACTAATGAATAAAGGGAGCCTTGTAAATAGATTAGCATGATAATGGCAATAATGCTCTGCAGCCTTCTGAGCCCATTTCAGTCTGTGTGCCCCAGAAAGTGCCTCCCTGCCCCCAGTCACGAAACCTGTTTTCCCCTCTTTCCCACCACTCGATTCTACTCTATGAGTCCCAGAGAGACAAAGTAACTCCCAAATCAAGCAGCTGCCCCAACACTGAGAGGATGGAAAGAAGGAAAAGAAGAGTAGTGGACAGAGACCCATAGAGAGAATGGACACATAAGGGTAGGAAGGTTTAAGCAGAATGCAGAAAGGAAATGTAAGACTTCACTGCTTGGGGCCAGGGTTGCAGCTCAGTGCTAGAACACTTCCCTAGCAAGTGCAAAGCTCTGGGTTTGATCCCCAGGACCCCCCACCCCCCAAAAAAGAAAGACTTCCGTGTTTCATGCAAACAGTACCTTCAATCATCTTTTTATGACAGCAACTGTGTAACACCCACTGAATCATACTTCCTTTTTATTTTAACCTGGAAGCAAACGCTAGTTACAGACTTGGTTTTAATCTGTCACTCTGTAGGGACATATTCAAAGGGACTTTCCTGGAAGGCTTTACCAAGAGGCAGAAATGTGGGCCTCTGAAAACTGACCACTTTGCCCTGGGAGCTTAGTATCAGCCATTGGTGAAGGGCAGAGTGCGACCACAGTGGATGGAAAGCTCTCCATGCTGCTGGGCGAGTCTGTGTCCCATTCCCCTTAGCCAAACCCAGCAGCGAGCCTCTTCACCTGGGTGAGGATGCCAAGCAGGGCCAGGAAAGTCATTCTGGACGGAAGCCATGAAGACGTCCAGGACAGTGGGTTAAGACAGAAAGGAAAATCAGTGGGAACGAATGTGAAACACTAAACCTGCCTGGATGGAGACCCGGCCTGTACCAGGGAGACGGAGCAGAACAGGCGGCAGGGCCCACACACGGGGCCAGGAGACTCAGCGCCTTCCCTTCCTTTGTCTCCCAAGACCTGCTCATGTTTTCCCTCATTTGAAGGGAGCCCGGAGCACGGGGAGCTGGGCTGACCCTGTGCCTCTGGTGTTGATTAACATCCCCTGCCGCCTCACTCTGACCCCCATGGGGCGCGCGGTTGCCATCCCCCTCCTTCCTCTGTGCCTTCTGATATCAACCGGGAAAGGAGAATCTAAAAATAAAGCCGAGGCCAGAGTGTGTGCCACTCGATTGGGCTCCTGTGCTCACAGATCTGCTTATTTTGGCCTATCTCTCCCCAGCGATAAGGCTGCTAACAGCCTGTTATCAGCCAGTCGGTGAAAATGTGCTCCAGCCTGATTAGGCCTCAGTCTTTGCCAAGGTTATAAACAGCCGTTATCGTTTTCCCGAACAGAATAATCCGGACAGTATCAGCTCAGAAACATATGGGCCACACAGAGAAGATAGCCGCTGACGGACACTTCATTTTAATTGTAACGAGTGGGTAGCAGCAGCCTGCACACAGCAGACAGAGACTGCCCGAATGGCAGCAGGGCTCACTTTAAATAAAAAGAAGAAAAACATCTCCCTTCCCTGGTTTCCAATGCCTAAGCTGCTTTCATATTCTGGGTGGCATAATGAACTGGACCCTACCCCAGATGTCACCAGTCACCAAGCAGGACTTGTCCCTAAAAGGCAAATGGGGCCCTGCTGATTCTCTTGTGGAGGAGAAAAAAAAAATCAGCAGAAGGAAACGATGTCTGCCTCTCCCTCCCTCTCTCTCTCTCTCTCCCTCCTCTCTCCCCAAATCAGTTTCTATATCCAGCCTTCTTCCTTCCCCACCCTAATTTCACCACCCCAGCCAGTACCTTCTGCAAAGCTCCCTAGCCTCCCAAGGCCACAGCAGGCTCTGGGCACCTGGCAGCTGAATATTTATACATGGTGCATTTGAATGGCTCTTTCCTTACTGGCACAGATATCAACCAACACTAAGTTTGGAGGGGTGGTGAACTGGCCTATGCTCTTTCAGATTTTGTGCCTTGCAAGCAATTTCCAACACCTGGTTTCTCCCCGTACTCATTTTGGTGATACTCTTGTTTTTTTTGGTGGGGGGTACCGGGGATCGAAGTAGGGTCCTTGCGCTTGCGAGGCAGTCCACTGAACCACTGAGCTAAATCTCCGGCCCTTGGTGATACTCTTTTCAGGCTCATCACAGAAAGTCAACTAACCAGTATAAAGAGGGAGAAAAAAAAACTCAACTGTGATGGAAGCATAGGTGGAAGGGTTCACCTGGGGGCTTCCAGGTCAGCAGAGGTCTCAGTGGTGACAGCTCGTCCCTGGGTCACAGCTGTTGGCAAGCAGCCAGCAGCCCCCTTGCTCTTTCATAAAATGACACATTTATTCCTCCTTGAGTGTCATCAGAAACAAAGCGGAAGGAAAGGAGAGGAAGGGAGGGGAGAAGAGGCCCAGAGCAGGAGCTCCCAGTGAGATAGGCCAGCTCTCCTAGCATTCAGCAGCAGACTCCTGCTGTGTTGGCACTGTTGTTCTGCTGTGGCTCATGCCTGGCTGTCCGGTTGGAGTAGATGAGAGCAGGTGGGACCCTCAGGAGGGCAAGCACCAGTGCCCACCTTAAACACAGCCATCACCTTTCATTCTTTTATTCTACATTCACTTGTCACGATATTTCAAATAATTAAATGTCTTCAATTTGGACTTCTTTTCCCCATATCTTCACCTCTATTTTCCTCCCCTCTCCCCTCCTTAAATCTTCAAGTGTCTTCACTTAATCTTAACCTTCCCCTGCCCATCCACAAACTGACTGAGTTTAATAGCAAGGGTCACTACTGCTGATTCCAATAGAAATGCAACTTCTAGGGGAGTTTCTAAGGGAGAGGGCAGGAAAGGACAAAACCATTCCTTCTTTGCTTGGTGTCAGTTTCTAACTCTGCAGACATAGAAGGGTACTGCTTTGCCCAGGAAGACAAGTCACAGTAGCAGCACTGACCTCACTGGGTAGCAGCGTCCTGCTTTGCTGTCTTCCTGTAATACTCAGGGGCATCCTACCACTCATACTCTAGGGGGCTCCTCCCTTTCCGGCATCTCTGCCACTCCAGGTTCCTTTGTGTCACTGTCAATCTCACACCTCGACGGTTCCTTTTCCTGCAGCCTCTGTAAGTCTCCGCTCAGCTCGACCACCACCTCCATCCCCAGGTGTCTTCCTTAGACTGGGTCCCATCCCACAGGCTGGACAGGGTACCCCGTGCCTGAGATGACTTCTGGCATTTCAGCGTCAAGTGTAAGTTGAGCCTGTGGTAATGTTCCTGCAACCATATCAAACTCAAAATGGAAGGAGGATGGAAATTCTGCTGCTAGCTGAAATAAGCCTGAGGCTCTTTTCTTTTCCTTTTTCTTTTCTCCCTCTTCCTCCCCCTCCATCTCTCTTTCTCTTTTTCTTCATGGCTTTCCAACACGCCTTTGCTCTGCCACTCTCCCAACAAAATGTCGCTTAGGCTGTTTTGCAATATTATGAAGAGCTGGCCAGCAAATCTGTGCAAGACACCATGCACTGGGTGGTCTGCGTGCAATATTTTGGTGGTCTTGAGCTCAGTGCTCGACAAAGTTTCAAGGTTACACAGTCTTTCCCTCATTGCCACTCAAAGGGGAAACATCCTGAAAACACGAGAATCCCCCTCTGTGGCTAGGAGTCTGCTCAGCTGCAGTTCATTCAACCGAAAGAACATTTCTCCCCTTCTACTTTTATTTTCTTATTGTTTCTATTTCAGCCAACGTCGCTTTGTTCTTCCCCAATTTCAGGCTGAGGAGAGCAGATGATTTCCGGGGCCGGGGGCTACTTCTCTGGGAGGCTGCTTCCTGTTTTGCCCACGCTCCCCTTCTGCTGCTCAGCCTCCCCTTTCTTAGAAAGAAGGCTGGCTCACTCACGTCGCTCAGTGGAGGCAGATGGAGCCTTCAGAGTAGCTCGTGGTGACGTAAGTGACTACAAACACTTAGGTGGGCGGCAGCCATCCTGCCTGCTGGGGCTGGCACTGTGAGCTGGCAGTGCTCCTGAGTCCCATTTCCAGCCCGACATGGCTGGCAGTGCTGAGTTGCTTGGGGTCCCCAGAAATGTGAGCACCTGAAGAATGACCTCCCTCCTGTCTAGATCTCTGGTGTTCAGCCCGGTGCCAGGCCTTCGATGAGCATTCAATAAATGGTGGTTAAAATAAAAGGAACAGACTTGGCCCAATCTTGCTCAGATGGGCTGGCCAAGCATGCTTTGGAGAAAGGTTATTTTTAAAACCCTACCCCACTTTCTGTCTCTGCCTTGATTACTTCCTTAGACTTGGTTTCCTCATCTTTAAAATGGTGATAGTCGCAGTACCTGGGTGTGGGTTATATATGTTAAAAAGCACTTAGCCAGCACCTGACACAGCACTGTTGTCTGATGAATATTTATGAATACGCCCTTGTTCATCCACATCTGTACCTTATGGGCAGCCCTGCTGCTCCATTAGGCAGCCCCTCTGACCAAAGAGGCTACGCCAAGGAATTCTGGATCCCACTTCAGGTTTGCTGTGTCTCCAAGGGTCCCTTAGTCACTCATCCTCTGCTTTAGTGGGCTCTGTCGGACTGAGGTCGCCCTGCCTTGCCTAACTGACTTGCCGTTGGTTGTGAGACAGTGTGGGCACTTGAGGAAAAGTAAAACCCAGGATGTGAAATCTGCTGCAGGTCATGCTCTGGCAAGGCAGCTTCAAGTTCATCACTGAGCGGACCTTGTGGTGTGCCGGGCTGCCTGTGACTCTCTGAGGCTCTGGCGACGCCCTGCCCTGCAGGACAGTAAAGCCTCCTCACAATCCTACGAGCCACCACGTTTGCTTGGCTGCAGTCTTCACCATGACCTCAGTCAAGCCGGAGGTTAAGTCACTCTGAGGACTGACTTCAGACACTGCCGTCTTGCCTGTAGTGCCTCCTTAGTGGGACGCACAGTGTCCTCTTCCGGAAACGGCAGATTCTCATCACAGTGCCCCGCTGTCCTCCCTGTCTCTGGGTTTTCTTTTTCTTTTTTCTTCTCCTAAAAAGGAAGCATCGGTGCCCATTTGCATTCCCGAGACAAGCTCTTACCCATAAGACTCATTTTAGTGTTGGGGGTCTTCTTATTCTATTTCCTTCCTCTTACCAAGAAGCTGCAGGGAATTCATAAGTAGCTCCAGGGGTTTCAGCACCAGGGCCTCATAGACGACAAGATTACTGGGCTCGTGAATGCTGCAAAGACTGACTGTCTGTCTGTCTGTCTGTCTCTCTCTCTCTCTCTCTCTCTCACACACACACACACACACACACACCTCACAACGGTTTTTTATCATTACTACAAGATCAGTCTTGTCTCTCCCCAATCTCTAGCTGTGCCCTACTCCTAACTTAGTCAATGTTCCCTCTCCCGGTCTTCTGAGAAAATACTGCCAAATAAAATAACAAAATATTCTTATGGTAAGGCACGTTAAAACCTTGGGAAGATTTAAGCCTGGGCTTCTTGTCACAGATGCTCCCTCCTGTAATCTGTATTCCAATCTCAGTGTCCTCAGTGCTGTGATCAGAATATCCAAGGTCTCATAAAAGATTCAGAGCTTACTGACTTCCCTGACATTTGCTGTTTCATGTTGGTCCAGCTCAGTCCCTTTCAGCCTCCAATGTCCCTTTCAACTCATTGTTGTAAATGGCACACTTGCAGGCATCTTGTCTACTAACCTGGGTCAAATGCAGGACCTAAATATTCCCTGGAATTTAGCTGGGACTGGGATTAGGGCTCATATTTTTTATTTCACCAGCCTGTGTGTGTGTGTGTGTGTGTGTGTGTGTGTGTGAGCCTGAACTCAGAGTCTTCATATTGAGCTACATCCCCAGGCCTTTCTAATTTTCTTTCTTTTCTTTTTCACATCCCTGCTTCTTCCTTCATGTTACCTAAAAATGGGCCTTATTTATCCAGGACATGAAGTTTGTCCTCCTTTGCTGCAAGGGCTTTGGCGGGTAGGGAGCCTGACTCAAGGTGTTTGAATCTTCCTACTTCTCATTATTACTTAAAACAGACACTTAACTGGTTAACATTAAAAAGCAGTCATCTATGATTGTTAAGGATGGCAGCTCACCAAATAGGACCTACATATGCCCTCCAATGTCCAAAGTTTAAAGTCAGGTTTCTTAAATATGTATGATGCCAGGAATCTAAACTGGACAGGGCTACAACTGATGGGTTCAGAACTGGACACCAGCAACTTGCAAATTCAAGCAAGCATTCTTAGAATTTGAGGGAACAGACGTTACTAAAAGGGTAAGAGTGAACAGATCATATAGTCATAAGAAAGAATGACACTATAGGTAACCTAGCCAGACCCTTTAGCACATTACAGTGCTTTCCAATCATGTAACGTATGCCCAGCTCATCAGAAGGGCATTTATTAAATAAAGAGAGTTATATTATACTTCTTAAGAGTGTCAGACATTGGGCCAGGGATTTAGCTCAACGGTTCCTGCCACCTGCTTGGCAAGTGCAAGATCCCAAGTTCGATCCCCAGTACCAAAAAAACAAAACAAAAAAAGAATGTCACACATTGTCACAAAAGAAGCCTCTAATGTTCCTACAGATTTGGGGCCCAGTGATCAGCACAGATGGCAAAGAGAGGGAAAGAGTCATGTGGTCATATGGCTAGCACTACCCAGTCAAGAGGGGCACTGGGGGCGAAAAAGTGCTGGGTTTGTTAAATGAAAGAACTTGAGACACTTAAGATGCCCCTTAGTATAATGCAAGTGTCTGAAATAAAACAAAAACAAAAACAAAAAAAACTCTCAAGCATAGAATTCCAAAACTCAGGCAGTCAAAAACCAAAGGCCTATTATAATTCAATCTCTTTTGAAAACACATTAGCTTAATTATTTCTGTAAATGCTATGGCCATTAGACACATTAGCACTGAATCCCAGATCAAAGTCCCACTCACACAAACAAGGTACTGGCACAGTATTAGGTAGTGTAAAGGTGAACAGGTGTTTTTAATCTATCCATTACTAAAACCTTCTGAAGAGGTGGAAAAAGAAATCCTAGAATACAAATTGAAAATTAAAGACAAGTTGATGGTATCTCAAAATTAAACTTGTCATAGGAGAAAATTATAATCAAAATCGACTCTGCATTTCTCAAATCTTTCCCTGGGTTAGTCACATAATATCTACATATACATGTGTTTCTGCATATGCATATGAAAATCAAAACAGCAAAACTTGGCAGTGGTTAATCACAATATGCAAAGAACGTGAGATCTGGCTTCACATGCAGATATACCCACAAACATGCTTTCAGACTGAAGTCGATCAACAGTGGGACTCCTAAACAGTGATGTGGATCTGAAGTTATATGTAAAATACTAAAATCCCAGTTATGCTACAGTCTTTGGGGAACACATTTTTAAAAGATGTCCATCGCACGATATTTTTGATAGGAAAGAATTCTTTAATTCATCCGGCTTGGTAACAAGCCATGTTTTTAATTGGCACACTCAACTGAGATTATTTTTTAGAGTAGAATCTATTTCTTTAATTCTGTGGAGATGAAAAGTTCCCAACTAGGGGTGATTCGGGACCCAGGGAACATTGTGCAGTGACAGGAGATCTTCCCGACTGCCACAGAGGGTGGTAGGAAGGAAGACCGCTACTGGCATCTATGGACAGAGGCCAGGGACACAGCTGTATGTCCCGCAGTATTAAAGGTACTGTGGAAAAGCAACCTGAATAGAGATCATTATCAGCATGACAGCATTTTTCAAATCATCCCTTAAAAAATTTTAAGAAGTGAAAAATGAGGCACTGAAGAGGGAAGAATAACTTATTTTAGTAATATACTGTTTATCAAAAGTACACAATTTAGGTACATGTGGTAATGTATTACTTAATCATAAAATATACTCTTAAAACCTGCCATCTTGATCTGTACTATACCCTCACAAATGCTGACAAATCAACAAGGATTTGAGAGAAAAATATTTACCTGGAGACATCCTTCAATGAACAGAGTAGTATCCTGACCGATTGGGTTAAAATCAAATAAAGTAAAATACAACAAAAGCAAACTTTTTAGCCAGTGAAGAATAAACACATCTGGTACATACAGTCCTACATGTGGTTATCCATCCAATTCTATAGCATCAGAGCTGTGACTTTCAGTAATACAATAATATTATTTTTGAGATCAGTTAAGGTATAAAATGTGCGTACTCTCAGTCTTTAATATTAATAAGTCTTGTAACTAGCAGTTTCTCGTAGCTCCGAATTCTTGAGCACAACTAGAAAGGGCACTTATCCTGAAAAATCTAATAAATTTACAGTTTTATATACTTCCTTCAATTGTAAAAGTCTTGTTCAATAAACTTTAAAATGCCACTATAGAGCAATAACACAGACAGTATAAACCCAGCCCTGGGAAAGCTGTGCAACCAGAAATGGTTCCCCTTTCTGCTAGAGCAATAAAGTTTTATATGTTTGAACTGACTGTAAAAAGGTTTGAATGTTGGCAACTGGGGAATAATCTGTCTTCTTTATAGTTATTATCATATTTCCCACAAGACCCCTTGGTCGGTGTCAATCCTTCTTGTATATGACACCTTTGTACTGTCAGCGAAAGCAAGTCTACTTTAGTTTTTTTTTTTTTAACTATAGGACTTGTATCTGTTTTCCTTCAGATTACAGCTAACAGGAATAAATTATTTCTGACAAGCATCTATTGCAGCATTTTACCAAATAAAGCTGGTTGTTTGAGCTGCTTTTCCGAGACAGAGAGGTGGGGTGGGAGAAGCAGGGAGTCCTCTCTTTGCCTTCCCTCTCTTTCTCTCAACTGATTCAAATGCAATTCAGGGCTGGTTAAATTGGAGGAAATGCCAATAAAAAGAGATTTATAGGAAAGTTGCTCTGGATACCAGAGCCCATTGACATTGTGGTTCGGTCCTCCTGGGTGCTATTGGATCCACATGGAAAAGAGGCTGAGGAAAAGGTAGGAGGAGGAATAATTGTTTTTTTCTCCTGCCCTGTCTCGGGTCTCAGTGTGCCTCTGCTCCTAGGTTCAGCAGCAGGCTGAGTCCAGCTGGCAGAATTGGGTAGAGCTTCCTGGACTCTGATTAATAGACAGTGAGGGAAACCATAGTGTGTCCAACAAGGGCAGTCACCCAAGCTGTCCGTTGTATGCTTGGGCTCCTGGCTCGCTAGTCGATCAACTCAGCTGAAATGAGGTTAGGTGCACAGTAATCAGCAAAAAGCCATTGTATACTTGTACCTTTGTGCTGGGGGGTGGGTCCCAAGATCTCCCCCAACTCCAACACACACACACACACACACACACACACACACACACACGGCTCAACAGACACAAGGTACACCCAGTAATCCATTACACACAAACTAGCCATACTGAGTACATCCTCCCCTCTGTCACAGATCTACACCAGAAGCCTAAACTCCTCTGTCTTTATACTCTGAGAATGTAGAAAAAGTCAGCGTGAAGTCATAAGAATGAATATTTGCAGATACCGGGATTTTTCATATCACAAGACATGACACGGGTTGATATCAATGGAACTGACCCAGTAGGCTCATTGTCTCTGCAAAGGCAAAATCTTTCTAAGACACCACAAGGCATATGAACGTAAGCACACACAAATGTGCATGTACACGTATGTGCATATATACCCAATATATATCCATGTGAATGCATACATTTGCTCACAGTCAAACACAACACAGCCGACTCGAAGCATTGGTTCCAATATGGAAATTCTAGTGTGAAAGGGTAAACGCCAACTGATGACCACAAATACAGCAACTCTACCAGAATGAGATGGTGCAAATAAAACTGAGTGAGTACAGTCACACCTCAGTGCTTTGAAAACTTTAGCCTGGTGCTTAGGAATGTGAGCTTGGGCGGCCTCATCCTTACTCTTCACTACCAGAGGCTTCACGAACCCTCAAGGTCACATTATGAAGCCTTCTTCTTGCTCAGTTCAGACAAAAAGCATTTTAATCTTTATATAGTAGACATTTAAAAAAAATCACACTATGGCTTTTGCTTATTACCGACGAGCAGGAGAGACAAGGATGTTCTCTCTTCACCTTGTTCTTCCTTACCCCAGAACAGATGTGCTATATCCACAAGCTACATCTTCAGACAAAGGTACTCACATGCCTCTTCACAGTTCAGAAATGGCAGCTGCCCCCTGGAAAGTCATTCATGGATCCGTAATAAGAGATTGTTATTCCTTCTATATGTATTTCGTCTATGTGGTCAAAGTTTACAAATTATTTGCCTTTAACAGGTGCTTGAAGATTTGGATTTGAGTCATATATCACAGTACCATTTATACAAGAAAAATCGATGCTATTTTTTAAAACACTTTTTTGAATGTAACTCAAACGCAGAAAAGAACACACATCGCAAAGTGTACAGCTCAGTGAAAAAATACGAGATGCTTTAAAACATGCGTACATCTTCCTTGTGTGGGCCTCATAAGCTCCTGAGGTGAGCACACAAACCACATTCTGGAACGACATTGGATTATGGGGACCAACACCAGTAACCAGACCACCACCACCAGAATCTGTACTTTGTACAGATTTCAAGTAAATGCAAGTTTACCTAACTGGATCTGAAAGTACAATTTCCTTCAGGAACCTCAAAGGATTTGGCTTTCAGACAATAGTGACATATCTGAAGAGACTCCTGGGGTTGCAGAGAAATTCAGAAAGACACCATGGTAAGGCTGCAGTCTTTAGACTGATAAGGTGAGTAAAACAGTCCCACCAGCCAAGGCAGTCTCCCTGGAGAGTCTGGGGTTATTGTTGCTCAGCCCATCGATTTGATCCATTACACAATTATAACTGTAATGCTAGTAAAATATAAATGGAACAAAAAAGGTAGCCTAGTGAGCAGCTGGCATTATTGCCACCACCACTACTTCCCATCCTGTCACGGCTGCTGCTGGTACCACAACAACCTGCGGACGCCCGATGTGACAATTGAAGATCTAAAATGCTCCAAAATGCTAAAAGTTTTGAACGCTGATGGTGAAAAATTCCACACCATAAAATAGTATTTTGTGGACAAAACTGTTTCAAATATTGTATATAATTACCTTTGGGCTCCGTGTGTAAAACATGTGTGACACATGAATGAATTCCTCTATCTCATCTCCAAGACAGTTCATTTTGCAATATGAAAATATTCTAAAAATATAAAAAACAAAGTTTAAAGTACTTCTGGTCCCAACGTTTCAGATAAGGAACACTAAACCTGTACTACTGCCACTCCTGGTGCCCATAATGGGTCAGTTGCTTCCCTAAGTACTTGAAGTGGATCATCTCATTTACTCTTTAGATGTATTCAACTCTAATATGCAACAATATCACTGAGTGAGAAACCTGACTTAGTGTTCCATTTGATTTATATGCATCTCTTAATTCCATTCCAGTGATCCAAGGTTGAAATAAGGATATCTGAGAACATAAAACAGGAAAAGCCAGAAAGAGAAGTGTTCTGCTAAAATTGTCACACGATGAAGATGAGGCTATGAATTCTGTGATAACAAAAGATACCTAAGGTTGTGCCGTTTTCTAAATGGAGCCGTTAATCTAGTGAGAAAAGCCAGGAAAAAAAAAAAAAGTGATATGAACTGGAGAAGAAGGCAGTGTGATGATAACGAGAAGAAGAAAAAATTCACAGGGCATGGCCCTTTTCTCAAGACATTTTTAAAACCTCTGGAGAGACAAAATACTCTTCTATAGAACAATTAGGAAACCAAAGCCTGTATACAGTCAGCTGCTACAGACAGTAAGACAAATTGAGAAATCAGTGCAAGCTGTCCTTGTCCGAGAAAGTAAGAAGAATCAAAGTTTGAAGGACAGAGAGACACTGACTATTCCCAGAGGATGGAAACACAACATTACTGGAGGAGCTGAAATGACTCGTGTGCAGGGCAGAGCCAGAAGAGCTTCTCCGCGAGTGAGAAGGAGCGGTATGAGAAAGGAGCGGGAAGAGGAGAGCAGCTCTGCCAGGGCACCACGTGACTACACAGCGGGGGAAGCGGGCGACGGACCAAGAGTGACAGTGCCAGCCAGCCCAGGTCTTTCTACTCCACGGACACCATGAGCATCTTTGGGAGCAGGATGTCAATCACACACCGCTCATGATGTGCACTATCCTGTCATCACAGCAAGGAGAAGGCCCTCTGTGGCCTGATTTCCTAGGCAGCAGGTGCAACGTAGAGGATGAGCTTGGCGTGATGGATGTGTTAGTTGCAAGAGCTCTGGGAAAGCTCTAGGAGTCACTGGAGGTGCAGTTTGTGCTTCATCAAGAAGCACTTTTTAAATGGAATGAAGGCCAACTGTGCAAGTTCACCATGGGTCCTTCTAAGTCTAAGTCAGTGATTGAGTGATGTAAGCAAGCACGAGGGCAGTGCCCTTGTCATTGTGAGACCGCTGGAAGCACAGACCCTTTAACATCAGACAGGAATAGCTTCGATTAGGGGAAAGCATGTGACATTTCCTGAAAACATTCTTTCTGGTCTGAAGTTATTTACTTTCTGCATAATACATGTTTATGGCTTCGTTTTTAACATCAGAAGTAATAATAACAACAATAATAACTGCTATTTGCTTAATGTTTTATAACCCACCACATTTTGTAAGGCATGGTGTTCAATTTTGCTAGTAATGTTAGGAGGTGGTATTATCTTCATGTTATACATGAAGAAACTCACACCACCTAGATCAACTGAGCCTCAATTTACCTAACACTGTCTCATGCAAGACACAAAGGTGGGTGGGAGAGGTCCCAGGAACTCAGCACGAGGGAAAAGCTCCTTGTTCCCTGAGGCTGGTGACTTTCAGTTCACTTCTCCCACTTCAGGCGGACTGGCTGGGTCTCCTCTGTCATCCCACCTGCTGCAGGATCTCCACCTGGAGCGGTCACCTTCTGACAGCTACTGCACGCACCTCCCTGGACACGGAGGTGACACAGACCACTACTGTCTGCTCCTCTGCCTCGATTCTACCACATTCTGCTTCAGAGGGGAGCTGCTAGGCGCACGCTGTAGAGTGGCAGAATCAGGTGGGGTCACTCACAGAGCCAAGGAACTCGAATCCACCTTCTCCCCAGTAACAGAAGCAGCCCTCTGAAGTCTCCCACGGAGCGATCAGCAGAGCCTTGCGCTCCCCCCATGGCCCTCCCTGCTTCTCCTAACCCAGACATTCTGGCACACTCTGTCTGACACAGCCACAGGGCTCCCGGGCCCCTCCCGAGCTGCCAAGCTCTCCATCGTGCAGGCTGCTAATATAGCATTATTAAGAAGACGCTTGTCTCCACTCCTCTGTGAGCCGGCGTCCCTGCCTGAAGGAAAGCCACACATGCTCTTCCCCAGAGGGACCCACAAAGGGAAGTCAGCACACCAAGGGTTAAGCACACCCTGTAATAAGCATCTCTGTTCCGGCATGTTGCGAAAGCCCATTACCTCCCGCCACATTACCTCATTCATTTCTTATATGCGGATGGTTTATTTTCCCATGAGCACCCTGGCTCTCAGTATTAAGTCCCCTCCTTCGCCTCTATTTCTCTATCCATCACATTTAACACTCTGACAGTAACAGTCTATAATGTTTCTATTCTACAAAACCGCTCTGTCAACTCCGGGCTTCCAGAGCAGCAACTGAGGAAAATAAATAACATCAACGCCAGGGTCGACAGCATCCTAGCTCCCTTTCTGCTGGGCTTTTTAAAAAAATTTTATTCTACAAAGAGAGGGAGGCAAAAAATAAATAAAATAGAGAAGATGCAGGCCAGTGGGAGCAAAGAAGAGAAGAATTTCCCTTTTGCATCCCATAGGCACTTAATAGACCTGAAGGGGTAGTCTGGGCATTTATCTCCCTGACAGACAAAGAGGAGATTTCCCCCTCTCCCCTCGCATCCCCTGGCCATCGCCACCCTCGCTTTGCCTGGTGCTTTAGGAAAGGACTGATATTTACCGAGCTGCACTCCTTCTACCTGCCACTGCAGGAGCCGCGCCATGCAGAGCGGGCGTGTGCGCTCAGGGTGGAGGGTGACTCATAAATTACTGTCATCTTTTCTGGAGTAGGAGTCCAGCGATGAGGTGGAGGCAGTCGAGGGGTCCACAACCTTTGTTCTGGGGCAGACAGCAGGGAAGAGAGGCCCTGGAACCCAGGAGCAGGGAGAAAGGGGAGAAAATGTTCACTACTGAAAAATTAATCACTTTCCAAAGCTTGCCTCCCTGATACGGGGGCTTTATCAAAACTGGTTTTATTTTCATCGTTCTGAATAGAATCTTTTTAGAAACATGTTATATTTCCATCTAACATCTTTTAAAATATCTGCATAGAATGGATAGATACATATAATGGGTGGGCATTTTTTGGCCTCCTGGACATGACTCACATTTATCAGTCTGGATGCCGATGATCACTCAGGCCCAGTGCCTGAGCGGTGCACGCTCAGTCTGCTAGGCTGTTTACATTTTCTGGTCCCTTTTTCATAGCTGTTTTGTCTTCTGCAGCTTTCCTTGGATCTGTGGTGATGCACATTACAGTCAAGAGCCTGGGATGCTGGACCACATCCGGGGAGCAGATAGGCCACAGGGCCCTGTTTCTGAGCCTTCTGTGTTGGGAGCTAAGATGGAGACAGCATCCCAGGGAGGCTGAGACGATTACCTGAGTTAACACCTCTGTGCGTTAAGGTTCAATCTCTGCAAGGGATTGGTAACTGCTAGTGATTACCATGTATGTATTCTGATACAGGTGAGGAAACCAAACAACTGCCCAGTTAAAGTCACCTTTAAAATAAAAGCAAAAAAGGCTTCCAGTGATTGTGTTTTGTTACTGCAAGGAATCAACTACCCAGATTTAAGTACACGGGCCTTTGTTTTGGTTGGAAACACCTCCCCACTCCCCCCCCACACACTGGCCCGACTAATTCCTCACTCTCAGCTGCTTCCGAAATCAACACTGACTTCCTACTGGTTAGATACACCTGAAGGGAGACTTCAGGCAGAATAAAGAAAAAGAGAACAGGAAGAAAATGCTCACTGACACTGCCAAATGCAACTCTGTAAGTCCTTCCATTCAACTTGTCAAACAAACAAACAAACAAACAAAACAAGCAAACAATGTTTGGAAAGGGCTGGGAGCATAACTCAGTGTGAAGGCCCTGGGTTCAATCCAGAGTACTAAAATGGCGGAGGGATCTGTTTACATTGGCAGGCATTCAATAGTGGGTCTCTCTCTGTCCTCCCGTACGGATACATAGCAAGACAGGAACTTCTCTGCATGTCAGGGGTGGCCAAGTGGAGTAAAGGACACAGCGAGGACCCTGCCTCTGGAAAATGGTACTGTGGAAGACTTATTTGCATGGGCTCCCCATACCTATTCTTCTCCCTCCCTAAACAAGGGATGGATTGCATTGCCACAAAAGAGACGCACTTAGCGCCAAGGTTCACAATGATGTCTCCATCCCAACCAAAGGCGCAAATGTGAGAAAAAGTTAAGACCAAATGGAATATAGCATGTGTGGTACCCACAGGCAAGGAAGAACTGGCTCCTAATACTTCATTTCTTGTCTAGTTCAATTCCAAATATCACAAAGAATCTGAACTGCTGGGGAAAAGATCAGATTTGTTTTTATAATGTTTTTAAGTGGGCGAGGTAAGGGAGGGTCCACCATCAGGCTAAGTGGTATTACTTCTTTATTTTAAATGATCATATTTCATAACTGCTATTCATAGTATCTCCTTGACATCTTAATTTTTCTATTTTGGTGACAGAAGACAAAAGGGACCTCATGGCTCATGATGAAACCTAGGGAAGGAATGAGCTTTTCATGTAGCTTCTTTTAAACATATTAACACTGAGAACTCGTACGTATAAAAAAGGCATTGGAGGGAAAATATATAGGTGAGCGTGATTCTTATAATCTCAAATTGGTAATTTAGTGAAGACAGGAGACACATGAAAAAATGGCCAAAATTAAAAGATGACAAAGGATAAAATAAGCAGTAATCCATGCTTCAGGTTTTTTTTATAGGAACATGGGAGAAGGTATGATTGACTTGAGTGGGCCTGAGCAGAGCTTGCAGAGAGAAGGTGGCTATGCTTTTAGCTGATAAGAGCTCAAGTTTTGTGGTCATTCAACCTAAGTCCAAACCCCTGCACTGACCATTTCTAATGGGATAACTGAGGGCAAGTTAAATTATTTAACTTATCTACTGGTCAGTACAGCAGGGACAAGAACAGTATAAACTTCACAAGTTTTGCAGGGAGTACAGTATTAAATGAGAGGATGGGAGTCAAGTAACAGTACCTTGAATATAACCCCTATGGTATGTTAGCCATATTTATTATAACCTTTCACCAAATCCTATTCAGGAGATTGTATGATCTCCACTTTTAGGACTGAGAAAACATATACAAAAAATGCCACACACAAAAAACAGAGGATACAGAACAGAAATCTGGATCATTCTGACTCCAAAACCCAAGTTATTTTCCATGACAATTTTTTGTGGCCCACTGTTCCTCAAGAAACTCTGGTTTCCTATCAGAAAGAAGGTCCTGGGCGACAGAGCTCAGCTTTGGAAGCCCCTAGTAGTAGATGGAATGAATGCTACAAAAACAAAGTTGGATGAATGTCAGACAGACAAAGTCAATAAGAAAAGTCAACAATTAGACCTGTGAAACAATTAGCTCAGTGGTAGGGTGCTTGCCGAGTATGTGTGAGACTCTGCGTTAGGGTGACAGCCTCACCCACCCACCAAGTCCACAATAACACAGACATTATCATAAGCTCACTGGAATGGAAAGCTCTACCACATTCTGAGTGAACAAACTCTCCCAGTCCTTTCCTTTTCCTAATTTTCTTGTTCCTGTTAATGCCAAACCCCTTGCCCCGGGTAACCGGATCAGCAAACATATAGACTCATAGAAGAGATGGAGAGATGGAAGATGTCACAGGATTCAGCTCCAACACTACATTAAATATTGGACTCCACTGTGCCAAGGCTGGCAGTGCCCATTTCCACAGTTCTGTCACTGAACCCCCAGCCCTTCTCACTGCCCTGAATCATGTCCACTTTTTACAGAATCTGAAGGAGTCAATTCAATCATTCAGTCACCCTCTCCGCTCACACTTTTCCTTCAACCTTCACATCTATATAGTCACCAGACTCTGTTGTTAATCTTTCTTTCAACAAACTCAAAAGTCTGATCCTAAGTTACCACTCCCCTTTCCGCATCCCAGGGCCTTTGTCTTCTGGCTGAGTCCCTTCTCTTTCAATCTCTCTCCACACTAGTACATACTGCACATTTTACTAGACTAAAATTCTATTATTTTAGATACATCTTGTGATATAGTCTAGGCTGGCTTTGCACTCATTTTGCAGCCTGGAGTCATGCACTTGTGACAGTACTTCTGCCTCAGCCTCCCGAGTGCCAGGATGACAGACCTTAAAAAGTCCTTAAACCTGGTTGCAGCTCATGTCGTGTGTTCTGAGCACCCACTGAGTCTTTGTTTAATCACAAGTCAAAACTGCACAGATTTGATACTAGACATTTAAATGCAGCCATTTGGGCCTCCCTTTACCTATTATTGTCCACATTTTCCAATATATGTCTCCCAGCTTGATGTAAGAGACCATTTCATAGGACAGTCCCCTAAATAGACCATGTCGGTGGAAACTGAGCTACATATGTTTAATGTAACATGTCCAGGGCTATGTAACCATCAAGGATGAGCTAGAACCAGCTCTGGATGCCCTGTGCCAGCCCCATGCAGAGCTCTCTCTACAGCCTACCAAGTTCCATGGTACTAAAGTCGCCTGCCTTGGAGAATGTTGGGACCAATGGATAAGATTTCAGAGCACACAGGTGCAACCCTTCTACAAAATTGGGAGAAAAACAGAAAAATATAAAGGCATTAATTCCAATGTGTTTTATAGCCCAATGGGAAAATAAACATACAAAAAAACAGTGCCTGAGGTAAACCACAGCAAGGGAATATACAAAACAAAGTAAATAAAAGGAGAAGGAATATCTAAGACTAAGTCAGGGTACTCAAGCAAGGCCTCTGTGAGTACCTCAATAATCAGTAGTCGTTTTTGTGGAGATGACAGGTATGGGGAATTTTCAGTAGAAAAGGTAATCTTCAAAGGTGTAAGAAATAAGTGGCAAGTTCAGGTACTGTAGGTAACTCAGTATGTGTAGCATATGAGATAGAAGAAACTGCTTTAAAAAAAAGTAGGCTTGGTGAGGCAGGCAAGTGCTAGATCATACGGTTAATGTGGGTTCCACCAAGCTCAAACTTCCTGGGGAGGCTGCACCCTATGCCCACAGAGCAGCCATGTGCAAGGGCGACCAGCTGTAAGACTACTCAGGAGGGAGGGTCCGCAGAGACTCTCAGTGGGCTGTAATGCAACTCTTTCTCTTCCACTCAAGAGAGTATAGGGGAATTCAAAAGAGTGAAAGTGACACTGTATGGCAATAACTTGAATTAGTTTAAAATTTTAAGTAATTTGCAAACCACAGGTCTTGGACTGTTATTAATATCGAAATCACTTGTGACATACTTCACAATCAATCATGGCACCGTGGTTTGAGTTTCAGGACTGCAACTTTTGACATCCGGGCTGCCAGTGAAAAACTTTGAATTAAGGATATAGCAAGCAGATCTGCATACTAAGACTATCACGCAGGGCCTCAGAGAGGGTGGATGCATGAAAACATGAGGAGCAGAGATACCGATACCGGGGAGGAGGTCAGCACAGCTGGCCAGGTGAAAGACAGGGAGGTCCTGACCTGGTTCTGCGGCAGATAGGGAGACCAAGAATTGAGAGTTAGGATGTGTTTAGCTTGGCATTCTCTTGCCGGGCACAGAGCCTGGCATAAAGTATTCAATAAATACTTGCTGGAAAATCTATACAAATGGGTTAATTATTGATGGAAATTAAGGGAGGAATGTAGAAAAAGGTTAAGAGTCTGATACAAAGATCACGTTTCTGGATTGGGCAGATGAGAGTGAGAAAGAATCCGGGAGGGAGGCCTGTGGTAGGGGGTGGGGGCGGAGGGCACCTGAAGAGGTCTGCCTTGAATCTGCTGAACTTGAAGAATCTGTTGAACATGGATAGGGAGCAGCCTGCCGGGCAGTTCTCTGTGGAGATGTGAAACTCACA
Organism: Fukomys damarensis; assembly: GCF_012274545.1. Taxonomy (NCBI): domain Eukaryota; kingdom Metazoa; phylum Chordata; class Mammalia; order Rodentia; family Bathyergidae; genus Fukomys; species Fukomys damarensis. Next base: position 43,684,079 of record NW_022900931.1, read on the forward strand.
AAATATCAGTCCGGGCTGAAAATACACATTTTAATTTTCCATATGCTTGATAAATATTTACTAGACACTTGCTTTGCTGCAGACATTGGACTATATTCCGTGGATGCAAGGATTCACTAGAAAGATGAGGCCCTTGTCCTCAGCGAGATTACACATGGATATATTCGTGATACAGATTAGGATGGTAAATGAAGGTAAAAAAATGATGGGTTAAAGAAGGGACACCATTAAAGCTCACTGAGAAGACTCATCTAATAAGCTTGAAGCAACCCAGGAAAATATGGAGATCAAGAGGCATGAGTTATAGAAAGATTGTTGGTATCAAATATAGCAAGAGTTTAGAGTAAAGGTTGGATTTGACAACAAGAAGATTTCACAATCTGGAGAGGCAAAAATCTGACCTCAGCAGAAATAAAGCTTTCTAGAAGTTAGCTGGAGGAAGCTAAAAACCTTAGACTCAAAAGTGCTATAACTGACATTGTGAAATGGGAAGCAAGGGGCTAAAGGTGTAGGGAAGGTGGGATGGGTAGTGGAAGGGTAATAAGGGAAAAGAAAAAAATGTGAGAAAATGAAAAGATGGAAATGAAGTGTTTGTAAATGGGGAGGGGAGGGAGGGGGTGAAGGGAGGGCAGGGACAAGGGGGAAAAATGAGAATCAAGACCTGTCATGTAGAGAGGTACAAGATCCCAACATGAATGTAACTGCACTGTATCCCTAAAATGTACCAACAAATTCAATTATTTAATTAAAAAAGTGCTAATGGTTTCATGGAGATCGACTTAGGAAGTGTCAGATAAAACCAAACAAGGACGAGGCTCATGAAAGGCTTAGATTGAGAGAAACGTGCCCTGCTCATCTCGGGGGCCAATATGGGTATAAACTACTTAGGACTAGCAGCACTTTCTTAGAAATCAGGTGTCAGGCTCTTAGAGCAACAGATGGTCCTCCCAGAGGGTATGGAAAGATCTGTCCCTTACTGGCGAATTCTCTGGAAAAGCCCCTGCTGTAAGCTAGGCTGAGGGAGCAAACGTGCATGACAGCTACAGAGAGAGAACAGACGTGCTAAGACAGAACGCACTAGAACAGGCGATGGCACAGCTCTACCTCTGCTCTGCCAAGTGAGGCAGCTCTAGGAAGAGGCCCAGGGAAAACAGGGGGAAGGGCTGGGGGCTAGGGAGGAGCAAGAGGGGAGAGCTCAGGCACCACAGTCAGTAGACGCCCATGGATTCATGGGGGCACCGACCCGATGCATGCTGCTAGAGTGTCACTGTCACGGTTTGCACTCAAGAATGTACACCAGGCTGTCCCAAGTTTACAAGACCAGCGACTTTTGGCATTTCTCAATGCTAGAGCTGTCCTCCGAGCCTTCTAAATGCTGCAGTCATAACAGCAGCTCCCTGCTCCTTTGTAAGTACCCAGGGTACAGGAAGCCCACCGGAAGGGCCAAGGCAAGGCCACCTGTTTCACAGCTCCTCCCTTCTGCATCCGCAAAGCAGAAGGGAAGTGCAGGGCCAGTTCGGAGACAGCGCCTCTTCTGTCTGCTCTGCTGGCTCTCTAGCTCCAGTCTGGTTTGTTATGGTGGCTCCAGATGCTTGACCCTCCCGCACAGGCCTCGGGACAGAAACAGTGGCCTTGGAAAAGACTCTGACCGCACAGGACCGAAACCGCCTTGGAGGTTAACTCGGGCATGCCAAGTTCACAGAAGCCGTGCGCTGTGACAGAAACAACCCGATCCGACTCAGTCTTCACCCCACAACCTACTAACACCATGACTGTAGGTAAGTAACTTCAACTTTCTGTGCCTTTATTTCCTTATGTGAAATTAGCACCTAATAAAAATGCTCCGCCCCCCCTCTAGAAAGGAGCTGTGAACATGACTTAAGCTAATGCTCCTGAAAGGATTTTTATTTCAATACTATTTTTCAATAGGTAATACATGTACAGCACGAAAAGTTCATTTACGATAAATCCAGCATGATTACGGGACGCTGCCGAGTCTCGTTCCCACCCTCGTTCGGATTCACCCTGTTCCCACTCTCCCACCTGGCCTCAACCGATAACCGCTTTTGTTCATTTCTTGTGTATCTTTTCAGTGTTTCTTGAAAGGGTGGCTTTCACTGTAAAGCATGTTATCATTACCGTAATGCTGAACGCAGCGGGGGAAGGGGTGGATGGAGACGGGTGGTGGTGCTATCTGTGAGGGGCCCCATTTCCTGCATGAAAACCTGCCTTCCTATCACCGCGCTTTACACCACTCCCTTTCATTTCATTGGCTTACTCGTGCATCAAAAGAGTGCTGGTTAAGTGCCCGCTGCACTCGAGGCAAGGTGTAGGTGACAGCATAAAGGAAATCCAAGGCGTATCTGCGGCCCCGCTGAGTTCACATCACCCTCACTTATGCTGCCCTCTCCCTCCTGCCGTTGGCTTCGGCCCAGGTACGCACTGCCTATCACCTGTTGCTGCACACATGCTGGTATTTCCCACGGGATGCTGTGCGGGGAACATAGTTCATGGAGCCGAGGCTCGAACAGGCCACCTTGAGCAGCTAGTGGGCAAAAAGTCCCACTAGACCGTGGTGGGGTTGGTGATCGGGCAGTCATGTGTCCAGCCTCGTTTCTATCAGCCATGGAGAAAATCGATAGCCCCCTCGAGACCTCTGACCCCTGCTGAGTCCCGGGGAAGCCTGGATAGAAGATGCTTCCGCCTAGGATGCCACGAGGTGGGCCTGAGTGACAGTGGGTCTCGAGGCTCTTGCGTCAAGTGAGGTGCTAAGCACAGGAAGGGCAAAGGAAGGGAGGGTAGCGCACCTTAAATCACAGGAAGTCTAGCAAGGAGAGAAAATACTCCTCAGCAGATGTGTCACGCCTGCCATTCTGTAGTATGGCTCCGTTATGTCAGGATGTGACATTCCAGCAACTGCTGCCCACTCAAAGCACTTTTTCTAAGATCTATTAGCTTTCATTCACTTCATCGCACATGCTTGAGCTGTCCTTCAGAATCCCCTGCTTTCTTAAAAGTTCTTTCTCCTTTGGCCACGGAGTGGCTTTGTGACCTCCAGACCTAGCATGATGCGTCTCTGTCTCCATTGCTTCACCTGTCAAATGGGGGCAAGCTCTTCTGCTCTGCCCGCTCCCCGATGCTGCTGAGAATCAGGTGGGTGAGAATACGTGCAATACAGTTGCACGAGAAAATCAACACATTACTGCTATTAGACTACCCATGAGTTCTCCATTAAAAAAGATAACCAAGGGTTCTTTCTAAATGAAGCATCTTCAAGATAAGGACGAATCACATACCCAGCATTTATATCCCAACGCTGAAAAGACCTTTCTGGGCTCTTTTCCTAATAGGACTGACAGCTACTTAAAATACATATAATTTTAAAGGTTTGTTCCAAATATAAGCAGAGTCCCTTACAGTCCTTCTCCCTCAACCCTTTCCTATCTGTCTGTCTGTCTGTCTAACATGCCTTTTTCTTCACAGAACCACAAACGCCTCCCTGTCCAAGCCCAGAAAGCATTCCAATGTGGCAGAGATGATAACCGGTAATGAAAACCTGCGGCCCGCAGACATTGAGCCGAGCGCACAGAGGGGAGGCCGAGGAGGAGCCGGTCAGGATGCGTGTAATCAGAAGGGTTATCTAATGCTAGTTTCATTCTAATTGAGTCAGTACCATATGTCACCCTGCAATAACATCGCAAGCAGCATGCAACTGAATACATATTTAATTCACATAATGGGTACAGCAGTAGAAGTAATCAAGGCAGTTTGCCATAAGCCATAAAGAAATGTAGCTTGTTCCTATCAAGAAACATTTGGTGCTTAGGGAGAGAACTGTATCACCAGAGAGAGGAGCTGCATTACTGCACACGCTCAAGGGAGGGGCAGGAGGGCCACAGCGAGAGAGACGAGGACAGGGAGGAAGAAAGGAATGGAAGGAAGACGACACCAGAGACTCCAGCCAGCACATCGATTCACAGAGGGTGAAAATCAATGGAGGAATATCGTCAGTGGATCGTTGGCCATCTCAATATAATTAACGGTAATGGATTTATTGGCAGACGCGTAATGATTTCATGTTAAATGTGCCCCAGAATTTCCTGTGCTGTCCCGGATCCTTCCCCACTCCCTCGTGGCCCGTCCCATGTCCCAGGAAATGGATGCAGCCATGGCAAAAAGATTTGTTTCCCCATCTCTTCGTCTGGATTGGCATCTGACAGAAATCTGCTCACCCATTCCCTTCATTTCCTCCCTCGAGGAGATGATTAATACGGCTGGGCAATGCTCATCAATATCTTTGGACAGATCAACTGGAGTTTTCATTAAACCCATATTAATGTCCTAGATACACAGCTGTGGACAGGTTATTCTAAAAAAAAAATAAATGAGAAGAAAGAAAAAGGAGAAAAGAAGTGAAACAAGAAAATAAAATAAGCCTCCACCTCAGTTAGCTGTTCCTCTGGAATTAAAAGGAAACTCGGCCCCTTCCCTCATTAGAGCTTCTCCACCAACATGTTTTGATGTATATTTCATGAGGATAAACAAACATTCATTTCACTTTGGGAAGGTGTTTGCTGTAATGTATTGTCAGCGTACCCAGCAATGAGGGGACATTAATTTCAATTCTGGTGTTTAAACACTTTGGCGAGTCCCAATTACTCATTCCCCAGCTCAATATCAGGAGCCCCTGAGGAAGGTCGCTGGCTCTCTGTGTGGCCCACCAAGCCAAAGAGAGGCTGGGCTCCACCCTCCAGAGCTGAGGACAGCAGGCATGGGCAAGACGGGACTCTTACGCCATTCCTTGGTCAGATGGTGACAGGAAGGACCACTGCACAGCAGACCCAGCCTTGCACCACAACAATCTGTGTGAAGGGCTGTGTACAACCAAGAATTCAAGATTCTGAATCCTGTTTTTATCTTGGTCTACACCTGAGGATTTCAACCATGTAATGGAGAAAAGCAAAGCCTGGGAATCTCCCAGAAAGGGAAACAGGGACAAGAATGAGGATAAAGATGAAGTCAGAGGTCCTTAGTGTCACAAGCCATTGATGAAGATCTTAAAAACGGGTGTGTGAGGTCTTTGCTCTGGTGACACTGGAGAGCCTTGGTGGCCATTTCTAGAGCCCTAGTGTGCACACACATGTGCGCGTGTGTGTGCGCGCGCACACACACACACACACACACACACACACACACAGCTCATCAGAAATGTAGACTGCAGCCTCTCCATCCTGAAAAAGATCCAGAATTGAGGTCCCATACATCACGTGAGAAAAGCATATGCATGAGCTTTGCAAAGCTAGAGAACTAAGCAAATTCTTATGATTATTATTCATTCTAGCTAGTGATAAACCTCCTGAGAGTATCTCTAGGGTAGCCTGAAGGTGCAAGAAATGAAGATGGAAAGACAACTTAAGGTATATGGGCTTTCCAGTGAGGGGTGAAGAACTAAGAGAGGCCCTGACAAAGATCTTTATCACAAAGGTTAGCTCCTAGAAAACACCACCTTTGTCCCTAAGAGCCCAGGGCACATCCAAGAATTTGGGAATATCGCACACAGGATTTCATACAGGGCACAACTGAGAAGAGGTACTAGACCTGAAAATCATGATGATGGTTAACAAGAAAAAAAAAGGCCCACCTGATTCTTCTCAGAGTTACTTCTTTCTTAAGTGAGTGCTAAGGCCATGGTTTCTCAACCCTAATTCAGAACTAAGTACCAGAAGCTAATGCTCGTTAGCATTGCTATATAGCTATTCCAGCTTATACTGGCGGGAAGACATATACAATACTCTCAAAGCCTCCTGGTTTGGGCTTCATCTAGATGTACATAGAATCCCAGAGTACACAAGCGAGGCTGATGCAGGGCACACAGCAGTGTAAGTGCGCTACCGGCTCCAGGGCTGAAATCCTTCTGTTCCACAAGATTGGTAGCTATGCCTTCACCTACTGCCCCAGCTCCTGGTCCTTAGCACCTCTCTGCTCCAGTCTCTCCTCTGTACCTCCCATGGCTCTGGCAGCTAACAGGTTAATCCTCACACACAGGTGGCAGTCCTGAGGACTTTGCTTCCTGAGCTTTGACTGATGTCCACCCTGACTGGCTGGTACCCATCTGGTTCCTGTCACATAGTTTGGACACCAGTCCTGCATCCATGAGTTAGGAAAAGTTAACACAGCGCTTGTTTGCTGAGCAAACATTCCCAAGGCTGAGGACCTCCATGGTCTGTGCCTAGGAGCCCAGAGAAATTAAATGATAATTTATTATCAGGGGATAGAGAGGAGATGAAAGTTCAAAGAACTGAGAAAGACGCAGTAGGTAGATGTACCATTTTCCTGAGATGATTATAATTATGTATTGCAAACATTTACCGAAAAAGTCGTGAAGAAGAGATTAAATGGTAACCTCATCTCTCCCTTGTTTCATCTCTGTGAACCCAGGGAGGAGTCATACCACATGCCTGTGGGTCACAGTGGTCTGGTTAACTGCCTGGTCCTCAGTCCCACCCTTCCTTTTTGCCCCAGATGTCCTGGGGCTGTCCCTCTTCCTGGTCAATTCCTGGTCACTCAGGGAAAGTTCCTGTGGCCCAGGTGTTCCTCATCCTACCTCTGCTGCACGCCTCAGTGCTCTCATGTGGCCTGATCCCTATCAGGTAAGCCAGGGAGCTTTCGGCAGAACCACACAACTGACGGGCACGATCACCAAAACAGGGAACTACAATTTAAATTTTATAGTAAATTTTAAAATTGACTATAGTAACAAACACATTGCCACTATGGTGAGTGCCTGAAGAGGATTGAAATGTAGGTCTGACTAACTCTGGAGTCCAGGTTCCACCTGCAAGGTGGTGCTGCTCTCTATAGCAGTCACAGGGAAGGGGTCCCCAGAGCTCCCTAACAGAAAGCTGCAAGGAAAGTTCCAGCCTGAGGTTTTGTCCAGCAGATCTCGGGTCTCCCCAGAGAGTGAGGGAGGACAGTTTTATATCAACAGAATGCACATAGCTTTGGAATCCTGTAGCTCTGAGCTCCTGACCAGGTTTAGCTCTTACTGCTGGCATAACTTTGGAAAACTTACATAAATCCCAGATTTTCCACCTGAAAAATGGGGATAATGTACCTTCACGGAACGGTTGCAATATTAGAGAAAACGTCTCTCAAGTCCTAAGACTGTCACTTGTAAGGAGTGGGTTTTCAATGAGTACACGAACCCCTCTTGTTGCCAGACTACCTTTCTGTTTGTAAAGGAAACACAGAGACTCTCAAATTGTTTCATAGCTCTGGAAGGCAGGAAGGAGAGTTGAGCCTAGTATCCGGGATGGGATGTGGGACTGATGGCTTTAGATGTCCACCAGGAGGAAGGTGACTGCATCCTTTCCCCCCAGGAAGCATGACGGTGCCATTGATTTGTAGGTGAGGTGAGTGCCCCCCCGCCGTAACACTGTGATAAGCTGTTGCTGTGCTATTTTGGTGAGCTGATAGTACATTTTTCATGAAAACAGAACTAAAAATAACAACAACAATAATAATGCAAAGACATGTAGGGAAAGCCACTGCCATCTCAGAACAGCTGTGATGCAAGAAGCTTCCAGAAGCAGGCTGCAGAAAAGTGTGATGAAACCCGGGGGCCTTACTGTGACTTTTGCATTATTTGGACATCACTGGATTCAAAGAAGTAGTTCCCAGTTTGGGTCCTACCCCAGAAGATTTTGTGTCCTTACAAAAGTGATTAATCTCAGTTTCACAGTCGGCTATTGGTTCTAATAATTTATACCCAATTCCCAGGATTGTGGTGAGAGTTAAATAAAGATATTATGCCCACAAGTAATTTGGGTTTTTGCTTTTAAGTTTAATACACAAGAGCACATGGCGCTTAGCTGTAAAATGCTGTATTAAGTTATATACTTTCTACATCAGCAATATGAGAGCAGATAAAAGATAAATATAGTCTGTATGTACAACTGTATGGGAACAAAGAAGTGTCACCAATGATGGTCCTCCCAATTTCTTTTCAGTATTGCAAGGTGACATAAAGACTCTTTCTCAAAAAGCTCATAGGCAAAGTGTCTCCTCTTCACCTTTTTAAGTGATTTCTTCAAGCAGGGAGTGGTAACTCTCTTCACATACTTACTATCCTTAGGAAGTAACATCTACCTACATTTTTATGTCTACAGGAAGATGGGTCACTCGGGTTGCAAATCTAGAACACTTGAAGGTTATCTAAGTAGTCTTCAAGGGGGCAGGTCAGAGAAGTCTGTCTTGACTACATAAATAGAAATCTTATTTTCAGTGTCTGTCCACTATCATTTCTAAAAATTTCAAGACTTTGCTCGAACTTGCTTCTTAAAACTGAAGGAAAGCAGTAAAAACAAAACAAAGCAAAAAAAAAAAAAA
>NW_022900931.1:43692549-43785988 GCF_012274545.1 Fukomys damarensis
AAAGAAAAAAAAAAAAAAAAAAAAAAAAAAAAAAAAAAAAAAAAACCAAAAAAACAAAACAAAACAGATCTCCTTTTTCCTCTCAATTTCTTAGAATTCATAAAACATAGGAAATATCAAAGAACAGACAATTCTTTTATTTCTGCAACTCTGTCACAAAGTATCAAGAAGCAAGGGAAACATGACAATAACGCTATCTGCCAGACATAGGTGAGGTCTATCTACAGATCTACAAATGCAAGCACTGCACTTAAGCTGGAGGAATTTGCAAGGACACTCACAAGGCTGCTGTAAATAAGCCCCGCTGTTAGACACTCTATGCATAAACAACAGTAAAGTATCTTGAGTTCAAATGTTGAAAGGATCCCTCACCAGTAAGTACTACAGGAAAAGGAACCGAGGACAGGCAGCAAGCCTCCAGTTTCAGTTCTTCCCAGCAATGGACTCAGGCTCATGAGGCGCTCGGCAGAGGCAGCAGACCTTATATTTTTTATCCTGCAGCATGCTGGTTCTGACTACTCAGCCCCCAGTTCCATCAACAGCCTGGAGAGGAAGTTGCTGTCCTACCATGGTAGGAAGGCAATGAGAATAGAACCTGAGTTATCCTTAGAGCATGGGATCATCTAATTTTTTAAAGGTGAAAATATCCAGTTCATGGGTAGAGTTGATGGCTCACAAAAATTCCAACAATCAAAAGGCTAATAGTCATCGTTTCTAAAATAAAAATTCTTTGAAATCAAGGATTTTTGTGTTCTTTTATGTATTGATACATTCCAAGAATAGGGCCTAGCATCTAGCAGAGGCTCAGTTATCGTTCATTTAGCAGACAGATGAATGTGGATGGGTAGTTAAGTGAAGGGATGGACTAAGAGAGATCCTTCCCTTCGGTTCAGAAGAAGCTGTACAAAAATGACACAGGCAGGCATGGTGGTGCACTCCTGTCATCCCAGCCATTCACAAGGCTGAGGCAAGAAGAACCATGGGGGCCAGCATTATGAGAGAAGCATGAACAATACAGAAAGACCAGGTCTCAAAAATAAAAGTAACCAGCAAGACCAGGGATTTAGCTCAGTAGTGCCGCCGCCTGCCTCACAAGGACAAGGTCCGCAGTTGGATCCCTGGCACCATAAACAAACAAACAAATAAAACCAAAAAACCCAACAAACCAAAACAAAGATAAAATGACTCTTATTTCTAGATACATGTGAAGAAAGTGGGTGATTCCAAAATCCAGCTCAGATGCCTATTCCTTTACCAGTTCAGAACGATGAGAAGGGACTGTCTGAATTAGTGATAGATTAGAAAGTATGTTAAAATAAAAGCTGAATTATTTCACTTTAATTTCCCCCTCACCCCAGCGCTACATAATCTTTGATATACCACATCTGTTTTAATAAATTTGTAGCAAAGTTAATAAATTCTCAAAGAAGTAAAGTATAATTATATTACCATTATACCTAAATGACATTTTAACAAGATATTAATACATGTGTTATTAAGTACACATACATACACAACAAAGGGACTTGAAGGTGCTATTTTGCTTGCTTGAATTCTTAAATATTCTCTCTCAAATCTTCTTTCTACTACTAATTTATTTAAGGCTTTATTTCTGCATAAATACTTTCACTAGTAAAGAGAAAGACAAATCTGAGTTCCCCAGAACAGAAGATCAAAACATTAAGAACAGCAGAGCTTAAATTACTGTTTTTGCCTCTGTGGTAATTTTTTTTTTTTTTTTTGCAATAGAGTTTTCATTTGCTTTCTATAACTTGGTCTGGAACAAAAACAACAGGCTGCTGAAATGTTCTCTCCTCACAGGCATGCAAGCCGGAGGGTCAGCTGTGATGTGTCCGTGAACAGTTGTCTCTAAGAGGCAGCTATCATTAACCCTAAACTTAGTATCTTATACCATCAAAAGTCAAAAGATTTATTTAAAATACTGTTTGGTTTTAATATATATATATATATATGCTTCCGTTGACTTCCACACACAATTTATTTCCTATTACCTGAGCACCAGAAGACAAGAATGTGCCCAGCTTTATTTTTCCAGTTCTTGGGTTGTAATTCATATTATAAGGAAAAGAGTTTTTTAAAGTGCTGGGTTCGTGCATAGTAGGTGCTCTGTAAGTGTCTGTAGAATTGCAAATTAAGAATGAGGATAGTGTCAGTAACTTACAGGAACACAAGGGAAGAGAAGATGCCGGGATTACAAAAGTGCTCTTCAAATATTTGAGTGGCTTTGGGGAAGTTCAATGGGTTTGTGCTACTCTGTGTCCAAAAGGAGACCTCAGATGGAGGGGGGCACAGTTTCACTGAAGCGACTCAGTTCATCTTGAGAAAAACAGCCTGCTTGATGTATGTAATAGCTGACAGCTCTTTTGTTAAATAATATTTTGACATCTCCTGTAAGATAGAAAACAAATGTATGATTCTGTGATCTTTCTACCTATTTCTAGAAGTATTTAGCAAAAATCCACCTAACAATAGCCAGCCCTGCAGCAGCCATGGTAGTAGTAGAACTATGCAGTAGAAATTTAAAACTCGATCCCTTTTGAATCTGTAATCCTAAAACTATGAATGTCTCCTTTCTCAGATATTCCCAAAATGAGCTTACAGGATTGCTTTCTTAAAAATAAAAAGGTAAATGAATATAAATAATGTTCGCTTTATGATCTTGTAGGGTGTACCATGTAAAGTAACTAAATTCTAGGTCCTTACCACATACTGTCGGCAAAAAGACTCTCATTCTTTCCTTCTAAGGACCCCTCCCAGCAGTGCGCAGGCAGAGGCCAGATTTCCACATGGGATCAGTGAACAGCGGGCCTAGTCTCACTAGGAAAGAAGACCCAGTCATCGCCTTCGAATGGTCACTGGTATTTCCAAGGAAACCACTTAAGTGAAAGTCGGATCAGATCAATCGGTTAAAAACGGCAGCACTGCCCGCAGGACTGTGGAGTGAGAAGACATCATAATTTGTGAACTCCATCTATCACTTCATTTCTCCAAGCCTCACATTTGCCATCTTTAAGATGAGGGGACATCAGTGCTAGGCTAAGAACCGACATCACAGGACAGTGACAGGTCAAATGAGAGCATGAACAAGACTGCCAGTGGATGGCGCCACTCAGCGCCCAGGGGGTGACTATCTTCCAGGTAAATGCAAAACACAAGGTAATAATTAATTGCGTCTTTTTATCACTTAGAAAATACTAAATAAATATGACCTTGTTTTGATTTCTCTTAAGAAACGTTAAATTTCTAGTTCAATAATCTTGCATTGTATTCTTTTTGTTGACTACCTGTTTATCTCAGATTGGTGAATTTATACAGGAAAAGGACAAAAGGGGGATTCTCTTCTAGTACCAGGAGGCCAGAGGATTGTACACAGCATGCCTCGTTGCCTATTTTCAAAGGAGCCTTGCCACTGAATCGTAATTTTACTTGTCTCTTCCTGAGGTCCCCAATCCCCGCAGTAGCTGTCTACCTCTGCAGTGTCCACGGCAGCGGACAGTCTCATTAACTGTCTCATTAACTGCCTCAGTCTTTCCAAAGTGCAAACAAACAGAAAGCACAGAGTTTGGCAGGGCTCTGCGGTCCTCCAACACCACCATCGCCTCCTGCTGAATCATCATTCATCATCCATCAACAGAGTAAAATGGCATCGCCCTGCTAGCCCAGCCTAGGAAACAAATTATTTGATGTGGTTGTTAATTAGGAGTGTGAACACCTATGTAACTTCTATGGGGAGGATGAAGAGTAGGAGGGAAACCTATGGATGGTTTTCTACATTTATTAGTGAGTCATATTTCAGAGCATTGGTCTTGACACAAGAAGATACACACAGAATTTGAACTTAGGTTTTCCCCACTCTGACTAGGTGAGGACTGGTATCTTTGCAGTCTCCAATAAATCTTAAGTTAAAATTACCTTAGAGCTCCTCCTGCTTCCACTTCCCCACAGTTTTCCACAAGAGCTTAGAAGAGTGCCTGGTTCCCAAGATTTTTCACTTGAGCTCTGGCCACTAGCTCAGCTCTGTTCATCAAAAATGCAATTACCCACATATGGCGGGCGATAGCAAATGACTATTTTCCCTCACTGTCAAAGGAATTGTGCTTGTTAATGTGAAAGGATTATAAAGTATGGAGACAGACCTGAGAAGGATTAAGCATTTTATGCTGCCTGTGGTGGCCAGAAGGCACTGCATGGGTAAAGCAAGACTGGTCACTGCTGGTGTGATCTTGGGAGGTATGGCATCCACCCTTGCCTCATCAAAGGCACTATATGCTCCAAGAAAGTGTCTCCTTAGTCCTCTGCAAAGAGATGAATGTGTGTATACTAGGCATTTTCCTTAGGTAACCACTTTCCCTCTTTCAAGAACCTACAACTATTGTACCAGCTGCACAAGTCTATCTTCTGTGCAGATGCCAGACATCATGCTGACTTGACTTGGGAAGTGGTTGGCTTTAGAAAGACAGGGGTGTGCACAGCATCAGGTCCATTTTCTGTAAAATGGAGCCAACACTGCTAAATGGAAAGGAGTTTTAGAAAATCAAATGGCAAAGTACACATGAACTACCTAACTTTACATTCTCTTTACCTGCTCTTCAAAATTCAATCCTGTGTATCCTGCCCTCTTCCATCGTGTCTAACCCAAATCCTGCAGTAACAGGAAGGCCTTCCCCTTCCTTATAACTCTTTCTTGCCAAATGAGTTCCTAGGTTCTTGTTGTTTTTGTTTTTATTTGTGTTTGTTTGTATGTGGTGGGACTGGGGATTGAACACACAGCTTTGCACTGAGTACATTCTCAGTCCTTGTTACACATTTATTCTATATTTTTTCATTTTCAGATGGGGTCACTCTACCCCGACCAAGCAGGGCTCAATTTTGTGATCCTCCTACTCAGCCTCTGGAGTAGCTGGGCTTAAAAGCATGTGCCATCACACCTGGCTACATTCATACTTTCTGAACGCTCATTACTGTCTCCTCTTACTACCTCCCTCGCCCTCCTCTATGATTTCTGTGTAACCAGCCCTGCCCTACTTCCTTACCCTATTCTCACCTTTTCTGTATGAAGCCAACCTGCATTACCTTGAAGCCCAAAACACAGTTTTGCTTCTGAAATATCATTATTTTGAATCCATATCATTTAAATTATGCACTTCTTTGAACATTATCATCTGTGTTTATCTTTTTTTTAGTCTTTTCTTAAAATACCCTGGAAGCTCCTCTATGGCAGAGGTCAGGTCCTGATGTTCCTTGTGAAGCCCTTCCAAATTGAAAATGGTGCAAATAAAGGCACTCTGTAAACAGCATAGCAATGTGTACACTAGAGGGGAGCCTTGCATGTCAGAACCATGAGGACGTGGCTCTAAGTCAGGCTGAGACCTTAGCATTCACTACCTTCCCGGTGGAAAAGGAGTTTAAGCAACTTAACTGGGTGCCATCGCGATCAGATGGACCCGGCCCAATTGACTTACGCAAAATTAAAAGCACCAAATTTGTATTTGCTTTTGTGTAGAGAGGACCAGGTTTGACATTGTGTCTACACGAAGGCAGTCACCAGACCTCAGCCTTGTGCTTAAGGGTCAAGGTTTATACTTTAGGAAAGGGGACTGTTGGCAGAGTGAGCCAGGCTGGGCTCTTTGAAGAAAACAGTAACAGTGATGCCAGTGCATACTAAGCGGGACAGTTAAGCAGCCTCAACATCACTGAACAGCAAGCTGGGGTTGCAGCGTGTCCGGCTTCACACTCCAGAAGCCGTCCTCTCCAACATTCCAGTACAGCCCACGTCAAAACTTGGTGCCTGAGCCAGGAAAGTCCTCACCTTAAATCCTACATCAAATAGTAGCCAAATTCCAGGGCTTGAGATTTGTATCCGTCTGTCTTTAGATATCACTTTGCTTCGGTCTTAGAAGCTAATTTCCAATTTCATACATAATCCCTCCTCTTGAACTTGCCCTCTTGGTTTGATACTTAGGTGAACTTGGATTTAACTTTAGCTTCAAACCTCGGTTCATCTTTACCTCCATCCCCTGTTGGTCTGGAGCAGGCCAGACTCTACCTCTGCTACTGCAACCCAGTCTCTAAGGGGTTTGCCAACTCGGAGTGGGATCTGAAGACAGGGAAGGAAGTAAGAGTAGAAGCCTGGATTTGGGCAGGGAAAATATAGCACGAATAGAAAAGATACTCCATGGGCTATGTTGCTCCTGGTTTAGCCCAAGCAACTTACAGATTGATCTATGGGAGTACAAAGAATATGAAATGCCTGTTATTCTTTTTTTTAATCTGTTTTGTGCAGTGAGATAGTTTAAGCCAACTTTCTGCTATTGAGTTGGGCTCAAGCAGTGGGTTGAGGAGACTGACTCAGCCAATAACGGAGATTTGTGCCAAATGTAAACCACATAGCCCTAATGGCAGGTCTGGTGGGAGAGGTCCTGTAAGAAAAAGAGGGTGAGCGGTCACCAAAGTCAATCTGCAGGAGTTGAAGGAGACCTGAAACAGGTGACACAAAACATGGCAGGCACAGCAGTCCAACCCCATTGGGTGCAATATGGAAACTAAGTTCAGTGCCCACCAGGATCTGCTTAAAAGTTTCCATCCAAGATGACGTGGTGGGGCGTAATGCCAAAAAAGATACTAGTGAGTCTTGGTATCAGACTGGAAACCTGGTGACAGTACTAGAGTTCATTTGTGTTGATTTTAGCAGGGCCTGGGGGAAAGACTCCTGTAGCTCCAAGGATGGAACATGAAAGGAAAAGCCAGTGAAGTTCAGAGATCCCTCATAATGGCGGACAGGCAAAAGGGGGTGCCTGAGTAGTTCTTCAAACCCTCTTGCTGGGGAGGAAAGCCCTCACCTGCTCAGCCATTTGGTGTTGACTGGCTCAGCCTCCTGGTGCTGGGAAAGAAACTCTTGAGAAAGAGATCTGGTGGCATCATTTATCATTGGAGGATCAGGAATGAAAGACTCAGATTACTGTCTTGGCTTTGCTATCTACAAGATGTGTGACAGCAGACATTCTAGACCTCTAAACCTCAGTGTTCTCGCTTTAAAAGGGGTCATCCGCGTTTTCCTTTGCTAATCTGCTGGGGCTGTTTAGAGGATCAAGTAGCAGTACAGACATGACAGCATTTGGCAAATTATGAAGCACTGCGCCCAAGGAAAAGATCATTTTTGTGGGCACTGTGAAATCAGAACATCACCTAATCGAATTTAAAGACCTGTTCAGGTGGATGGAACTGTGATTTCTTCCTGAGTAGCCACTTGGTATCACAGTTTATCTTCATTCATCTACAGCCAGTGGCCTCCAAACTCAACTGGATTCAGAATGAAATATTTGCATTTTGCTGTACTTTTGCTACCCACAAGCTGTGACGCATCAGATGCTTTCTAAATTCTGGCAGCATCTGTGAAAATGTCTGCCTATCGAGTTCTGAATAGTTTTTAGTGGTTCAGAATGAATCTCTCTGCCACAGGATTGCCCAGGACATTCCATGACCATTGATAGTTCCCTATTGCCTCCTAGCTTTCACTGCAAGTCTCCATTCTGCCTCTTTTTTGGGAATTGGGCTTTGGTGACAATTACTAAAAAGCTTGCTGAGCATTCCAAATTAACAACACAATGGTGACCTTGAAGTAGAGAACAAAAGAAAATGAATTGTGTGTATACCTAAGTCAGAGAATCAACTAGAACAGCACTGATAGCACAAGATGATGTGGTACTTGGCCTGCAGTTAATCCTCCTTCTTCTTTATCCCTGGAAGTCATGGCTCCATCATTAACCAAACCTGAAGCCATGAAAGAGAATCTGCTTCTAAAAAGAGGCTTCTTGGGGAATGCAGAAAACAGTATCATCTCCCGTGAAATCAGAAAGCCCAATCCTAATAAAGTAGCAGAGACAAGCAGGCTCACCTGAGATTGAGGAGAAGACAAACAAACCCTGATCCCTGATGAAAAGCCAGCTGCATAGGGAAGCTACTTCTCATTGGAACCTACAGGCACTGAGGTCTTGCTTCCAGCTCAGACTAACTTCATCTCTGTGCTGCAGATTCTTAATCTGCGAAACAGCCATACTTATTCACAGTACCCTTCTGTTCTGTCTCCTCAACCGAGGAATCAGTAATGGGTTCTAGCAGGGACTTCAGGCCCCTCTGATAACCATGCAAGCCACAAGTCTATCACTCTGCCCTCATGTGGCTGGGTGAGGCACATGCTGAACAATCACCACTCTAATCTCCTCTAAAAGTTCGTCCTACTTGGGCTTAGGGGAAAAAATGCTTTCCTTACAATGTCAAAATATAAGCAGATTGACAGGAGTTTAGTGTCCTAACACAACTTAAATACATCAATAACTTTGCAGGAGAAAAGCAAAAACAAAACATGCCAAAGAATTGAAAGGACAAAAGCAGAGAGAACAGCCAAGTGTAATGGTACCTGTCTGTATGTTAGGCACTTTGGGAGGTGAGGGCAGAAGGTCTACAAGTTCAAGCCCAGTCCAGGAAACTTAATGACTTAGACGTTTCTCAAAACACGAAAAAAGAGCTGGTGATTTAGTTCAGTGTGAAGGAATTAGGTTTAATCTGGAGGAAGAGGAGGGAGGAGTGGGGAGGATGAAGAGGAGGAGGAAGTGGAGGAGGAAGAGGAGGACAAAAGCAAACAGGCATGTTGGCCTGTGAAGATAGGACTCACGAGAGAATACAGTACACCTCTTTGGAAGACACCAAGCTTTTCAGTTTCCACTACTTAGTCAGAACAGGTTTCAGACCTATATTGTTGTAGGTGACAAATATCCCAGTAACTAATCTTCCAAGAAAGCCCTTAACTATGCTAGATTTCTTTTTCTCTTTTCAAGCTTAATATAAAATATGTCACACACTATGGTCATTTTTACAGCCTCTATTTGTCTGAGTACGCACTGTACGAAATGGCGGGGTCCAAAGAGGTTTGCAGGAATCCCTCCCAGAAGGGCCCCTCTATAAACATAGAATCTTATGGCACACATGTGCACTCCCACATCTGAGTGAGCGCAACGCTTTGGAGTTGCCCCTTCTTGTCAAGTGCAACTGTGGTATTAAGAGAGAAGAGGGATTAGGCAGAGAAGAAAAGAAAAAAGGGGGGAAAAGAAATGACGGGAAGAAAAGATGACATTTCACCCTTGCCTTTGAAGTGGCTGCATATTTGCCAAGTGGATTTTGAGAGGACAAATTGTTGGTAGTTCAAAAGCCAGAGACAATGTGACTGTGAGGACACTCCCCAGATAAGAACAGAAACAGAAACCTGTGTGTACCGATGTGTGTGTGTACACGTGTGAACAATCAGATGCACACATACATGCACACGGATGCACAGCTATAGAATATACAGAGATATGTTCAAATAGGGGAGAAAAATGCCTTTTTTATAAATACAATTTAGTGAGTCAGAGCATGCCAGTCAGCTGCAGCTGAATAAGAAAGGGAAGAAAATCCTATGGAAATGATTAAGACTCCAAGAACCTTTAAGACTTCACCTGAATGCAGACACTTAAGCTCGCAGCTTTGCCATTAAAGCTGGGGCCTAAATTATTGATCTCTTGCCTTTATCAGCACCACAGTCACGTCCCAGTATTGAGATCTAAGTACACTGCGGTCCCTCTGCTGCAGCCACTGAAATAATTAGGAGAAATTCTCATTAAAGGAGAGTGAAAGGTTCAGAGAGAGGGGCAGAGCCAAGGGTCTGGGGGCTGTTTAATGTCTTCCACAGGGTCAAGAGATTGCTGGGATCACAATCCAAGCAGTGCTCACCAGTGACAGCTTATCGAAGGGAAAAAGTACAAACAATGCACACACACAGTGGCCCTCTCTGGTGTGTTTACATCCATGCACAGCTGTGCAAAGACACACATGCGCCTGCTGAGACTGTTCATACGGAGGGCCGGCAGGGCAGTATGAAAGGGGCAGAAGGGGAGAAGGGAAAGTAGGAGAAGAAGGGAAGAAAAAAAAACAGATTAAAGGAGATGCATGAAAAATAAATAAAAATAAACACATTACTAATGGAAAATCGACTGCTGACTCTCTTCCACTTAATTTATTCATTGTTTGAAAGTGCAAGGGCTCCTGGTCCAGGGAGGAGAGGAGAGGCAGCACACACAGGCAGGCAAGCACTGCTGATGGGCACCCTACTGGGCTGCAGACACCCCAGGATTACAGCCATCCTGGGGGCCCACACCCACACCCACACAGAACCTGGGGGCCAACATTTCCTATCAGTCTGAGTGCGGACTTAGCCCCACCAACTACAAAAAGAAAGAGAAGAAAAGAGACCAGTCTTTCAGACATGTTCCTAGAAATGGCTCAGAAGACAGTAAAAGATAGGGAATAGCCTTTCAGAAACTGTACCGATGGAGGGAGAGGGTTAGGACAAGGGGATCTAAGGATGAAGCCAGCAGGGCAGGGGCCCAGCACACGTGGCACAGGCAGGTACTCACAAAGTTGACCCGTGTTTAATGGCAACATGTTGCCATTGAGCAGAAAAATTCCACCTCACACGGCTAATCAGAATTGTTAGAGAAACCATTACCACAAACACTGGGAACATCTGAAATTGATTACTTTTTATTTCATTTCGTTAATGAAATCCTCCAGCAACCAGAAACTAGTCCAGGATGAAATTTCTACACAATGCAAAGGGGAAAAACATTAAAACATACCGAGCAACTTCTCTAACTTAAAAGAGAGAGAGAAAGACTGCCTTTGTACTTGAAATGTATACATTTATTTATTTTGCGATTTCTGTCAGTGCAGCATCATGGAGCCAAGCGGAAATCTGTTCCCACCATTTTGTGTGAGCAGAGATATTAGCATGGACCTCACATCCCATGAGGAGCATCACATCATTAAATGTCTTGGGCTGGTGCATAGGGAAGAGAAATGCGGGATGTCACCGGCTGATAGGGAAGAAGACTTGATGTTATTTATTAGGGAACACTTACCAGAAACTGCATTTTCTCCATTTGCATTAGATACGGCACTGCTGCCTTTGCAAAGTGCACACAGGCGCGGACACACACAGAAAGCGAACGCTCCCTCTGATCTTCCCCCCTGCTTTGTTCACAGTGCCCTCAATCTTGGCAGCATCCAGGCCCTGGTTCACATAGCACCTTGCCCTACCACTTTCCTTTCCCTCTGCTATGCTCAGTGCTCCATCTTTCTGCTCCAGAGCTCTTCATGTTTTTGCAGGCTCCTTTCCGCCCCTTGCTAGCTCCAGGCTCAGAATGCTCACTTTCCAAGCCTGACCCCAGGTGCCTGCAGCCAGCTGGTATTTGAGGCATCAGATCGCCTACAAGGAAAGGCCAGTGCAGCTGTGCTCAAAGGTAGATGTGCCCTGGATTCTCCGCACAGGGTGGAGGAGACATACGTATTTCTTAATGAGAGTAAGGAGAAAGAAAACTGATTTAGGACTTCCAGTGGAGTCTGAAGTTTCATACTTGGTTGTATTCCTGGGAAGGGATTGTATGTAGAGGAAGCTTAACTGCTAAATATCTAGCTCCCCAGTTTTCTCCCCAACATTTCTTCATCAGAGCAGTCATCAGAACAACCCATTTGCTTCAGTGATGCAAGCCTCCGCCATCACCTCTGGAAGGGATCCTGGGCTATTTCTCTTGGATCCCCCTGAGGATGTGTTATCATAAAGGAAGAAAATCAGATGTACTGTTTCCATAGTGGACGCTCTCATGAGTCCCTCTTGTGCCCAGTCATATGAAGGCACAGTCGCAGGCCCTCTGCCCTCTGCTATGTGCTCATAACCCTCTGTAGCAGTCAGATGTGCAGGGATAAATATTGCAAGTAGGTCATCAGGTCTCCATAGTGCTAGCACCTTTGGGATTGGGAGAAAAAGCAAGGACTTGTAATGTCTGGGCCATAAGGGAACAGGGCAATTTATCACCAAGATGTTATTAAAAACACATATGCACATGATATCAGAACCCCTAAGTGCATATAACAAATACTAGCAGAACTGAATGGAGAGATAGACAGCAATACAAAAATGGTAGGACACTTCATAGATATGCATGAAAAGCCCCAAATGCATATAGATACAGCAAAAGCCACTGTAGTGGCAGAAGGTACTGCAATAATGAGAACATGTGTTTAGGGTGAATTCCCTGTTAGTATGAGGGCTTGATGTATGAACTCAAGAAAGCAAAACAGGACCATCTTAGAGAAAGAAAGCCAGAGAGACAGTGCACATGTTCCAGAAAATTCCATTTCTAAGGACATTTATTGGAGCTAGAACTCAGCCCAAGCCAGAGACAAGTTCCAGAAGCTAGGAGGAAACGGAGAGGAACAGGATTCCTGTGAAACAAGTTCCACTCACCTGCGGTGCTTCTGTGCACTTGCAGAGCCTGCCCACTGTGTGCCGTGTGCATTTACCAGGGGGAACCCGTTACCCTGATCTCTTGCTCCCCACACCCTAATGTAGCGGCCTCTCCCCCACCTAAAGGAAGTGGCCAAGTGTAATTATGCAGAAAGCACCACTGGAGCTATATCAATAAGACAGACGTCTGTTGTATCATTCTCTCTCAGTAAGGCATTTCTTCTCCCCAATTGCTCATATAGAATCATAGCCTAATAGCATCCCATTAACATAATTGCCAACACAACTAGTGTTCCGTGTCTCAGAGCCATTTACTTACTTTACCATAAAGAATACCAAAACAGCCCTAAAATCACAAAGAGGAAGAAGAGGAGTGGGTGGTGGGGGAGGCAAGAGGAAAACGTTACCCCTTTATACTCCTTTTGCTCCCCAGAGTTGGGCTCTAAGATGATAAACACAGGAGTGCCGCTCTCATCTGCGGGAATCGTAACGCAGAGCCTTCCTACCAGACTCCCAAGCAGACGTGTGCTAAAATCTAAACGGATTCTGCCAGGCGAAATGAAATTCCCATTATTTTTAATTAATCCTTAATTAAAATATATTACTCCGCAGATTCCGCAAATCTCTCTTAATATGCAAATGCGGCCCATTCAAGGATATTTACATATCATTAATTAAAACGGCACATTCTTTCAGTCTAACAAGCTGAGGGGCTGTGGCTGCTGCCACATTGGCGCGAGGAGCCCATCCTGGCAGTGCCAAGCTCATCTGATAAAAAGATGTCAAGTGTTGGCTGCCCCTGGGGAAGGTAAGGCGGAAGGGGAAGAGGACGTTCTCGTCTGATGCTCTACAGAGCAAAAGGGCTTGAAATATTAGCTTGGGGCTGGAGCCAAGTGATTTTGGCAGGGCTGGGAGCTCCCTGCTATCTACACCTATGGGAAGATCTCCTCAGGCCCCACCCCAGCTGGGTCTTGGCTAGGAGAGGAAGGCTTCGGGTAAGCGTGAGTCATGGTGGACGCTGGCTGGGTAGAAGATACTGCGTGTGAGAGAGGAGAGAGGATTTGTACACACTTGTCTGATTTTTGCGACAGAAGCGGGCCTTTCTGAGCCAGAGACAGACCATTCTCCAAATCAAGACAGTCAGGCTAGATGGGGGAGGGTGGGCTAAAGAGAGCTCACCAATCCCCCTACAGATTGCTTAGTGCAAGCCAAGACTTCCCGGGAAACAATGGGTCCCTTGGGTGGGGACTTTGTGGTCCACTTCACCTAGACCTGCGAAGACAAGCTCAGGACCCCACAGCGAAAGGCGGGCTGTTGGAACAGATGATGGGGGAATGGTAATGATGACAAAGTTCCTGACCAAAGCGTGAAGGAGGAGCTCACCTGGGGAAAGCCTGTAGAGTGGACATCAATCACTCCATCTCCATAGACAAGCCCTATCACTCAGCGAGAGATCTGCAAACAACACTCCGCCTACTCCTATTCCGGGGCCTTGGGGAGGGGCCGGTGTTTGTGCACAGCCAAGAGAACCTGCTGGCCTCAAGTACTTCACTGTCTGGACCACCTGACAGGAGGGCAGTCTGGGAACCAAAGACAGAGGAAGTGTAAAGTGTATCTGCAGTCACCCTTGTTGTCCAGAGACCTCGGGAATCACACTCAGCCAGACAGGGCTTCGGACAGCTGGCTAGGCTCTCTCACCAGCAAAATAGCCCATTCTTGTACAAGTATTTTGAATTTGTGCCTTAGCCAAACTACAGCTGAATACATGCTACAGACTCTTGTGCCCATTTCTTTAAATGCTTGAAACCAAAGATTTTATATCCTTACGACCAATGGTCCACTGTCCTTATCTGTGA
This sequence comes from Fukomys damarensis, assembly GCF_012274545.1. Lineage (NCBI taxonomy): Eukaryota > Metazoa > Chordata > Mammalia > Rodentia > Bathyergidae > Fukomys > Fukomys damarensis. The sequence goes on from NW_022900931.1 coordinate 43,706,764, forward strand.
AAGTACTTATCAAAAATTGTAATGGGGCTTCTCTTGAGGCTGAAGCCACAACCAAATGACCACAATATAATGAGGGGCTCTGGTCTTACCCTAAATGTCTTCTGCTTCTCCATACACTGTAGTTTTGCCAAGATCAGAGTTATTGCTTTACTGTTATTTATTTCTTCAGGCAAGGACCTTCACTCAAAACAAAAACAAAACACTCAAAACTGCAATACCATGCAGAGATATGAACTTAACACACGTAGCATCATATCAAAATGAGATCAGTAAGAAAAAGGGAAGTTCACAAGGCCAAGGGTTTGTGAAGATGGAGCAGCTGACATAGGAAAAAAAAAGAAAAAGAAAAAGAAAAAAAACCTCAGAAGCAATGTCATTGTGGGCGGAGAAAGCAAGGAAGTTTTCAAAATAATGAGATGAGCTCGTGTGGAAGAACCGTCCAAGACAGGCGCATGTAGCTCAGTTGTTAAAGTGTAGCTTTGGTGCTCAAGAGCAAATCCACACGGAAATCTCAGCTCTACTTAAGAGAAACTATGTGTGACAAATACTGGTTCTATAAAATCTCTAAGCCTCAGTCTACCCACCTGAGAAAAGGGGAGTTGCTGCTTTCCTTTTTTTTACAGAGCTCTATGAAGACTAAGAGATGTGAACCATAGCACATAATCAAGGCTTGGTAGGAGGGAGCCATTATCAAATAATCGTCCATTGCAAACACCAGGACTCCTCCAGTCTCTGCGACTTAAGACTCAGGGACTCATCTCCATCGTCCATCTCTCGTCCTCCAAATTTATTTCAGCCCCTCCTAGGCCCACATGCATTATTTACTGCTATTTTTTGGAAACTGGTCTAGGGACATTTCCGTTACTAAAATAGCAATAACCAAAGCCCCACCGTTCTGTGAGCTTCCCAAGCTACACAGTATCGGCTCCATCAGCCAGAATCTATCATCAGGCTTCTTGGAGGAGCAGCTATCATCATTTCATTTTTCTTTCTCAGACTAAACTGAGAAACGAACACACTGGTACATTATAACAGCATAAGCATTAGCTAAATACATCACTGAATCTTTGAAACCTTAGGCATATTTATAAACAAAAGCATCAAATAAGAATAATGATAATGACGGACTTGGGCCTCCTGTTAGCATCCATAATATGTCCACTGCTTGTGGAAATGATCAGAGCCTCCTTTCCATCCATCCAGCTTTTGAGGCTTTGGGGGAGGAGAGCTGAGCTGCCTGCCACACTGAAGCTAATAAAACCTTAGCAGCGGCCACTAAACTGAGACTCACACTGCAAGAGCACAATGGGGACATCTTCTAGAAAGAGCGAACAGCACCCCAGCATCACACTCCTTATCTCCTCCTTCGCATCTGTTATTGCCTGCCAACCTCCAAACTGCTCCTTCATTTCATTTTTCTTTCTCAGACTAAACTGAGAAACGAACACACTGGTACATTATAACAGCATAAGCATTAGCTAAATACATCACTGAATCTTTGAAACCTTAGGCATATTTATAAACAAAAGCATCAAATAAGAATAATGATAATGACGGACTTGGGCCTCCTGTTAGCATCCATAATATGTCCACTGCTTGTGGAAATGATCAGAGCCTCCTTTCCATCCATCCAGCTTTTGAGGCTTTGGGGGAGGAGAGCTGAGCTGCCTGCCACACTGAAGCTAATAAAACCTTAGCAGCGGCCACTAAACTGAGACTCACACTGCAAGAGCACAATGGGGACATCTTCTAGAAAGAGCGAACAGCACCCCAGCATCACACTCCTTATCTCCTCCTTCGCATCTGTTATTGCCTGCCAACCTCCAGAAACTGCTCCAAACTGAGAATCCCATGCTGTCCCTTTAATTCTGTGGCTGCCTCATGTCTTTAGGACGTTACAATTCTGATAATTCTCTGCTTTACAAGTCTCAGTGTCTCAAGGCTAAGCCAGAAAATTTAAAGGCCCAGACTCTCTTCCACTTGGTGTAGTGTGGTAAAACGGGTTTCACCAATCTGATGAAGCGTCATAAGACCTGGAGTCTAAAGTGTGCGCTCAAATGCATGGAACTCAAACTTAGGACAACCAGGGTGACCAGGCACATGGCTCTTTTAGGGCAGAAGAGACCCAGCTGTTGGCACAAGGTTCCGAGGATCCTGGCGGTCAGCAGTAGAAGCCCAGGTTTTTTCAGTGGAGAAAATGCCACAGTACAGCTGTGTGCTACAGACACACTGTTGGGGCCTCCAGTCAATGAGCTACCCACTGTCCTGTGTAGTTTATCCATTTTTAAAACATAAGGTCTTTAAAGAATTTTTAAATTCTGCTTACAGTAGCCAGAGTAGATTATTTTTTAGTGCAGCTAAAATTCCTAACCAACACAGCTACCTGCCAATGTACAAGGTATGAAGCATTAATTTGTTTCACCCAGAGAAGAACCTTGCAACTAAATTTTTCACAGAATTCATTATAGGATTCAAATGCCACTGAAGAAGGCTCATGGTCTTCTCTTTCCCACATTGTAAAAGGTTTATTTCCTAAGATCTTCAACACATTCCAAAGTCATGGCGTCAGGAAGCTTCCATGATACCAGGACCTTTCTCCAATGGTGGGATTCGACTTGAGCTAAAGCTCTAATACACTGGCGGCTTGACACTGTGACCAGAAGCCAGTGTGGACACCCGACAGTTACCAAGTGAAAGCCTCTCTCAACTTACAAGGTAGATAAAGAGCCTCAGAAGGTTCAGACACCGCTGGTTAATGTCAGATCACAGAGTGGGAAGGACTTTGTTCTATGAAGGTGAGAGAAAAACCAGGCATTTTAAAATCCATGACCCACATCAATGTATTTCACAACGCTTTTGTGTCCTCTGACAGAGCCACCATCCTGGGTTACAGGGACTACGACTTGGTAATTCTCCACATGTACCACATGCAAAGGGACTGCTCAGTCTTAGGTGATTCATCCATTATGACTTGGGAGACTGTGCGAAATTCCTCGGCAAAATGTGCAGGTACCACCCAGCAGACACTTGAGTTCCCACACAGAGGACCACAGCCTCCAACTGCCATCACTACTTGACTTTTGGGAAAAGTCATTAGCTTAAACACCAGCTGATTAGTCACAGCTGTACTAAGAAAGGTGGCCTAGGGTTCACTCCAAACTTACCTGGCAATTGATATTTTACTTACAGCACCAACAGACTTCACTATAGTAATGTAATTACTGGCAAAGTACTATGATAGATAGGATATCATACCAAGAGCAGTACATGGAGGAGTACTCAAAAGGCTGTTTGATGATCTCATAAATGTTTTAATTGCGATGACAGACAGGTGCAATCATCTCATTAAATGCAAGTATCTTTGATATAGCTTTACTCTGAAAGAACACACAGCATGTTGACGATAAGTATCTTAACATCCAGGACCTAGATCGGGCAAGTTACAGGCCACAGCCCAAAGCCCAGAACGTTGAATGGGTTCCACATTTCACGAACAGTAGTAAGTTATTACACTAGATCATGTATCCATGGGGAGAGGTGACCATTGAGATACCTTCCACTCTGTCCAAATCACAAGATAAAAGAGGAAGGAAGGGAGTGAGGGTGCGAAGATTATGTTTTGCCTAAATTATTGCTTTAGCTTCTAGAAAGCCATCTGAAACCTGCAACAGTGGGTAGGACGCAGAGTCACAAGCTGCATCAGGGCTGACACCAAGGCATTTCTGTGACATCATAGTGAATTTAAAATCATTGGTATTTGAGATCTGTAGTTATTTAGAGTAACAAGAATAAAATAATAACAAAAGGATAGAGGAAGGAGAGATTTCTAGTTCAAGTGGAAGAAAAACTATTTCTGATCTGATTATTGCACATGAATCACCACTACCAAACAGTAAGTACACTCTCATGCCCATATGCGTGTAAGGTCACAAAATGATGAACTCTCACAGCAGAGGAGAGAGCAATGGAGGAGGAAGAATGACCGCAATACATAAGCAGCCAAACTCCAGGAAGGACAAGGATAGTTCAGGTATAGAAGAAAGAAACCTCTCACTTCCAGGCTGGAGTACACACTAAGCCCATGCTCTGGAATCCACAAGGGATCTCATGAGCCTAGCAGGGTTCAAGGTTTATCTAGAAAGAGCTCAGGATGCCTCCTATCGTCCTGACCCACCAGTTCCTCACAACTGGACATAGGAATTCGGGGCTGACCCCATACCCGCAGCAGTGCGAAGGATGAACCCGGGACTTCCCATGGTGTCAGGTGGGCTATAAAAGCCGTATGAACTCTGTCTAAACTTGGTCTCCTAGAAGTTCTGAAGTCCAGTCAGATTGAAATTTGTAAAAACAGCCTTTAAAAAGCCTCTTTCTTCAAGTCTAGGAGGAGTTGCTTGGATCGCACTGAGAGTATTCAAGAAAGAAACATTGAGACAGCCAATGCTTTCCAAGAGAGTCTAGTTTTAGGTCTTCAGGACTTCCTCCCTCCCTCCCTCCCTTCCTCCCTTCCTTATTCCCTCTTCTTTTTTCTTTCCATCTTTCCTCCCTTCTTTCCCTTTTGTACGAGGTAAGCAACCTACGCATGCCTACTTGGCAATATAAAATAGCAAAACAGCTGTCATGACTTCCACTGAACTTCCAGGGAAGTGAGAATGCTCGTCTACATGTTAACAAATACTAAAACTAAAATCAGAAAGATCAATATGAGAAACTGGCATGCGGTGCAATTTAAGTAGCCCCTGGGTCACATTGAAGAAACAGTGCCAGGGCTCTGTCCCTAAGGATGCCGTGGTCTCTGACGCAAACCATTGGTGACATCAGATGAGATGTCCTTCAGACACTTGGGAGAGGGGTTATCTGCTGGGTTCATTCACAAATGCTTTACACAGCGGCTCTCTGTGCTTTCTGGTCACTATGGATGCTAAAGAAGCGAAGGGTAAAAACTGGCAGCAGGTGATTGATTTCTAAAGAATTACGACGCAGTCATGTAGAGTTCGTGGATGCAATGAGAAATAGAGAAGAAATTTTCTCCTGGAGACTTTTGGCCTGTGCTTACTCAAATAAGGCCTACAACACAGCCACAAGCAATGTGTTTGCCTCCATATATGATTGGCTGTTTATATGTATAATGATTTGGTTGTTTCCATCAGCAGAAGAACTGGGCAGATATTAATCAAGGTGTTTGGCTCAACAGGTAAGCTAGGTAACCTAGTGCTAAAAAGAATTTGTGGGAAGGAGTATATAAATCCTAGAAAGAGAATTAGCCATATCAACAGTTGATGTGTTGTTTGTATTCAAAGTCCACAATAGGTATTATTGTTAGGACTGAGATGAAATATTATTCTAAAAAAGTTATCCTATGTTTGGTTTTCTGCAAATGCCCTGAAGAACTGAGGTCAATAAAGTACATAAACACAGCACCATTTTGTTAACCAAGGGGGAAAAAATAAAGCAGGAGCAAGAGAGGTCAGTACAACCGCTAAGTATGACCTGTAGACAAAACCACTTCCTTCTTCTGTTGAAGCTGCTAAACCTGAGTTTGGTTTTATCGAGCAATCCCAATAATGAAGAGGAGCACGTTCATAGCAAAGACAACGTATATAACAGCAGAGATCCTACACGTTATCCCAAAAGGAGATCCCTCAGGTATCCTTGGTCTTTCCCCAGTCTTACCATGTGGGTGTTCAGTCCTGCTGTGTCTTTGCAGCTGGAGACCCCTCAGCTTCCCAGCAGCTGCTTTTCAAATCCAGTGAGGTTCCCACAGCTGCAGGCCCCAGCGTGTCCCAGAAAGCCAAGGTCCTCAAAGGGCTTCATTCAAAGCCCAAACCTGTATTTCAGGTTTGGACAACATTACCTTATATTTCAAAGCCAGGTGTAATCCTTCTGCGGTTTGCTTAAACCTCATTTTCTCAAAGAAGTATTTATCTCCCTCAGGAAGCCAGTCCCCTCCCAGTTTAACTTTGGGAAGTAGCTTCTCAGACAGCACTTACTGTCTTCTAACCTCTTCCACAACCTCTTCTACAAACAGCAGACATAGACTCTGGCTTCCCCACCCGGGGAAGGAGTATCTTGGACAGACAGGTTGTGCCTCAGAGTCAAAGGAAGCCTGAGGGCTCAGCTCAGAGAAACAGCCAAGATGCTGGCTCAGGACTGACAGACCCTGGCACTGCTTGCCTCAGGGACTTATCTCTGCCACTGCACTCAGCCTTGATGCTACTGCAGCCTCTGAGGCATTGGTGGCCATCACGTCTCTCTGCTTATCTCCTTCGAAATTCAAGGCTGGGCACCTCCTTATAATCATCCAAGGGCTCAGTGCTTATAATGGACAAGCTGCAAAGGAGGGTGGGGTGTGGAGAGGCGTCAGGCTGTGTGGTTAGTCATGCTCTTCCCAATAAGAAAAGTTCCTCAGGAGCAAGAAGACGCTTAGCCTGGCGTGGTGGCAACACACCTGTAATCGCAGCACTCAGGAGGCCGAGGCAGGAGGATCGCTGTGAGTTTGAGACCAGCCTGGGCTACATAGTGAGTTCCAGGTCAGTCTCCACTACATAGTGAGACACTGCCTCAAACAAACAAACAAAAACAAAAACAAAACAGAAGATGCTCTCCCCAGACCCCACTCCTGCTTCCTTGGTGCAACTCAACTTCCCTTTACTCACCAGTACACCCCACTTGGTTCCGTGAATATTTTTGGAATGTATAGTACATGCTTAAATGCTACACAGTGTATTTCAGGGATAGAAGGAAACTATGGCCCCCCATTCTTGTTCACGGACAGCCTAGGCATTAAACGTAAAATGAGGGCAGTTTCAGTCTCACTGAAGAGGTGGCAGAGAAGGGCACATCCCAGTCTTCGAACTTGAAAAGATCTGTGCATGCCCGCAAAGCTGATTTCTGAGTGATATTTCACCCCTTCCCAAGTGCGATGGTGTAAATCGATGTCCAGCTTCAGATAGGAGCACATTCCCGAGAGGTAACTTCTGAAGCTTAGAGAGCAAACCTAGCACTAGGGAACAGTGGACTATTCCATGTCATACAGTCAGCTCACGGTAGAAAAAAAGGGTGGTGGGAGAATCAGCCCTTCCTAAGTGCCGCCTGTCCACCAGGTGCTGTGTCCCATGGCTAAAACGTACAGTTGTCCCTGGTCCTCTTAATTATCATAGTGCAGCAAGGAAAGTAGGCAAGAGACCTAGAAATCTTGGGGTATGAGATCAAATCCTGGATCTACCACTTACTTTGTGTCCTGAGGTAAGTTGGTCAACCTCTCCATTATAAAATGGGGATAATAAAAGCCTCTACCGCAGAGGACGGTAGTAGTAACAAAATACATAGTGCGTGTGATTATGATAGTGTGTTGCATATATATTCTAAAAATATAGACTATCGAATCCTCCCATTTTACAGATCAATAGTAGGAAGTCTGAGAGGATAAAATAACCTGTTCAAGGCCATAAAGCTTGACCTTCTATGTAAGATTCTAGCAGAGCTAAAATGCCAACCGTGGATTTGATTCTAAAAACGAATATCATTTCCATGGCACCGCGGTGTGTACAGACTCGCACACTGTCAAACACACCAAGGAACACCAAACTGCTACCCAGAGAAAATGTTGTAGATAGTTTCAAAGCTTTAGGAAATTATTAGAGCTCTATTTTTTTTTTTTACCTCTAGTAATTATCTGTACTTATCCTGCTCATCTTTAAGCAAAAACTGAAATTGCCAGAAATCTCTATGAGCACAGCAGATGGAAAGCAGTTTCCAGTTGGTCAATTTGCATACCAGGATGATGAGAAATGATGGCCTTTGTTTTACTGGGGTTTGGATGTAGGGCCACTTCAACACGTGAGATGAACCATGGCTCTGGAATGAGAATGGGTTGTAAGGCTCACGTGAGCATTTTCCCCCAGTTTCTCTCCCTCCTCCTCCCCTCTTCTTTTTTTCCCTCCTCTTTCTCTTCTTGCTCTCCTTCTGCTCCTTCTCATCCTCTTCCTCCTTACCCCTTCTTGGATATTTGTGATACCTTCTTCTTTTCTTTGGTACTTGGAGTGATAACTTCTGAATGCTGTTAAGAGCTAAAAGAGAAGGAACCAACCACTGAAATGCAGATCTTCTCACCGCTGCCCATCCCTCCTGCTCCTCATCTTCCCTAGAATTTGCCTGACAGTGGGACACAAACAGCAGCATCCAGGACACCGGAGATCCTGGGAGGCACCACAGCAGGAGAGAAACCCAGAGCCCCTGGGTGATGGGACAACAAGACACGTGGTGTCACTGAGAGTTTGCTTAAGGCTGAACCTATCTGTCCCTCTCCTTTCCTCCCCACACAGCCGGCAGGGTGCAGAGGCTTACCCCACAGTGCTGGGGTAAAGTCACACACAGGGTGCATAAAGGACACGGGGGGCAATAAACCAGCGAATCTAACTCAGGCAGGCAAAAGAGCATTTCTTTCCTTAATCACCCCATCAAAGTAAAAGCTCCACGGGGTGGGGGCTCCCTCCTATTATAGCAGGATCCCCCCTCCCCAAGAAAAAGCATCAACAGACCCACTTAGAACAAACAATGTTGAATAAGAAGGCACAATGTAAAACATATTCCACAAGCACTGCTCCATGTTTCAGTACTAACTGAGCTACTATTAGCATCTTGTGAGAATTCTGAGTCTTAATTCTGCCCTTTCAGAACAGGTATCATGAAATATGCTATCATTGTGAAATTACTGCTTCATTCTAATATTGAAGCAAATATTGCTTAACACATTGCAAAAGCATTTACTGTTACTTTGATTTTATTGCTTCGATTAATCCAGTTTTAATGCATCATGATAATATGAGGTTTGGTTTACCATATTATTATTGCCTACTGTCGAGCTAAACATCTCCCAGTTACATGACAGACAGCAGATGTCCCCACCTTCTGAGCAGATACCAATGCATGATGCATCTCTTACGTCCTCAAAATGCTTCCCTAGGGCAGCTGGAACTACCCTACTCACAGCAGCCCGGCTTCACTCCGGTGTCCCTCAGATGCTGCGAGTTTCAGAAGCTTTCATCTTGGGGACTACCCTACATATGCTCTTGTTTTCTTTCTGCCCAGTGGAAAGGAGTACAAGTCTGTTCCAGTGTTATGGTGTATTTTGTCAAAGAGCATAGTATACCCTCATGTGGATTGGAATATGTCGTTCTAACCGTACTGTTCTCCTCAAATGCCACACTTACGAGTTTTATTTTAACACATGCTTGCCATTGGACATATAATCCAGTTAACCCATTCATAAACTCGTAATTGTGGTTTCAATACTGGGTACTGAACTCAGGGCCTTCATTTAGCTATATGCCCAGCCCCCTTTTATTTTTTTGTGCGAAGATGTCATCTCACTAAGTCACTCAGCTGCCCAGGCTGGACTCATATGTGTGATTCTCCTACCTCAGCCTCCCAAAGTGCTGTGATTATGTTACACACAATAGTATACCTCTTATAGAACATTAGGCTCCCAGCAGCAAAAATGAACTGTACAAACCTCACCCACAATTAATCATAAGAAAGTTTTGCGTTGTTATCTGTTTCTTTTTTGTGAGAGTCCCTTCTGGTTTATGTCTTGTAGCCTGAATAACTACTTTGAGGATAATGATACACAGTGTAATGACTATTGTTTGTCTCCTATTATTTGAATGTGAAATTTTTATTGTTTCCTAGAAAATAAGGGCATCCTATATAATGCAGCATTTTATTGTCCTTTATACTTTCTAACGTCACATTAAGATTTTTGTCCTTCATTTCCTCTGTATCCATCACTCAATCTTAAATTGACATAGCAAATCCTCCAGTGACATCAAATGGCGTGTAATGTTTCAGTCAAATTCCAGACTGTTTTCTCCTCATAATTAGTCTAAGGAAAAGGAAATACATGTGCTATCCTGTGGTTCCTATGTACAATGGTCTCCAATCTTTTTGGTTCCATTTTCATAGAAGACAATGGGGGGGTCACCTTTGTGAGATGATTCTAGCACATAACATTTATTGTACGCTTTATCGCCGTTATTGCGTTAGGTGTGGTTCCTATGTACAATGGTCTCCAATCTTTTTGGTTCCATTTTCATAGAAGACAATGGGGGGTCACCTTTGTGAGATGATTCTAGCACATAACATTTATTGTACGCTTTACTGCCGTTATTGCGTTAGATTCTCGGAAGGAGTATCGACCTAGGCTCCTCGCATGCATAGCTCAGTGAGGGTTCATGTTCCTATGGGAATTTACTGCTCCTGCTGGTTTGACAATAGATGGAGCTCAGGCAGGAATGCTCGAGGTACGGAGAGGCTGGAAATACAAATGAAGCTTGCTTTGCTCACCTCCTGCACAGTCCAGCCAGGGACTTCTGGTGTACAGATTTGAAATCTAGTTTTGAAATGCTTGAAGAATTTATTTTTTAAAATTTAGTTTCAAAGAAGAGGAAATATTCATCATTTCCAGTTTATTTATCTAAACTAACTCACGTGAAATAAATTCTATTATTATTTTAATTTAATTATTTTAATTTTCTGACTCTGCAAAATACAAATTAAATTTATTAGATGAATGCAGGTTTCAATAAGCAGATACAGCTGAAGCAAAAACTTCGAAGAACACTGCTAAGCATTTGTCTTCCACATTATTGTTTATCTGGAAAAGATCCCTTGTTCTAGTAACCATTTTTCACATACATCTATATAATTGCTGTTACATTCCTCTATTTCCATATTAGCTTCCACTGTCTGACCAAAGTCACACAATTACGTATGGATTAAACAAGTATTTATTTGACACATCCAGCTACAGCAATAGACTGTAGGAGTTATCCATTATATTAAGCAGCCCAATTTCTGGTCAATAAATCAGATAAAGAAAGCATCTCACTTTGACAATTTAAAAGTTTTCACTTCTAAAACATTTAAGGATATGTTGCTGATGTCACTCTCCACTTGAAGTTGATGGCTGATTATCTGTATCTGGTTCTCAAGAGTTAAAGTAGCATACCAGTAGCAAATAGTTGCATTCTTCTTGTTCCATCTGTTCATAGACTTTAAAGACAGTCAGGGTGTCATTTGTCATAGAAACCTTTATGGAGTCTTTCTAACCTATTACACTCTAACAATTGTAAGACCAATGTATCGATGCTGCGTAAAATCCTATACACTAAGACTTAGGGCAGACACAGGAGGCCACTGCGTATAATGCAATGAACAATGCAAACAAACAAAACAAACACAAGTGACCACAGTCAAGGTCAACAGGAGCTCCAGGACAGCAACCACAAACACTAGAACAATCCCAAGAAGAAAACTGCTCTCTACCATAAATATTCCTATTGTCCTGATAGCCCCAGAAGTAGTTCATCATTGGGAGGTTAAGAGTGGAGCCAACAGCCATGTACCTCTAGACACTCAACATTGGACTTTCCCACTCCCAAAGCCGGATCGCACTCCTTAGCACAATGCCACACAGGAGACAGTAATTCAAAAAGATGTCAGAGACTGGCAGAGGAGAATGAATCAGTGAACGACTCCTTTCGCTAATTTCCATAAGATCAGTTCCTCCCATGAGTTACATTCCAAGGGTGCCATCTCTGACTTACGAAGGCTCTGCTGGGGCCATTTCCCAACCCTCCACAATCCTTTCTGTGATAACACACATCACACACCATTTCCAAATTTCTTCTTATACTCAATTTGGCAATGTTACCTTACAGGCAAACAAATGCTTACGCTTTCGTTCACCAATAGCTAATGGATACGGCCTACATGCCCATCAACAGAAGAACGGATTAAAAATGTGACACAGGGCTGGGGATTTAGCTCAGTGGTTCTGCCACCTTCCTTGTAAGCGCAAGGTCCTGAATTCGATCCCCAGTACCAAAAAAAAAAAAAAAAAAAAAAAAAAAAAAAGATGTATCAGGGCCGGGGATTTAGTTCAGTGGTTCCGCCGCCTGCCTCGCAAGCACAAGGACCCAAGTTTGATAGATCCCCAATATGATCCCCCAATCCCTGGTACCAAAAAACAAAACACACAAACAAAATACTGGCTGGGCGTAGTGGCACATGCCTGTAATCCCAGCACTCAGGAGGCTGAGGCAGGAGGATCACTGTGAGTTTGAGGCCAGTTTGGGCTACATTGTGAGTTCCAGGTCAGTCTCAACTACGTAGTGAGACCCTGTCTCAAAACAACCAAAAAATAAAAATAAATTAAAAAATAAAAATGTGACACATCTATACAATCGAGTACTATTCAGTCGTGAAGGACACATTTGAGTCATTTGTTAGAAAATGAATGGATCTGGAGACCATAATACTAAATGAAATACGTTGGTCACAAAAGGCTAACTGTCACATGATTTCACTAACATGAGGGACCAAAAACACAAATAATTTAAAAAGTCATGTTAAGAAACAGGTAGACTCTACAGAAATAAGAAGGGGATGTAGGGAAAGAGGGAGAAGAGGGTAGGGGAAGCAAGGGAGTAAATGATCAAGATGCAATATACACAGGGATCAAATCCCCACGTGAGTCTGATCACTGTGTATGGTAAACGTACACTAGTAAAAAACATTCAAAAACCAAAATAAAGTAGAAAAATTACTAATCACAGATTCTGGGTTCTTCCACTGAATGACTACAATTGAAGCCTTCATGAATAGGCCCCCAAATGTTATAGAACTGAGTATCTTCAGTGACTTTTATGTGCGGGTTGTGGAGATGACAGTAGATTTTTTTTTTTTTTTTTTTTTTGGTACCAGGGCTCAAACTCAGTCCCTTGCACTTGAGAGGCAGGCGTGGTGCCACTGAAAGCAGCATTTCTGATGTGTTGTCCCCAAACCTCCACTCTCAGACCATGCTCACCCCATTTTGACTCTACAAATGACAAAAAACATTAATGGAAAGTTTTCTTAAAAGTAAAGAATTTGAACCTAAACATGAAAGTCGAGAAACTTTCATTTGTCTCCCTCTTTGCAAACCCTTCTGTTGCGATCAGCAGTGAATTGAATGAAAAAGACCACCAAGGAGGCGACAGTAAGTTTAAAATGAACGAAGCCCTATGACTGATGTCTTATCATGAGGTCAACTCTAAGCAGAGTACCAAAGGCTGGGCCACTTTCCTGTCAAAACAATGGCAACTCTGAGACTCTGGACACACAGGCACCCACACACACATCCCACCCCCACCTCCACATCCACACTTTACATCTTGATTCAGGAGAATGCACTGGAGTATGAACCAGGGAACACGGATTTTCTTTCTATTCTAAAAACCAACATTATCTTAGTGGAATGAAAAAGTTTTCCAGTTTATCCTCGTCTACAAAATGGTCTGTGTTCAGCCCTGACTTCCCAATACAATGCATTGATAGCATTATTTGCCAGAGATTTCTATACCCAAGCTGATTCTACTGTTTGCAAATGAAATGATGTAAAGTTCTCAAAAGGAAAATTCTATTTTAATCCAAAGCAGGAAGAATTTCCAAATCAAATAATCAAAAATGGAAAAGTGCAAAAACACAGAAGGGAAATGCTGCTTCATTGCTAGACCCACGGTCATAAATAGCAAAAGACAATGAAGCGATGAAATCTAAGCAAAGAGAAAATAACTCCCTAACCATAAAGTGCCAATCTGTGAGCTGAGGTTTCAGAGTGAGGACAGAAAGCCTTTGTTTATTGGTGCCTGAGCTGCCCCACCTGCTTTGCCGGCGGGATGTCAGGGCAGTGGCACCGTGTCTAGGGGGGCAGGCCTAGCGGCCTCAGAACTCGTTTTTGAAAATCTGTGTCCTAAACATCAAGCTTTTATAAAAAGATTTTCTTTTTTAAAAATTTACAATGAGACTAGACAAATGGCAGTACATTCATACACTTGCTCAGCGATAAAAGGAGCAAACTTTTTATGCAAGCAATAACACGAATAAATCTAAAGAAACAACAGGATAGGTGAAAGCCACACACAACGGTATACAGGCTGCAGGATTCCATTCACAGGAAGTTTAAACAGCCACGATTAACGTAAGATGATGAAAATCAGAGCAATAGTTTCTGTGTGTACAGGAAGGAGCTTGTTAATTAAAACAGAAAAGGCCAAAAGAAGAATTTTACATCTTAACTGGTTGTTGTTGGTTACATGGGTGTATTCACCTGTAAAACGCACCTAAGTATGTAATTCAGATCTACCCATTTTACTGTACATAAATTTACTTCCATTTTTAAATTCCCAGGCTTATTTATCACAGAATTTCCACCTCCTTTGAAAAAGTTCTAGGAGCAAACAAAACAAAAACCACCAAATCCTGGAAAAGAGGACCAGAGTTTAACACTCGGTGCTCATTTTTCCCATCTGCAAAGCGGGAGAGCGGCATTAATGGTCATCTCAGACAAAACCCTCCAAAGATAAAGATACACAGTAAGACATAAAGATATGCAGTACATACAGTAAAAAATGCTCTGTAAATGTTGTAATGTTGTATATAAAAGAGGTCGAGGAAATAACCATTTACCGGTGCAGGGGTCATCTACGGAGCACACTGCCTCAGCATTTAACTCTCTGTGATGGCTGCTTCTTCCCACCACCTTCAAACTTGGATTTCTGCAGCTGACCAGAGCCCCTGACCAGAAGTTCACATGTGGTTCTACTTTTCCTTACACACAAGTGCACACACACACTCACACACACACTCCTTCCTTCAACTCTGCACTCCCTTGCGCTGGCTACTCTCTGCTTTGCAAGACACCCAATCTGCATAAACCATGAAAATAAATCAACCAGGCAATGAGCAAAAGGCACCGAAGCCAGCCAAGGCCAAGGTACACAACCCACCGGAGGAACAACAGGTCACTGGGGCCTGCGGAGAGTCACAGAAGTCACCTTGCTGAAAGTGGATTCGGCCACAGGCGGTCACTCATTTACGGGGTCCTGGCTCCCCTCTTTTCTTTCCTCCCCACCTCCACCTGTTTGGAGGGTTGTTGATGTGTTCCGGGCACCTCCCTCTCCCCCTGCTCTCCGTTCTCCCGCACTTGCTCTCTCTCTCTAGGATGGGTTTAATTTGACACCTTGAGCTTTGGTAACAAGGTGGGGAGCAGAGCAGCCACAGCGGAATTCATTAGGCTCAACACTGCAGGGCCCGCTCTCTGTGCGTTAATGACATCGGAGGGTAGGGAAACGAGACAGCCACCACGCGAGATGAAATAAACATGAGGACTGTCAGCAGTGACAGCCTTAGCAAAGGGGACAAAATGAGCCAGGTAGAGACCTTTTCCTGTCCGCACAATGCAAACCGACAGCTTGCAAAGCCTGCCCCTCCCCACAGCCTTCACCGCACCTCCCTGAAGCTGAAGCGCCGGTAGGGAGTAGGGGGGGAGACAGAAGTGTGGATGGGAATGAAGGGAAGAAAAGACAATTAAATTATCATTGTTTTAACATATAAATTTCATCTATCAGTTTAATGTTGGTGGAAACCAAATTCATCACCCTCCTTGGCGTCAGGAGGTACGAGGAGAGGGGTGGGGACACACGCCTGGGCTGCTGGGCTTGGAGCCTCCTTTCCTCCTCCTGCATCTCGAAGCTCACTGGACTGATGTTTTTTCCCCCTCGGTATCATCATTCCCCCACCTTCACCCACGACGACTCCATAGCTCCTTGTTGCTAAAGGGAGCGCTGTAAGGAGGAAAGGAAGGGAGAAGGAAGGCAGAGGTATGAAAACGGAATAGAAACGCTCCTTCCGCACATGTTTTTGTTTCCCTAGGAGGAAAGGGTGGAAGGGGAGGAGGCTGTCAAAGGAAAATTCAGGCTGCCTGTACTCAACCACAGAGCAACACGAGCTACATCCACCTGGTGCGAAGTCCAAGGTGTGATGCGGGGAGGAGCAGGGGCCTGCTTCCTGTTACCAGCTGTCAGAACCGAGACAGCCCCTCCAGCAGGGTTAGCAGGCAGGGAAGGTCTCCAGGAGCGTGATGGCCTTCCCTTCTCCACACAGTGCAGAAGGAATAAACTGGCTACCCCGCCCTAAATCAGGGCTGCATTCTCTTCCAAATGAAGTCATCCCCTACCTGTATCTGTAGGTGCAAAGAAAGCCAACCTTTCCTCCACTTGCCTAGAAGCTGGTGGCTTCCCCATATCCAAACCTGGCAGACTTCATATGGTTGGCCCCCCTGTGGAGTCCAGTGCTGCTTTTTCCCCAATTTAGTCCACAGATCTGCACAGTCAGAGGGGAGAACTCCTCCCTCACACCATCCCAGAAACTGCCAACCCTTTCACCGCTTTTCTCATGGAAAGGAGCTGGGTAAGCAAAGTCCACACTGTGAAACCAAATACCATTGTTTTCTTTGGCATGGGCTTCTCAAGCCAAACAAGGACTAAAGCTACGATATTCTTATGAGAAGAGAAAGGAAAGCCGCCACATTTGTATCAACTATGCCCCTCATAAGGGAAGCATATGAAGGCTGGATCAACTCAGAATTCAAACACAGAACAGACCCTGAACAGTCACTACGAGTTACACGAGTGTAGGGTAGCCCTGCCGTGATCCTGGCAGGGGTAGGGGACAAAAAAAGCTACCTTGGCAGTTCGTTAGAGAGCTTGACATAGGGGTATGAGGGTGGGAATGTAGCCACTGCCAAAGGCATGACTCCAAGCCAGAGGTCTGAACAACGGATACCAGAAAACTTCCTGCGTTTTTTAAAATTAATTTTATTGGTACGTGTAAGGTATACTATACAGTATAATGAATTCATCATTGGAAATTTGAACCTTTACATAACCCATCTTGTTTCTTATTTTTTCCCCATTCCCCTGCCCTTCCTGAGTGTTTTATGTGCCGGTAGAATACTAATACTGGAAGTGTCATCTTCTTTTCTGGAGCTCATGACAACTGGCCAAGCAAATATTAATTTTAAAGCCTAGACACTCCTAACAAAAGTACTGTCTGTGTTAAAAGAAAAAAAAAAGTTAAAACTCTCCTTCCCTAGAAGCCAGAAACAGACACTGCCGGCTAAGCATTACCATCTCCAAAGAAAAGCCCTCCATTAATAAAAGTTCTTTAGAAGTGCTTTCCATTGAAAAGACTAACTTTGTTTTAAGCTAGAAAATAGGATTACACGACACTTTGCTAAGGGAAGGAGGTGCACACCGTCTGCTTGTTCAGGAAGGCAGAGGGTGGGATAACGATGAACGTGACTGCCTGACAGGACTGAATTAGACCTGAAGGCCAGCAATGCTGCATTCTAGAATATTCCAGCATGGGCCACTTGGAGATGAGCCCAGGAGCACAGAGGTAACTAACACTACACAGTCCTGCCACACGAATAGGGAAGAGGCAGAGAGCTGAAGGCACATCAGTGACACCAAAAGCATCATTGCAGTTACACAAAAGAGATGACCCCATGCTATTCACAGTTGGACTATCCACCATTTTACTCTTTTGGCCCAGTTCTAATTATAAGCTTGCCCTGATGCCGGAGAGCACTGGTCAGCAACATGTTTTCATTCTATTACATTACCTCGCTCAGTTTCTAAGGTGATCTCTGCAGAAGCAGGTTTCTTCCCTATTTTCTTATCTATCAGAAAGAAAAAATCCCAAAGGCCTTCCCGCCAAGAGAAGGAAGCTGACAAAGTTACAAGCCCTGGGTCTTTCTGAGAAGTAGTAAGAAGGTGCAGAGGGGCATGACTCTAGAGCAGGCCGAACAGGTTTGATTAGTCCTCTACTGTCTGGCAGTGTGGGGGCCTTGGGCAAAATATTCAGGCTCTCTGAGCCTCAGTTTCCTCTTCCCCACATTGGAAGGGTGGCTCCAACCTCTGTTAAGTTAAAATATCTGAAGTGTGGTATCCTCAGAACATGCCTGGCACACAGTCCATACTCAACGAGAGCCAGGTAGGGAGGAGACGGTCAAAGACTGTAAAAACACTTGTGAAGTTGCCCAGCCTTGAAGTATGTGACAAATGAGCTACCAAAGCCAAATGGGCTTCACTGGCTATAAGAAAATGCTATAGTGTGATAACTTCAAAGCATAGTTTTAAATTCCCTTTCCCCACTGTTTATCAGGAGGAGCACTTACAATCCCTTTTCCCACCCCCACCCCCTGCCCACAGCCATAAGCCTTTTCTTTCCCTTCTTTGCACATTCACAACCTTACCTCCTCTGTCACCCTCCCCAGGTCCCCAGAGCAATATTTCACCACCCTGGGGCATAATACAATAAACTGGGCTGCTTAGAGGAAATACTGATTCTCGAACCCATCCCAAAGGTTCTGATTTCACTGCTCAAGGTGGTGTCCAAGCACTGGTGGTATTTTGTAAAAGTTCCCCAGGTGATTTTAATGTGCAGCCAAGGTTGAAAACCACTCTGTACCAAATAGACTTGTTATTGAAAGGTTTATGCATGACATTAAAAAAACATTTTTATTACCATTTTTATTGCCATAACGACTTGGTGGGAGGGTTAGGCCCACTCACCTAAAAAGGAAAAGCTCCTCAGCCTCCTGATGATCACACTGGGTGGGGCCTGGGGGGACACCCAGGTCACCTCCAGTTCACAGAGGAGGCTCATGCAGGGAGGGAACCCACAGTTCCCTGGCAGTGCTGGATTCCTCTGTGAAGCTTATATCCTTCTGACCTTCTTTGGACTCTAGGGGTGAATCTGGATTCTGATTCCCTTTTCTCTCCACCCTTCCTTTTCACCCTTTTTACATCCGTCCTGGCATTCCCTCATACGCTGGCCTATTGCTGATCTGTAATACTAAATGCTGCGGGTTGAGTTGCTCCATACTGTGCCTTCGGCTGTGAGAGGAAAGGTGCTGTGAAAATCTTAATAAACAAATAAATAAACCATACTAGGTATTGGTCTTTTCGATGCACCACTGGGTTTCAAACACTTCTTAAAAGCAGACTCTTACCTAAAAAGCAAAATAAATAAAATCTGTGAGACAAGGGTGGAGGAAATGAAGGTGGGCGTGGCCCTCTCATTTCCAGGAAGGCAGCCCTGGGCCAGCTCCACCTCTTCCTGGGACCCAGCGGTGCATGGACTACAAATGAAGGTATTATAGGGCTCATGGTGGTATCACACATAGTGAGCAGCCCCAAGGACACAACTGTATTAGGTTTCATATCCTCCCCTCTAAAAAAATGGATCAGCCAAAAGAAGCACATCTCCTGAAAAACTGTATGTATTGAAATTGGATGGTGAGAAAAATGAAGAAATATGGGAGTGAATAAACATGCTGAAGCTACTTACTCCTAAAATGGCATTTATAGTTCCCAAGACTATCAAAAAAGTCTCTCTCCTCTCAGCAAGCTGGTAATATCCCTAAAAAATGTGCATGAATGTGTGCAACTCTATTTGTTTTCTCCTCTGATGACTTAGCTCCTGGAGCTATCTTTTTATTCAGAAGCAAGAACGAGTGGAGGGCAGTCAGAAGCAAGAGGTCAGTTGGACCATATTTCCCAAGGGGAATCATCCATAGGTCCCTGGCTGCCAGGAAGGGTTTGGCTTTTCCTGGTAGTGAAGAAACCATGTCTTAGTCACTTTCTGTTCGGTAGAACAAAATACCCAACACCCACAACTTTTAAGAAGAGAGATTTATTTTTGGCTCACAGTTTTAGTACATGGTTGGCTTCAAGGCAGAAAACAGCGGGGCAGAGGAGCACGGTAGAGGAAAAGGCACTCAACATGGCAGCCAGGAAGCAGACAGAGAAGGGAGGGTGGGGACAAGAATACATCTCCCAGCTCAGCCCTCTAGTGACCCATCTCCATTTCCAACTAGTACATCCAGCTACTCAAGTTGTCAGTGAGAGAATCCACTTATGAGCACAGGGCCCCTATGATTCCAGTCACCTTCCCAACAGGTGAGAATTTCAGAAGACCTTTCAGATCTACACTATAACAAACCATAATCCTCTAAAACCCATTTTTTAGACAGGGTATTTAGTTCAGTGGTTCTGCCGCCTGCCTCATAATTGCAAGGTCCTGAGTTCGATCCCCGGTAACAAAAAAAAAATGTAAATTAAAACAGTTTTCTTTATTATAAGTGGCTGTCAATGACAAGCTTCCCCACTATTGATCAAACTGCTGATGCAGCAAGAACTACCGATCGACGTCTGGATTTGCTAAAGCTTCAGATGGGTTATTTTAAATGACTATCATAATACAGGTGAGGTGAGGATTATAATAGAAGGTTTTTGTTTATTTCTTTGCTTATTTATTTATTTATAGCTTTAACCATCATGCAGCTCCTAAAGCAATTTCTCCTTCCCCTCATTCCAAAGAAATCCTGGCTTGCTGTGAAGGCTACATCTGTACGCCTAAAAGGATGTCAAGAAAAGGAGGTGCAGATGAAAAATGAAACAAAGTCCCTTTGGATTTACATTCTGTGTTATCTATCAAAGCACTTTTGTATGACCCTTGTAACGTTTCCACTAGGCTGTTGCCACGGTCCCCATTTACAAACCAGATAACAGGCTGAGGAAGAAGTGACTTGCCCAAGGGCACACAGTCTGCATCTCCTGGATCTCGGAGCCAAGTCTTCCAATTCTAAATGTCATGCTCTTCCCCATCACACAAGCCCTGACTCAAATTTCAAAGTGCCCACTCTTAACCTGCATAGAGATAAGTCAAAAATCACTTCAAAACTTCAATTCAGAAATGTCACGTCACTATGGCATTGCCATATCTCTCCAGTATGATCTTACCACCATTTCCAATTTCCCTGCAGACACATTTACATATTAACTGGGAGTGAGGTATGTATTTGTATGTATAGGCAAGAATAATGCGCCATAAACTATTTTCAAAGGGGCACTTACTTTGTCCTCAATATTCCACCCCAAGTCCTCCTGCCATCGTCTTCCTCCCACCTCTCACTCACAGTCTTTTTGATCACCCCCAGCACACTCCTCAGCCTAACCCCCCTTCCTCTGGGCCTTAAAATCAAACAGCCATGGAGTTTGTTCAGATTCCCTATTCATCAAGGAAATGAATTCCATATGCATAATTCATTTCTTTTGTGAACTTTTTTTCCCCTGCAGGGAGTTAATACTCCCCGGTGCATTGGGAACAGAGACGGTGACAGAAGGCCGAGAGAGCAAGGGCGCAAAAATGCTTTCCCCATGTAGCTGGGACAGACAAGGGCCAAAGGTCTGGCCTCTGCTGGCTGACACCTTGGGCTCCACAATTCCATCTCATCAAAAGGAGGGGAGACCCTGCACTGGTTATTAGGGGACAATAGGCTTCATCCTGGAGGGAGAGAAGCCCAGGAAGCCCAGAAGGCTTTCCAGGCTGGAAGCCTTATTTCCCAGCCCAGGGTTTGCCTTGTGGGTAGAAAGAAATCGATGGAGTCCTCCCACTCCTTTATGTCCCCGCTCATATTAAAAACCCAAACTGAAACAAAGAGATATACACAGTGCCCAGTGTACCATGTTTAACAGCTGTTGCATTTGGAAAAGAAGCAGTCCCTAGTCCAAAGTCAGATTTGAGAAACGGCTTTATTAAGAGAAAGATTTACTGTATACAAACTCCAAGACTAGAAACTGGAGGAGGAGCAGCTGAGAGAGACAGATCTGCCAGACTGAAAGGAAAGCCCAACTGATTCCTCAGGCTGATGCCACCTTTGGCAAGACACACTGACCCCCACCGCACCCCGGATGGATCAGGCCTTCGGTTATTAACTCTTTAGTAACCGTGCAGAGCTCCCAGAAGTTCAGACCTGCTTTGACAAATGGCAAAGCAGACTTTAAGGCCAGGATGGAGCTTTTGTTCTAACAGAAAACAAAACGTCGGCGATATTATATTTCTTAGCATCTTATTTAAGTATTTTTAATCTATCTTTCTTTTGCCTTTTTAGCTTCTGTCTTTCTCCATCACCCTGATAAAAAGCAAATCAACATTATAGAGTTGGGGATTCTTGTGCATGATTTGCTTAGGACCCACCTTAGCTCAGGGTCTTCATTCTTCAACCTTGGAAAGGTTGGTAGTTACCTTAGAGGAATCATCTGGGATCCTAGGAGCAACACAATAGTGTATACCACTTCTAACATACACTGGTCTGAAGATGTTGCTAAGTAAAAAAAAAAAAAAAATTGTTTTTTATTTACTTTTTTTTTTGTCTGTGTGGCTGGCTACAGACTAGATGGATTAAGGCAATAAATTAGTAGGGTACCAAAGGGGATTTACCAATAAACTGAAAGCAACAGAAATTTTGCTGTGATTTCTGTAGGATTAACTTGTAAAGACAAATAAAATCCCTGGTGACTTTCATCTAGTATATACAAACTGGAAAACAGCTGGCCAGCATTTTTAGCCACTCTCCACAGGAAGTAAAGTGCCAAAGCTAGGCATTCCGGGTAGACGTTATGGAAATCATCAACTTTGAGGGTAGAAATAGGACCCTACCCTGGCTTCAGAGAAGTTATGATCCATTTAGGAAAGAATTGTAGAGGGAATACTAAGGCTAAAGTTAAACCTAACCCAAAGGATATATAAATAAATGAACCAAGTGGTTCCAGGGACCCAATCACATCCTCCACAAGAGCCATCTGATCAGGAGGGTTTCCTACAAGGGGTTTGGAGTCAAAAGAACATGGGTCTGAACCCCAACCGTATCACATACCGGTTCTGTGATTGCAGGCATGAATTTAATTCCTCAAATTCCATTTGCAAAGTAAATGCTACACTATCACTTCCTGGGATGTTTGTAAGAGTTTAACTAGATTAGGGCATATAAAATAACTCGGTAGTAAGCCTAGAATGTTAAATAAGGACCCAAAGATTGTAACTTGGGAGGAAAAAAAAAATCAGGGTATTAGCTCATTTATCCCATGAAAACAAACACAGCAACACAAACTGGCAGGACAACAGATGACGGGATTTCCACAAAGTGAGAGGGCGTATGCTGGAAGTTATAAAGCAAAATGCTTCCTGTCTGTAAGAGTCCAAAAATGTGCTTCCAAAATGGACCAGACAGAAAGTGAGCTGGTGACAATCACGGAAACCAACCTTTGAAGGAAAACAAGGCTTTTCGATCCCACTGTGGGCTGTGTGTCCCGGAGTCTCACCCTTCCTATCTGCTTGGTAGAGCTCAGCCTATATTCTTTCATCACAAGCCCAGGGCAACAGCACCACTCTCCTTCCTCTCCAGAATCTGGACAGTAAGAGGCTTTGCCCTGTCACAGGGTTGGGGAAAGCATCTGCAACGCCCCATTTCGCTGCTCTGTGCTCCCATCTTCAGGCTTCATTAGCATATTTCAGCAGTGCCTTGATGGATGAAGATAGATGGGGAACATCATCCTTGGTGAAATCACTGTTTCATCAAGGTTAAACCAGCCTCGAGCTTCGCCACCTCCCTTTGTTTGGCTAGGTCTCTAATAACAAAATTAACGGCAGAATTAATGCCCAGGAGGCTCCCAGTGAAATATACTGATGCCCCCAGAATGAAGCTCGATCCTGGACCTCCCAGTTTATAGTCCATCAATCAGTTACTTCCATACTTTATCTTAAAAAAAAAAATCACCTCCCAGATGCCTGCCTCTCTGTCTTCTCATCTGAAACAACTGGGCTGGGTGGGAGTACAAAAGATAGACCATTGTACTTCAGAATCGTCACAATGACTGCAGTCCAAGCAAGAAATAGAATGTTCATGGTTCATGGGTCCTGTCTCCTCAAGTAGGCTGTATGCCCCTCAAAAGCAGACAGCTTTGTTCTATTTCCTTTCAACATCACAGCATGACTTTTTCTGTGAGGCAAATAACATATCTTCACAAAGTCCTCGTAGTAATGGAACTGTATTCACCATGATAAAGACACCTAGTCAAATCAGTAAGTGCACACAGAGCACTTGCTATCTACCAAACACTTGATGGGGCAAAGTCATGTGCTCAGCCTAGGTCTTAGAAGCTTAGGAGCACTTGGCAAGTTGAAACCTTACTCCCAAAAGATTTGAGGTTTCCCAATCTACCACTGAGATGTGCATGGATATTTCTCCATAAGAAACTGGACAGATGCCTCGAACATTCTTGTCTGAGATCTAAAGAGATGATGTGAGTGCCAGTTGAAAAGTCTGGGGTCACCTCTGGGTCATTTTGAGGTCCTTTTGTATTAATAGTCACAGCTCCTTGGAAAAACATGTCCATGCAATGGGACTCGGTCTCAACCAGGCAAAACCAGGCCTGTGCAAGCTTCCCTCAGCTCTGAAGTGGAATTACAATTAAATATCATACATACCTTTCTCAGAGCGATGTGACAGAAGTGTATATGGAAATACCACTGAAAATCTGCCATGTTAGCAGAGGCCTAGACTCCCCACACTGTGGGAGATTGAGGCAGAAAGAGTGCAAGTTCGAGCCCAGTCTGGGCAACTTATGACTTAGTGAATTCTTGTCTCTATAAATAAAATGATGGAAGGCTGGAGGTGTAGCTCAGTACGAAGACCCTGGGTTCAATCCCCAGTACAAAAAAGAAAAGGAGAAGCAAAAAGAATAAAGATGCAGTGTGTACATGCACCAGCAACCTACAATCAATATATACATTATGCATTAAAAACATAAACTAATAAAAATATTAAAAAGAAAAAGAAAAATAGGCATGGCAGAAATAAGCAGAACTAGAGTTAGGGCTTAACCATCTGAAATTAGAATATGGGCTCACCTGCACATTCAAATAATTTTCTTTTTATTAGCGCATGCTTGCAGTACATAATGATTACATTCCTTTTAGGGAGTTGGTGCCTATGCATAACAAATCTTAATTCTTTTTTTCACCCCTCTACTCCCCTCCCTCCCCTCTCCCTACATCTATTGACCTCCTTCCCATTTGAGAAACCTCTAGCTCCCTACTTTCTATTATCTTTTATTTTGCTCTTTATTTTGAGCTACTCATATAAGAGAAGAGAAACCATGCGATATTTAAGCTATTGAGAAAGAGAGAGGAAAGTCAAAAAGCAGCAAGCACCTTATATAACCAATCAGGCCACTTACCTCACTGGACCTCAATTTTCCACTAGTATTTGTGAAGATCAAAGGCTTAACATTTATCTTGTACTAGCTTCCTTAAAGGAGGATGTTGGCTAAATACCAAAAGTCAACCTGACCATGTGAAACCAAGCCCCATTTGTGAGGTTTGTCCTAGAAATACTCTAGCACCAGCTGGAGAGGTTGAAACTCAGCAGGCAATAAAATCTCTTACTCATAGTTTTGTCTGACTTAGAACAAAAGCTGAAACTCTTCAAGTACACAGACTGAAGGTACAAGATGAGCCTACGAGCGGTTGCTCAACCTGCTGTCCTGTTCTTCCCTGGTGAGCAGCAGAGCACCAGAGGGTGGGCTCCTAACCCAGCCAGAGGTAGAGGGATCCATAAACTGCCTTTTGTAGCAGCCACCACCTCTGCCACAGTCACGTAGAAGGAACCATGTGGAACTAGGGCTAGGAAGGCAGGTAATTTCCAGACATAGCCAAGGGGTAGGCAGCTTAGGAAGACTGTCTTGGTGATCTTGCTGTCCTAATGTAGATTAGGCCTTAGGGCCCCATCGAGATACCCAGGTGCCATAGTAGGGTTTGTTGCACACCTTTCATGAGAGGTAGATGGATGAATGGACCACAATGCAGGTGCTCTTTTCTGCTCTTCCCTTCCCCCTGCCACCAAGTCACAAACACTACGATCAGTATCAGGAGTCTGCAGTGGCACCTGGCCATGGAATGTGGCAGTCAGAGGCAGCTCAGAGAGGACACAACTGAAAGAACAGGTGGTGTGGAATTTTAGAACCGCACTGCTGGAAGGATTAGGCTTCGAGTTCCAGAATGGCTGCTTTGATGGGTGCATTTAAGGGCTGGTCCCTCTGTGCACAGGGACAGAGAAAAGGCCAAGGATGTGGGTAACTTGGACAGCTCAAAGGGGCTCTCAGATCAAGTCCCTCCTTTGACCTCAGGGTTAAGCTATTGATACTTATTTGCCCAGAACATTGTACCTGTGCCTACTTTAAATGCAAATAATAATAAAAGCAAGTGCATGGCGTTCTTAACAGTGTCGCCACACCGCTTCCTAGTGTCTCTACCGGGCAAGAAGCAATGCACACAGGGTAGCACATTTACAGTAGTCAAAATGGATCATTCCCAATCCTAGGTCAGCATTACTGTCATCTTCATGGGAGACACTGAAGAAAGAGGGCTCTAGCAGGGTGGGAATGCAAGAGGACCCTGGGCTAGAACCTAGAGCCTTCCCCATTTCAGTCCCTTTGCCACTCTGCATACTAGTAGACATACGAAAAGACACAAGGCCTTGTTTCATCCCTGCACACTCATTAAGCACATCTAGACCTTCAGAAGCCATGCTGGGGTCTGTCCACAGAACCCTCACTGATCTCACAGTTTTGAAACCCAACATTCAATTTTCATTAGCTCCTAGAAGCATCAACTCCACTAAGACTTCTCAACTCCATCCATCCGGCTTTGCTGGGGCTTCATCTACCCCAACAGGCCACAGAATTTTGACCCATCTTGAAACAATGGCCTCCAGGATCCCAAATAAATAATCCTGACTGTTCTGCATTACTGTGGCATCATCTGTGAGATGGCAGCAAGACATTCTCATTCTGTAAATATTATCTAAGAAACCACTAAAAATAAATGAAACCGTACCTTCCAGGTACCCTGTGAACCAAGTGCAGCATCAAGGAGAGAGATCTCTCTGCTGTCTTCTAACTAGGGTGGAATGAAATAATAGCTCTTCTTTTGGAACCCTAAAACTGAGGACAAAAACTAGGATGCAGAAGTTTATGACAACTGAGGTGTCCACCATGCTCATTTCCTCCCAAGTTCCTACTTTTTAACTTGGGAGAACACTGACAAGCAGCAACTGCTTGGCAGGTGTCACACACCAACTGCTAACAAACTCATGCTTCTTTAACATCTTCCAGCCTGCCCTTCCAGGTTTGTACTGCTACCCTTTTGAGGAAAGAGCCCTGAGGCTCAGATGGGACAGGTGACTTGCACGAAGCCACACCGCGCAGTAAGATAGAGCATTGAACTTGGCCTCCTGACACCAAGCCTGTATTCTGGCTACTGTTCAGCTTCCCTGGAGAGGAAAGGGGCAGGGAGTGCTGCTCATCTCAGGTGGGGTAGTGGGGAGATGATCACCCCCTCTTTCTCCTTTCCCTTCCTTCTTTAAGCATTTAGCTCCAAACACTCCCAATGCTCCATGCACAACACTACCACAAGCAGAGAAGGCTGGAGTTCTGACCCAGGAGGCCTCTGCCAAGCAAGCTTCTTTAGAATCTGCAATGAGCAGTTGACCTCACTGAGGAGTGTCCCACAGGAGGGAAACGGCAGATCAGCAGGAATCATCCACCACCTTCACTTCTCCTGGGTGCTTTGTTTCT
Source organism: Fukomys damarensis (assembly GCF_012274545.1). NCBI lineage: Eukaryota > Metazoa > Chordata > Mammalia > Rodentia > Bathyergidae > Fukomys > Fukomys damarensis. The sequence continues at coordinate 43,734,126 of NW_022900931.1, forward strand.
CCTGTCCCATTGAAAAATCAGGAGTCCCACTCCATTCCACTTGTCTTTTTCAACCAGAGAGAGAGAGAGAGAGAGAGAGAGTGTGTGTGTGTGTGTGTGTGTGTGTGTGTGTGTGTGTGAATCAATTGGCTGCTTCATACTCACACCTGCAGTGTAAAGGCTTGCTGGGCTCAGTAGGTAGCACCCAGAGGGGTGTGAAACTTTTCTAAGATTCATCTTTGGGCTTAGGAGTCAACACAATGGTGGACCAAAATTTCAAAGGGGAAACTGAAGAATGCTATACAAAAAGTTACTGCTTGGCCTTACTTTGGACAGCGGTCAATTTGAAACATACTCTTGGATATTTACTCTCCCACCCTGGCTCATGATGTTTTCCTACAGCTCACTGTAGCCAACGCTAGTGGCCCACAGAAGCCATCTGCGTTTTCCTATAGACCAAAGAAGAAGAGGCGCAGAAGTCTGCGTGAGTGACCACGCTACCGCTGTTGCTAGGCAGCATGATTATGTCCATTCTGTGCTGCTTGGCAACCAGCATTTCCCATCACAGACACACACAGCCATAGCAGCAGCACAAGTACCCTTAACTGTTGTCTTATGGCTTTCAAAGAAAAGGGCTGAATTTCAAGGAAACTTAGGAGTATTAATGAACCCCCCCCAAATATTCCTCTGATATTCTGACAACCCCTATAGCAAGACAGCTCCATTTAATCAGAAAGTGTTCCTTTGGTGACACTGAAGTTAGCACCTGATGGTTGCACAAGCCTTCTACTCAGTGTAGTCACAAGCCAGAGGGATGGAAAGGGGCTTAAGCCAGTAAGATGGACCTTCTGGTGGAGAAGGCCATGCTGTCCGCCCCACACCTCCAAAGGATCCATTGGTGCAGTGACCTTTTCCCCAGGATCAGCCCCAAGTGGGCTAGGATACAAGAGGAGGACCAAATACCTTGGACAGTGCTGTTTCTCTGTGGTCCCCAACCAAATGTCAGAGGAGATTGGCAAGCCTCTCCTGTGGGTGCATTTGTCCTACAAGCATATAAACCTCATTGGTCACAACCTGTCAGCAGCTCCACAGCAGGTCCAAAGCCAGTGACTTATTGTTAAAATTGAATGGCTGTCTATTGAATAACGGGACTCTATCAACTCACGTGCTGTCTTGGGTGATAAAGACACCGATGACCAAAATCCCACAGGAAGTTAGCTTCCCGGTAGGTACCTGAACTCACAAGAAAGGCTTGGCCTCTAATCCACTGCCTTGGTCACCAAAAAACCAGCTCCATTGGCTTCATGCTAGACCTGCACCAGGATCATACAAACTTATTTTTTTTCCACTGTTTTATTTTGGCCCCACTTCGTAATGGTAGTTTCTCAGATAACTCTACCATGCATACAGCTGCTCTGCCTACCAGGAAGGGCAGTCTCTTCATACCATCAAGGGCTAAAAAGATCCACAGGATTTTTTTCCTGTTTTTTTGCTTTGTTTTTTGAGACAATCTCACTATGTAATTCAGGCTTTCCTTGAACAAATTATGCAGCCCATGTTTGTCCTGAACTCATGGCACTCCTCTTGCCCTGGCCTCCCAAGTGCTTGGGTTACAGGCGTGCACTACCACTCCCAGCCCTCCACGGGATTTTGAGACACTCTCAAACATCGCTCCAATTACACTCTGAAGTCAGCGAGATCACCCAAAGTGATAACCTCATTGGTATTTCATTTTCTTCGCAGTCCCAGCTGGAGTAGTTTTCCTCTCATTAAAATTAACGAGGTCAGTTTCCCAAGCTTAAGATACTGAGCAGTCTTGTTGGTGGAGTTTTGTTTCTCAAATTGAGCTACAGTTCTGTAAGTGCAGAGTTATACTAAGCGTCATTTACTTTATTGCTGTGTAATAAGAAACCAAAATGGAAGTCCCAAGCTCTCCTCCTAACATATCCTACACTTCAGCAGCCACAGGCAAACACACACAAACCACACATCCCCCGCTCAACCACGTTTTTGCTGCATTCTGGCCACAAGAAAACCTCACTTCTGCCTAGAGGCCACAGCTTAGTGGAAAAAATGAAGAACCCAGGCCTTCTAAGTGGCTGCAGTCGGGGGGAGGGGGCTAGCAGTATGGTCAATTTCAGAAAAAGGCTTGGCTTCCCTGGGCAATTGACAAGGCCATGGTGTCCACACCGGAAGGAATGCAAGGTGAAAGGTCACGAGCAGATAGAAGAGCTGTCTGCCCTTCTTGCACCCTGCAAAAGGTGAGCATCTGTTTCTCTGGAATTTAATGTATCCTTGGTGAATAGTCATAAACAACCCTACCAAAAATGGAGAGGAAATAAATGTTGTGTCAACATGTAAAAGATGTACTTAATGCTACAATTCTGGTGAAAGGGAGAAGGAGAAAAGAATAAATATAAAGGCCGATTTCATAAATGAAGGAAAAAAAGACACTCTACAAGGGAACTAGAAATACTTATGTCCCACATGCTACAAACAAGCCAGGCCCGTGCCATGTGTTTCAAGCTGAAACAAAATGTTTTCAAGATGGTCATGCAGCAAGGAAAACAGCCCGTTCAGGCTCCTTTCTTCACTCAGACTTTCAACATCCTGCTCCATGTTTAACCCAACCAACTTGGCTTTCTCCTTTTTTTCCCATCTCTATAGACATGTGTTTCAATATAAATAAAATACAACTGTAGCAGGGATCAAGAGGGAAAAGGAGATGCTTGGTTCCAGAACCAAAGCCTGGAAGGGGGTGTCCACCGACCAGAGGCCATCAGATTTGTCAAGGCCCATTTCCCCTAGGCAGTCAGGGAAGGGGGAGCTGACTACTCCTTTGTTGGTGGATCAAAGTCCAATCAGAAAGTAAGGGAGGAACCAAGGCCACTTCATGTGATCCTGCACAGGAAGCCAAGTCTGCAGAATAGGAGCGGGGCCTGTGAACAAGATGCACCCAGACCTCTTCAGTGAGTGTGCCAGAAAGAGAGAGAGAGAGAGAGAGGGATAGAGAGACAGAGAGAGAGAGAGAGAGAGAGAGAGAGAGATCTATTTGAAACTGCATCCTAACATCCTAACCAACCTTAATAAGTTAATGCAGAAATCCTCCCAAGGAGTCTGGCTATAGGAGACACTGGTCTCTACTGAATCAAAATCTGTTATGTTATAATATAATAGATGTAAATTAAAACAGAAAATCTATCATGCCTCTAATGTGCCCTGATAGCTGAGTCTGGGAATCCGTAAGCGGAGAGGCACCACGAGGAAGGTGATGTATGGCGAGGCTGGATGGAGGGTGAAAAGCGTGGCGAGATGAGCGGGGGATGGCGCAGCCCGCTCGCGCTCCTCAGACCCAAGGGCAAGAGACGAATAAATGTTGATTAGTGTTGATTTTGTCCGACAAACGCCTGTCGAGTGACAGTTGGGCTAAGCTGCACTGAAAGAGAACCATTAATCTTGGTCTGGTTTAAGTAGAGTATATTAATTTGTGTCATTTTTACTAAGTCGCACGGAGAAAGGCCTCTCCCTGCTTTGCATCTGACTGCTTTGGTGGTTTAGCCTGGTCCCCCCTCCCCCTCTCCCCTCAACCCCCCACTTTTTAAAACAGATACCATGGTGGCAGCGGTGGCAGCAGCAAATTCAAATGGCACAGCAGGGGAGCAGGGGCCTGAGAGCTCCTCTCTTGGATTAAGAAAATAAACTCCCAGGGTGTTGGCATAGCAACAGCATTTCAGATGAACTGCTATATATTCAGTGATTAATAAATTAACATTTTTTACAGTTGTTCCTCCTTTTCTCCCCCAACCTTCTCCTTCACGATAACCCCCCCCCCTGCATACACATGCAACCTTCTCTACGCGGCATCTCTCACCTCAGAGACGAAGGAAAGAAGCCTAGCATCCCAGCATCCGCAACCTGGGAGTTCGCCCCTGGCTGCAGTCGCCATCTCTGTAGAGACAGCAGGACCTCTTGTCACCTAAGAGGCTGCCAGCAGGCCGGGGGACCAATGACACATCTACAAGGAAATTCACAGGCGCAGTTCCTGGAACACAACAGCCCTCACCAAAACAGGGATAGCAGCAGCAGGCCCTGCCTCAAACTCTGCCTCGCTCCTATCCCTGACAGACTGGGAAGTAACTAAGAGTTATCATTCCTCCCAAAGAATATATTCCACAGCAATTAGACAAGAGAAAGTAATAAAAGCAATAAAGATAGGAAAGGAAGAAGTTCAAATGTCATTATTTTGCTGATGATATGATACTCTACATAGAACACCCAAAGAACTCTGCCAAAAGACTTCTAGACTTAATTGACAGATTCAGTAGAGTAGCTGGATACAAGGTAAATACTCAAAAATCAATAGCTTTTTTCTACACAAATAACGGTCTCACTGCTAGTCAAATTAGGGACATAATCCTTTTCACAATAGCATCCAAAAAAAATGAAATAGCTAGGAATCAGTCAAATGAAGGAGACAAAAGACCTGTCTGTATAATGAAAACTACAGCACTCTAAGAGACTGAAGAAGATATAAGAAAATGGAAAAACATCTCTTGTTCCTGGGTAAGAAGAATCAATACAGTGAAAATGGCCACACTTCCAAAACTACTATACAGATTCAATGCAATCCCTATTGAAATCCCAACAGTATATTTCAGAGAACTACAGAGAACAATCCAAAAATTCATTTGCAATCAGAGAAGACCTAGAATAGCAAAAGCAATTCTAGGCAACAGAGACATGGCAGAGGGTATCACAATCCCCTATTTGAAACTATACTACAAAACCACTCTGATGAAAGCAGCATGGTATTGGCAAAGAAACAGACCAAGGGATCAGTGGAATAGAGTAAAAGATGCAGAAACAACACCTGACATACTCAGCTACCTCATCTTTGACAAAGGAGCCAAATACCCTCTCTGGAGGAAAGATAGCCTGTTTAAAAATGGTGTTGGAAAAACTGGAATTCAACTTGTCAAAGATTAAAACTAGACCAGTATCTTTCACCATGCACTAAGCTAAAATCCAAGTGGATTAAAGATGTAAATATTAAAACAGAAACAGTAAACCTGCTGGAAGAAAAGTAAAGTAGAAATCCTGAAGATACTGGCATAGGAAAAGCAGTTTATGAACAAATCCTCATTAGCACAGGAACTAGCACAAAGAATCAAAAATTGGGATTTCATCTTTTTTGGGGGGGGTACCAGGGATCAAACTCAGGTCCTTGCAAGGCAGGCAGCAGAACCACTGAGCTAAATCCCTGGCACAAGGGATCTCATCTTTGAAAAAAGCCTACACTGCCAGAGAAATCACAAGAAAAGGTAAGAGACAAGCCACAATGTGGGACAAAATTTTTACCAGCTGCTCCTCAGACAAAAGTCTACTATCTAGAATATATAAAGAACTCAAAAAAAATCAGACCCCCAAATACAAAGACCCAATTCAAAAATGGGCATCTGAAATGAACAGATACTTCTCAGACAAAGAATTAAAAGCAGCAAATAATCATATGTAAAAATGTTCAATATCACTGGTCATTCAAGAGACGCAAATGAAAACAACACTGAGATTTCACCTCACCCCATTAATGGCTGCTATCAAGAAATCAACCAATAACAAATGCTGGGGCCAGGGATTTAGCTCAGTGGTTCTGCCACTTGCCTTGCAAGTGCAAGGTCCCGAGTTCAATCCCCGATACCACCCCCCAAATCAAATGCTGGCAGGGTTGTGGGGAAACAGGAACACTTCTTTATTGTTGGTGGGAGCGCAGACTGGCGCAACCACTGTGCAAATCAATATGGAGATACCTCAAAGAACTAAGATTAGAAGCCCCTTTGACCCAGCTATTCCTCTGCTGGGTATATTCCCCAAAGAATTAAAAGAATCATGCCACAGCAACATATGCTCACCCATGTTTCTAGCAGCACAGTTTGTAATAGCTAAAACTTGGAAACAGCCCATTTGCCCATCAAATGGAGACTGGATAAAGATGTGGGTTTTTTTTTTTAATGAAATGGAATACTACTCAGCCAGAAAGAATGAGAAACTAGAGAAATTTATAGCTAAGTGGACGCACATTGAGGCCACACTCTTATGTGAAATTAGTTGGTTACACATGTGTAAATACCAAACAGTTTATCTGGTGCAAAAAAGTAAAAGTGTAAACGAGGATTACAATGTATCATTGATATTGTGCAACAGGAAGAAAAGTCTAAAACAGTAGGGTAGGGGAAAGGTAAAAAGGGAAAAGAAAAAATATGTGAAAAGGAAAAATATGGAAACAATGTCTTTGTAAACAGGGAAGGGTGGAGGGGTTGAGAGGAGGGCTGGGGAATGGGGAAAAATAAGAACCAAGATAAGTCATGTGTAGGTGCAAGATCCCAATGGTGAATGTAACTGTGTTGTATACCTAATATGTACCAATAAATTTAATAAAAATAAAAAAGAATATATTCGCATAAGATAAGGAACAATGCCCAAGGCAGACCTGGCTGCCCACAGTGACGATGGATAAGAGCTTGTGACACCGGATGGTACTGGTATATTAAGACAAAGCTGACACTTAACTTGTCTTTGCGGCTCATGCTCTTCCCCCACAAGGTTCAGCTGATTTGGGCAGTTTGTATTCCAAAAAGGGAACTCAACTGGCATTGGGGGAAGGAGGAAAGAATAAACAGATTTTCAGCACTGCTGTGTGAGGCCAGACAGCTTCAACAGGAAGCCAAGCTCCAAAAGCATTCTTTCCAGAGTCTTCATGAAATGACACATGCAAGCAAAGGTTAGTTTTGTTTTCCACAGGTCTTCCCCATGCTGGTGCTTTGTTATGCTGTCCTCTGGGTCCAAGGCCAGCCAGTTCTGCAGAGGCCACTGTACAGTCTCTGTGTTAGGGAATCACCTGGTCAATGGAGCCTTCAAGGAGCCTCTGGCCATACCTCTGGCCATGCCACAGTTGTAGGCACAGGGAACCAAGAGGAGGGGCACCAGTGAGCAGTGCAGGAGCTGCCTCCACACAAGGAGAGATCCACTCTGCACAGGTGCCGAAGCTATCCCTGCCCCGGAAGGCCAAGCATTACAGGTAGTGACAGGTTGGCTTTCGAGGAAGAAACATGCCCACCTGCGGCTGTGCTGGATAACAACACCAGGGATGGATCCAACAGGCACATCCTTCCTCAATGAAATGGGACAGTAAACTTTATATCCTTGCAAGGAGCTCAAGGCTACTTCCAGAGCGTGAGAAATAAAACACAATAGCAAATACCCTATGAAGCTTAACGTATGCCAGGCACTGTTTTAAACACTTCGCATGTTCTAATAATAAAATGGATACCTGTGAAATAGATACTTTTACTCTTTCTGTTACGTAGATTAAGAAGCTGAAGCAAAGAGAATCATATGCCCAAGTCACCTAACAACTTGAAAGAGCTGGGACGCAAACCACGGCAGGAGTCAGAGTCCAGCGTTCATGCTCTTAACCACTGTGGGACACTGTGTCCTGGCTTCGTGTCATCTGAGGGAGACGCTCTAGGAGCCCAGTGTTCGTGATGATGCCCCCCACTCAAATTCTACCAGCTCTTAGGAAAGCCCATGTGGAGGCCCTCAAAGAAGAGCAGAATGGAGCTGCCAACGAAATGAACTCACTCGCAGAATACAAATAGAGAAGACGGAGATGGGGCCTGCAGAAGAAGAAAAGGAAGATTCCATTTGCGTACATCCTACTGTGAGAAAGGGGGCCTATCAGAAGAACTCATTTTGAGTTACAACTGTGCCACTACCTGACTACACGCCCACAAGTGAATTCATACCCACTGTGGGTTTTCTCATTTATAAAACAACAGCTTGAGGTTTTCTAGGGGCTCTTCCGGTCTCTAGCTGAATAAAAGCAGGCCTAAGGTCCAGGCATCATAAAGTCAATTTCCCACTTTCTGGTGACTGCCAGAATCATCCTGGTTACATCCTCTGTGTCTCTGTTTCAACGGCCACCAGGTGAGTGGAGTGCAGCATGGTGTTCGTGGAAGGCGTCGTGGGCACTCAGTGTGTCTGTACTATTGACTCCTCCCAGTCTGTCAGTCCACAAAGAGGCCTAGTTGTAAGGGTGCTGGGGACGTCGATACAAACCAAGAGACTGAGGAACAAAACCCAAAAACGCGAGACGCATGTGCTGTCATCCCTGAAGTTACCTGTGAATTATGAAAATGATATTTTTTTCCCATGTCCAGGAGAAAAGCCTCACTAGGAGCTGGAGGGAGAAGGCAGCAGTTCCCACCACTCTGACCTCCTCTGAAATCAGAATATCTGAGATGTGTATTCCATTCAAAAGGGGAATCACAGTTTTTGGCGGGGGCTGCGTAAGGAGAATGAAGGGAGCCAGGGCAGCAAGGACACTAAATGATCCTGTCCTTCTCACAACTTCAACTTGGGTGCAGCTGTGTCACCGAGGTACTGTGAGGACCGTGGCAAGATCCTTTGGTCTCAGGGCAGAAGGGCACAGGTCAGGCCCAAGTAATCATGGCGATAACAATAACAATATCAGTGTTTGTCGAGAGAGGGGCTAGTGTGAAGGGAGTCGCATTAAATCCAAGAGGATTCAGATAAAATGATGCTAAGGGTCAAACCGAATCTAACAACAGCCTGTGATTTGTGGCTGCGCCACCACTCTAATCTGCCTCTCTACAGCTGATGGCCCATGAAGGTGAGGGGTGTTATTGAGCGCTGCCCGGGCTCGGCTTGTGGAACAAGCAAGTCCCAGCGCCACTGCCGAGATGCTGCCTCTCGCTGCTGCACGGAGCTGTCTTCCAAAAGAATGTTTCTGCATGTGCCACCAGGCAAAGGCGGACCAAATCCGCTTTCAGTTCCTTAACTTGTATTGTTTTCCTTGATTTGCTGATTTAACTTACTGATTTCATATGCACATTAACTATTTTATTCTCATTGGTTTAAACTGTATCTGGATGTAAGAGTCTGTCAACAAATACAGTGTGTCTTGTTTATATATTATCTATTATAGATTGTAAACAGTAACGCCAGGGACCCTGTGTGTGTGTGTGTGTGTGTGTGTGTGTGTGTTTCCTATCACACTTGTAAATATGCCCAGAGGCTAAGCAGCAACGAGCTTCTCCAATAACTGAAATAAATAATGAATTAAGTAAGTGGACTTGTCACTCTCCATGCAGATTATTTATGTTTTGCACCTTATCTCAGGAAAAAGGTCAGTGCAGAATGATAGCTTTCACTTAATTCTTTGCTCCTCCTCTCTCCCCTTCATGTCTTTATTACTTGAATCTGAACTCAATGTTCTGACTTCTCTGTGATGCTTGCATCCAAAGACAATTTATTGAAAGAACACTTTGAATACTGCAGAAAACAGTGAGTCTCTCCTACTACCTTTAGGGAACTATTTTGCTTTAACCAGAAACTTAATCCAGCACTTAATCCAGAAGGCAACTTTTAAAAGTATCTTTTAAAAAACACCCTCAGCTGGGCACGGTAGCGCATGCCTGTAAACCCAGCACTCGGGAGGAGGATCGCTATGAGTTCGAGACCAGCCTGGACTACATAGTGAGTTCCAGGTCAGTCTCAACTACATAGTGAGACCCTGTCTCAAAAAACAAAACAAAACCAAACCACTCCCAATAGTGAACTATACACATTAACCTGCAAGAAAAAAAAAGAAGAAGAAATTCCATGTTGTGGGGAGGTTAATATATTGCTAATATATTCCGTCACTCTTCTACCCACCCTCTCAACTTCTGTCAGGTCCCCAGACCCTGTGCAGCCCATGTGCTATGTCATATGCTACTTCATAACCTGCTATGCCAACAACATTGTCCCACCTGAGCTGCGGAAGCCCACAGGCTACTTGGACAGAGTCTTGTTGGTTCTGGCTTTTCTGTGATGATGTCAAAATGCTCGTCAGTCCCATTTTAGTATGAGTTGTGGACAGAATGATTAAGCACATTATCAAAGCAAAGATCCAAAGATTGCACAAGAGGATAATTGCCAAGTGCCTAGTGAGGGCCCTGTGACTCATAGGAAAGAATGCAGACTATGAAACCAGAGAAACCTGAATGTTGTCACTTACTGGTCCTGGGAGATTGGGCAATTTATTTAATCTCTCCAGGGTTCCGTTTCCTCATCTGTGAAGAGGGAATAACAGTCCCTTTCAGGGTTTCTGTTTACTTTCCATAGATTATCCCATTTCACCTACTTGGTAGGGGCCCAGTGAATGATAGCTTTCTCTTTTCCCTAGTTTTTAAGTAACAGAAAAATTCTATTGAGTGGAACATTGTCTCTCCTGATTGTTGCATGAGTTGATAGCCGATCACTCACTGCAGGGAGCTTATATACGAAAACACCATACTGCCTTGTCCAATGTGTGAGGACCTCACTAAAACCTCAAGCTGGAAAGATCCTTGCTAAGGGTCAGACCGAATCTAACAGTGAACAGCCCAGTCTCAAACAGAGCATGATCTGTCCCCTACAATGCTGGATTACTTGTCCTGTAAAACTCCTCACTCAAACTGGAAATGTAGAAAAGAAAAATATGTTCGGGACTGGTTTTCACATCATCCAAGAATGAACTATACAATCCTTCTCTGTGCCCAGGCCAAAATACCTCCTGGATCTGAATTGGTTCCCCACTAAGAAATCACTCGTGTCAGCCACAGAGCGTTACGTGAGCACTTACCCATTGGTCCACAGCACAGCTCTCGTAATGACTTTGCAAAATGACATTAGGAGAAATTCTACATTGTTCTCTAGATTGTGTTATCACCTTTCCGAAATGGGGCTTTTAGAAAAGCATTTCTCATATCATCCAGGGTTTTTGGCATTCTCCTTTACACTGTCTTTCAAAAAGGAAGCAGTCAAAATATTGCCTATATAAAATATATAAATATATACAGTCTCATATACAAGAATCCTAAATGCGACAGAGAAAACAGATTCTAGGAATGTCTTCTATCTTTTATCAGGGAGTTGGCAAGCCAGCCCTCTGGCCAGAAAAAAAGAACTTAGAGATTTGGGAGGCACAGCCTCACCACCTGCTGAAGCGTGCAGACCCTCTCTGCATCACTGGTACAGATACACTTCGCAGAAACGCTGAGCTGGCTTGAGGAGAACGGAGGTTGACAGAAAAATCTTTTTGAATAACTTCTGTTCTAAAGAATCAGCCAGTCCTGACAAGCTAAAGGACACCTGGGGGCTGCGAGTTGTGCGTTTTCATCCCATCTGTGTGACCTCAGCAAGCCACATGACCTTTGCAGCCTCAGTTTCCCTAATAATGTGATCAATGGGCTGGAGTTGATTCTGTGACTCTCTTCAACAGTCCAGAGTCAAGAGAAGAAAAGCCTGGGGGAAGGAGGACCCTTATAGTCCCATAGAAAGAACCTCAAAATGCACATGGCGCCCTTGGGAGATTTTTGTGCTTGTGAGGGAATTCTTAAGAGACCTCTGCTAGTAAGCGGAAGTGCTTTCCCTCTCTCTTCCCACAGGCCACAGTATTCACTACACGCCCAACCACTGACACAGCTTTGCCTTTAACTCAGAATGCTTTACATCCCCACCCCATCTTTAGACCATGGCTGTCAGCTTCTTAATATTCTTCGGAGGACAGAACCATAGACACATGGAGAACGATGAACGCTGGACCAGCCACAGCAGCCTAACACACAGAACTTCGAGCACAGAAGAGAAAACAGTGCCACAGATGACCAGGGTGAGGGCCACAGCCCTGGTTCCAGCAGAGTAGAGGGTTAGAGGTCAGATGAAACAAGCACTGACGTAAAGAAGCTTGCGGGAGGATGTCATTCTGTTCCACCCAGAGAAAGGAAGGAATGGTTGTCATGGCAACAAAGGTACTTGAGAGGGACATGAGCAAAGGGAGACTTAAAAAGAAAAAGACAATATGTGGCCTAAACAAAAATATGTGACAGAGCAAGGGGTGCTGTAAAGCCTTTATTGCCACTTGTTAAGGAAGACCTGTATAGCTCACTCGTGAGTAATAAGGCGGTCAACCCAAACTAAGGCACTAAAAATTTTATAGCACGCCACATATCATATATATCCAGATAGGCAGAGAAACAGAGAGGTACATATATAAAGGGTCTCCACAACACACTCACAAACAACACAAGCAAATATGGCTACTGATCTCAGAAATACCGTCTTCTAATGGAGTTGTTAAATTTACCAATATCCTTAATTTATCGCTATCAAATTCCACACCCCATCAATCCAGTTCTTAAAAGGTTCAAAAAGTGTGGCTGCAAGAAGGAACAGCGGTGGCTTCACTGGGAGTTCACACCGACAGGTGCATAAAGCCAGGATTCCCTGATCTCACAGTGACTCCATGAGCAGTTTATCATTTCACAGTTGGATTAAATGCCCCCGACTGCCGTCAGGGAGCCTCAAGGTGACTGTTGGACCATTGTAGCCCAGAGCAGGAGGCAGGAAACCACCACGCTACACATCCTGTATCCCCTACCCTACCCCAAAACTATGCTCCTGGAGTATTGGTTACGAATTGATTCATGGTCACATTAGGAGACACAGGACTAGAAGACCTAGTGATTTAAAGTTATCTGCATTAAATGATTTTAAAGTTTTAAAGTAAATTTTAAAGAACATTTTTATAAAGTAAGTGATGTGATGGTTTCTTTTTTTCCCCACAAATGTAGCTGTTTCGTTTAGGTTTTCTTAAAGTGAAGTGTTCAGACCCTGGGGATTTCCCTGGGCACTTACCTAGCAATCTATCCCCCCAAAGCAATTAATTAATATTCCCTCAATCACCTAAATCAAAAACAGGTGCAGCAAGATTATCTCCTTGGTACTCCGGGCTCTCTTCACCGTAATTCCTAGGTGCCATGATCAAATGCATGCTCAGAGCAAGGATCCAGCTTCAGTAAACTCTGAGATCTGATGTCTTCCACCTCTGACTACTTCACAGTGAAGTGGGAGAAGAAATGAAATCCCATGGATGAAAGTGCTTCAGGCTCCTCGGGAAAAGAAAGCACTATGGAGATGTAGTGCAGGTGTTATTTTTTCTACTCAGCCATTTCTGAAGCAGAGACGTGGGTGTCTACCTGGGTATTGAAGAGAGTGAGACCTAACAAAGGGCATGGTCAGTTCCTTGTAGAGCTTAGAAAAATGTGAACACCACCCTTGTCACACTGGTACCCTATCTCTTAAGACTTCCTTTAAGAGGAACAGGATTTCATTTCCCACTATCCTGAGTCTCCCATAAGGCCAAGGGTCCATTCAAGTTCACCACCATTGACTCTACCATACCAAGATGAACACTGGTTGCTACCCTGCTCCCCAAGATGCGAGGCAAGGTCTCCGGCAGGACTGAGCACACACGGGCTCCAGGTGACACAATCAGGCCAAGCAACTGCAGCAACACATCGACACCAACACGCTAAAAAATCAATAGGGCGTTTATAATAATGGAGGTTCAACAGCTTCCATTTTGTGAAGTGTTAAATGTGCCAAGGGATTGAGTTAAAGCTCAGGCTATGAAAAGGGACTGTAAGTTATATTTCCTTTAAGAAAAATTAGCAAATGGTTCATTTTTCCTGAAGGGAAAAAAAGGCATTTTCAATTAGGTGAGTAGAAGGACAAAAGCTCCGAGTGCATTTTGCTGGAGTTATAAGTGCTTTTGAAACCCCTCTTGTCAAGGCGTTAGTAATATAAGATTTAAGATGCCCAATTAATTTTTTCCAGCCACCAGCCAAAAGTAGATGCAGGAGGAGGTTAAAAGCTAAGTGTTTAATTAATATTAAATTTATAAGATTCTCTATCACTGAAAGCATTGTAAAATTGAAAAAGCAGTTAATTTTATGGTTGCTATGTATTCCTCTGCTTTGATCTTTGATCTATGATATAAAATCACCAACTGTAAAGATTCCCCAGCTTTATTATACCTGTTTAATGGTGAGAAGGAAGAAGAGGAGGACCCACGGACATGGTGGGGAGGAAGGTCTGAGGCTGGTCTTTGGTGCTGATCAAAAAACCTAAACATGGGAGAGTCAGGAAATAGCATTTGCCAACCTTGTCTGTTCTCTACTTCCCATCTCTCTAGTTTTTTACACAGGCAAGCAGCAGTGGGCGATCACTGGCTTAGGACAGAACACCAAAGCAAAAGAAAGTGAGTTTGGATTCTGGAAGAATTCTCTGAAATTGAAAAGTTGTCAAGGATTAAAGCATTCATTAGAATAGACAGAGAAAACCTTTAAATTAGAGGGTGTGTGTGTGTGTGTGTGTGTGTCTTGAAAAGCCTGTATTTCCAGTCATCCTTCCACAGGCTTCATGTACTTACCCATGTGTAGAAGACGCCCAGGCCTGGTCAGGGAATGCTCAGCCTAGGTATCAGAAGTAACGGACAATGATAACAAAAATGTTACCATCTTGAGCAAAGTGTTCGCTACATACCTAAATACCTATCAGTCAAGACAGACTCATCCCCTTTATACCAGCTGAAGTCACGATGACCCCTTAAAGTTAAGAAGAAGAGAGATACATAGCACATAACCTGAACAGCCTGCCTCCCTTCACCTTTGCCTCCCATCCTAAAGCTGGGGCGCTGGTGAGTTGTGAGGAGCAGCAAGGGTCTAGGGAAGTGGACTGGGAGGTAGAAGTAAAGGAAAGTGCTTTCTGCCTAACAGAACTTAGTATCCTATTTGCCAAAAAGAACAATGTGGGGGGGATTTCCGACTCCTGCCCTCCTTCAATTCTGTCTCAAATCCAGAAACAAAGACCTATTATGCGGAATAGATTTTTACAGAAAGGCAGAAGGAGGGTGACGGGAATGGGATAATTCATGTGAGATGGTTTTTTTTTCTTGCTTTTTTTTTGTAAATCCCATCAGGGATCTCATTATAATTTCATTATTAGCAGAAAAACCAAATAAGTGGCAAGAAAAAGAATCTCAACTTAATATTAACACACACACACACACACACACACACCACTGGCACACACACTGGCACACACACTGGCACACACAAAGATGAAAGATCTGCTGAGCTTCAAAGCGGCTGCTAATTTTCCCAGCTTCAAACGACTCAGTGAGAAAGACATTGATAATGAATGTGCTTTTTCCACTGGCGCACTTAGAAACTTTCCCCCCTTCCCTCTCCCTCCCCAAAATTCGTCTCTCATTTTTTAATGGGAAACAAATAACAGATGTAATAACAGAATGCCGAATCTAGGCCTAATCTTTCTTTGGAGCTTTATTAACAAAAATGCAGAGGGAAGAGAACAAGGAGAGAAGTAAAGTGTGATGCTCACATTCAATATGGAGATATTGAAGTAGCACAACGCCAAAGACTACGCAGGTGGAACTTTGCAAAGTTGGTTCCTGAATCAGGGCCCTCAAGGCAACAAACGAAGTCACCAAAGTCTCCATTCAGGAAATGTCACAGGAGAGAAGAAAGGCAGAACACAGGAGAAAAAGAGCTTGTGTTTCTTACAGCAAACCAAACCCACACCATGGTTTTTGATCTGCTTCATTCAAAAAGAATTCCCAGGTAGATCTTGTTGGCACATTTCTAAAAACACAACTAATGCTACCCTATCCAAGACAAGGCCCCTTCGCAGCAAGCATTTAACACAAGCATGACTTGGGGAGTGTCTAAAGTCAGAAGGCTATGTGTCTTGGATGACATCACTGGTTACGTAGAATGACATGTGTCTGTCCTTCCTTCTAAGATCAATCCTTTAATGAAACACAGAGCAAGGCAAATGAAGGCAGCCTCAAGTGGACTTCATCTCACTGTGGAAGGCCACTCAGTCCCCACGCGTATCTTGATACCAGAGTAGAAGATCTCATCAGGAAACCTGAACCAAATAGTCGGCACAGGAAATGTGTAAAGCCGGGCTGGACTGACACAGGGGTGGTGCTCAATAAATGTTTAAAAGAGAAGCAAAATCTTCTTTGATGCACGGGAATATACTACTCGGGGAAAAAAGGCCAAGGCAAAAGGACAAATATAATCTGATTTCAAGGACAGGGAATGAATGCAGAGAACACAGAGTCTCTTCATCTCTGTAACGGTATTTATCCGACAAGAAGCTGCAAACATGAAGCATTTTCATACTGAATGCATATTTCTGGAAGCATTACTGGATGGTGAAATGTAACAGTGCAAACTCATCTCTCTTGGGCATTTTAAACCTAGACAAAAAGTAAAAGAGAACAAGTTACTGCAACTAAAGCTGTCTAAGCTGGTGCCACCCATGTACCAGTCTCCCAAAGTCACCATGGTGAGTTGTGAGGTATCATGCTCCTCAAGAAAACTGCTGAATTCTAAGGAGGGATCATTGGCCCCATGGGAATATATTTCTAAACTTGAAAACATATTCACTAGAATGAGACACCGTACTTGAAGAAAATCTTCAGGAACAGATTCTGCACAATGAAAATAGCTGCCAATAGTTGCCAAAATACTTACTGAAATTTGTACAAGCAGCTCCAATGACAGGAAGCTAGGCAGAGGTTTCCAACCTCTATGACTGCAAAGTCTCCTTTACAGCATCAAAAAATTACAAGTACCACTATAGAGACATCATTATATTTTTAGCTTGTACAGATGGAGGAAAGACACATAGGAAAACAAAAACAAAAAGAACTGAAAGACTAAATTTCTAAGCAAATGTGCATTTCATTAACCATAATAACATATGCATTCAAAGAGTTTTAGAAGGTATATTTGTCTGTGGGCTTGTACATGCCATTATTTAGTTTGGAGAAAACGTTTTGTGTGTACGTAGATTTGCCAGGGTGCATGGCCCACAAACTGGGAATCACTGTGCTAGAGGAATATATATACGCCTCTAACCAATTCTTTCATTGAGAGAAAATGACATTCAAACAGCTGAATGATTTTACACACACCACTCCTTGTTTTCCTTCTACCGACACTATCAAAATGTTGATAGACACAGTACAGATTATTTCCCAGTTTACACGGTCTTGATTGTTGGTTTATAACACAATTAAAGTTCTCTCTGGCACACCAACCTATCTTCTGTGTGTATGTCTCTGATTACAAGTTGAAAGCAATGATATCGTGGAGAGTCACGTAATCAAAGTAACATTTCTAACAAAGATACATGAGGATGTTCAATGGCAACAGTAGCAACTGGTTAAGAAACATCAGTAAATAATATTTTAGACACAGTCACCCTCGTGGCTTTAAGGCAGTGGAAGGCTGATAAGAAAGCAGCATCGGAGAGACTGACCCCTGGTAAATGTGCACACTCCCAGTCTATACTCTTCCTGCATAGCCCTGTCTGGTTTTCATTCATCCGTTCCCAGCTTCTGTTTGTCTGAGGCCACATGCAACTGGATTTGTCAAGTCCCCTTTTAACAACTTCTTGTCACAGTCCATTACCAAATTGCATATAGTTATATATTCCACTAATTAGGCTTCTAAAATATCATTAACATGTCTCTTGATCATTAGCATAACGTATGAGGCGTCCTCGTCAGGCACGGCTCGAGTTTGTTAACGTGGTAATGAAAGGCACAAGGCAGGCGGCAGGAACCAAGAAGCCCAGAGAGGTGGAGAATGGCCAGGCCTCGAGATGAGATGCCAGGCCACAGAGGTATAGACAGGGACAGAGTCACAGGCAGGCACAAAGTGGAGACACAAGGCGTGACGAATGGGCAAAGAAACACACTCACGTAAGGCATCCAGGAGACCACGACGGGCTGGGTGGACACGAAGGGAAACCCTGCGCCACCATTCCCACATTTGAGGGGACCGGAACCTGTCAGAGGTCTTAACATGCCCAAGCAGAAACAGCTTTTATATTTTCCTGGGCAAGAAATAATGGAAATTCCACAATCTTTGCTCTGACCTGACACATGGTGGTACACATGGCTATTCTCCTTCTACCTCCTGCCCAGTCTTGGGCACTCACCAGTGCACACTGTTAGAATTACCTGGGGGTGACACTCGTATTCCTTACCAGGACCTTTACTAACATGCTGCTAGATCTCTGTATCTGTGCCCACTGCATTGGTAATGATCATCTTGCAAGTAACGGGGCTCCCGCCATTAGAGGCATGCTACCTGCAGGGAAGGAAGGGGGGCATCAGAAAGATGAAATAAAGCAAAGAAGACGGCAACTTGTGTGCACATGGTTAGGTATGCATCAGTGCGCATGTGGTCCTCCACCAGCAATGGAGATTACGGCTGTGATGTCAGCCAGTTAGCTGGATTTCAGGGAAATGATGCTACCAGTGGCTGTTAAGAGTCACGGGAAAAGGAGACCAAAGTACTTTACTTGGTAAAGTGGTGAGCACATGATAAGTGAAACATTTGAAGGAGCTGAGAGAAAGTAGTTAACAACATGTGCACAGAGAGTGCACATTTTGATCAGAACAAGGAAAAGTTTGGAGGTCTCAGACTGAGGGACCAGGAGAGCAGCCTCAGTGGCAACTAAGAGGACCTCACCTCTCCGGGAATCTCTATCGACCTGGGGCACCAAAAGTCCTACTAAGTCTTTCGGCACAGATATTCTCAGCTACCCTCTACGGACTTGCAGTCTCATACAGATAGACTGGATGCACCCAAAGAGCTGAAGCACAGCACAAAGAAAAATGTGTCATTCGCGGAACACCCTGTACAGAGACAGCAATAAGCACAGCAGCTTGAAGCCCCCGCCTCCCTTCCCGCACTACTAAGGATTAAATTCAGAGCCTTTTCCCTGAGGTACATCCCAGCCCTTTTAAAACTGTATCTTAAAGAGGGTCTCATTAAATTGCTAAGTTGCCCCGGCCAGGGTCCTCCTGCCTCAGCTTCCAAGAGGGCTGAATTTACAGGTGCCACAGTGCCAACCTTTGAGCTTTGACTGACTGATTGAGAGTTTCCCTGGTAAGATTTTAACTTTGGATCCTCCTGTCTCAGCCTCCTGAATAGCTGAGATCACATGTGTGCACTATACCCTATCTAATGCAACCCACTCTTTTGAACCAGCTCCTTTTCATATTTTATCTTCTCCAGGCTGATGATCATTTGCAGCCAAACTTTGCCTCCTGAAACTACAAGGCAAGAAGAATCTAATCAAAGTTGTGACTATTAGAGCCAGCACCACTGTTGACAACAGGCTGGGTAATTTTGGATTGGGCCTAAATGATGTTTTCTCCATAGTGTCTAGCCCATCTGACATCTAAATTAAGAGACCTAACAGTGTAGCAACAATGACTTGACATGTTACAATGTAGCCAGTGAAGGCTCATTCATAAGGGGAACTGAAGAATGACAATTCATTGTTCTCCAGACCAGATTTGGTGTGAATGACTAAATTCACATTCTGTTTCTTGGGGGTGGGGATTGTCCTAGGGGTTAAACCCAGGACCTTCACACTAAGCTATATCCCCAGTGCCCTCCCCCCACATTTTATGTGAGACAGGGTCTCATTAAATTGCTAAATTGTTCAGGTTATGCTGAAACTTACAACCCTCCTGCCTCAGCCCCAGAGTGCTGAAGTTACACCATTCCCAGCTTAACTTCCATTCTTAAAGAAGACAGAAGTCAATGGTAGAAAAGAATCTATTTGAATGCCTGTTCCGTGGCCAGAATCAGGAGTGATGCACTGTAAACGTAGATAGCATCCTTGCATTTCCTAACTTTGGAAATTTTTCTGATCAGGTAGGTCCATTCACCCTTTTCTCAAAAGCACTGTCACAAAACTCCACAGGCCTAAAGTGCGCTCTGGATGTGAATGATTCTCCACCACTAGCTGTAGCCCATATTTCATGATCATTTCAGCCCAGAAGCCCTGTATGGTATAGACAATGGGTAACTAATCCAGCCCAGGACTGTGTAGTCACCAACCCAAATCAGGCCCTGAAGAGAACTGCAGAAACCAATCTGTACCCACAGTCCAACCCTAACAAGCCTCGACACCGGGCAGTCCTTTGCAGCATTTCCCTACCTCCTCTGCAGGCCAGAGAAATGTTCACAAGAGGCTCTGGAAAGTAATTCTCTCCCCAGTGTTGATAAAAGAAAAGGAAAAGGAAAGTAAAACACAAACAGAAAGAAAAGGAGGACAGTCTAAAACAGTTTGTTTGACTTAATCTCAAAACCCAAAGTCAATAATTATAAAATGAATCATGCATTCAGCAACTGACTCTGCACTTGACTTGGTCATAAGCCATGGAGCTACAGTTATAGACAAGTCCTTATCCCGTGTCAGTGGACAGGAAGAAGCACAAGTTGCACACATATAGACAAACACACGTGTGCACACCCAGAATGCACACACACTCATGCAAGTACATGAGCCAGTGGAGGGAGAGCCTAAATTGCTTATTTGTAAAGGTTATTTGTAAAGATATGTCATTTCCTTGAATTTAGATGCACTCAAAAAATAGAAGATAGAATTACACTAAAAGGATATAGCCTCAAAATAGTGCCTTTTGAGACCTGCTTTAGTAAATAAAGTGGATCTGTATGTAGGATCTTTAAATACAAATGCATGATTTAAGTACCTGAGTACAGATGTTTTCCCAAAGTATTTTATATTTTTCTATGAGAACTTGGCTAAATCTCTCCACTATATATTTCATGAGCTCTGCCTGCTAAGTGAAACAGAATTAACTTCGGTCTCTGTAGCAATGATCACAAATTCAACATCAGTAAAACCAGACTTGGCAATATCCCCAAGCAGCTAAGGAGAGAGCAGCAGGGGAGGAAGAGAAGGCCCCTCACTGTCTGAGCAATGGCAGCTGCGCCACCTTCTCCTCTCTGCGCGGTGGTCCCCGCCCCAGCCCCAGCCCAATTGAGCGCATGGGTGGGATGCATGGGCATCGTTCTTCATCCAAAAGGCAGATAATGATAGGAACGACAGTAGACCCTGCCTCACAGGACTGTGACAGCAATTTCATGGGCTATTGATAAAGCCGCCCATGAACTACGAAAGGCACACAAAGGAAACTTCCTCCCGTAACTGTGGCATGGAAGAGAAGAGGAACAACAGTCCAGAAGCATTTTCAGAAATGTCCTGGACACCAGCAATATTAAGTCTCTAAGAGAGAAAGCTTCCTGGTTCCTCTTCTGGATATGACATTTTTTTTTTTAGCTTGATCAAACTAGTAGATCCATGGATCATCTTTCAGGGATCCATTAGTTTCTTGAAATTATATAGGATAAAAAATGTGTTCGCCTAAGGTCATTTTCTGGAGAAAGGGTCATGGTTTTCACCAGACTGTAATATAGGACATGTGACACAGAGGAGGTAGACTGTGCCCAAGGTGAAAGGGAGAGTTGACTTAGAAAAGCTTAGGATCAAGATCATGTAGGAGTTAATATCTGAAGAGTTTAAGGAAGTAGCAACAGCTCTGTCCAAAGTAGATGATCTCTCAGATCATTTCTCTCCCCTTGAGCATGGCCCACTAAACCCTCCACCCCCTGGCCCTTAACCAAATAACCTAGTGAGTCTCTGCTTGAAATATACTGTACATAGCTCCCAGAGTGCAGTGTGAGTGTGGGGCAGCTACCACTTAGCCTTCACCTAACGGTCTTTTCTCCCTGCCAAGTTCGTGCAGGTTGTGTCCAGCACCCCACTGGAGGCCTGGCTCTGAGTTTAGGGGCTGGGCAGAGTCAAGGTGGTGATCAAGCTGTGTCTGTCCCCAACCAAGTGTACGCATCTCACCGGAAAGCCAGAGATCAGACTTAACATGTTTTCAAAAGAGGTGTAGCTTGGCAGCCGGGCAGAGAAAGAAGCTGGTTTCCTGGGCGGCTCCTTCTTCTGTTTCTCTCTTGCCTAACCCTAACTTTCCCTGCCACCACTTAATTATCTGTGATCATTTTACCCTTTTCTCTGCTTGCTGGCTGATTATCTCTCCATTTCATTTGAATCCCAGTGGAGATACCTAAGAGCTAAATACAAAGCTGATGGCCAATTAAAAGCTAAGTACCTTATAGTAAAAGCCAGAATGTTCAATATTCATAATCAGGTAGCTTTTGAATGGCTGGAGAACAAACTTCCTCTGTATATGGGGTTAGTCAGAGCACCTGTATTTTGCAACCCAAATCAACATCTATTTAAATTATCTGCATCCTTATTGGCAGGCTTGGAGCTTCAGTACTTCATAAATATTAGAGATACAAAAGACCATGGAGATCTTAATGTGTTTATTTCATTATAATGAATTCTTCAGACAAGTGATAGGGTTACTGAAGCACAGCTTAGTTTTTAAAAAGCTGAGTTTGGCAGCTCTACTGGTTTCCAAAAGTAGCATCTAAATATTACTGAGGGAGAGAGAATAAAGATTATTCACTTGGGTGTGATTTTTTAAGAAAATGAAAACGAAAATTTATCATCCACTCCTTCCATTTATTTTTCAAATTATGAGATTGCAGAAATCGTCACTGAAGCTGCACAAAATGAGAGATAAAGGAGAAGGTGTGGATGACAATCACTGACAAGACCCAAGTGCTGTTGCTCCCCTGGGAGGAAGCTTCCTGTGGCCCACGAGAAGGTGAGGCTGCCAGTGATTAGCCAGCCCCTGAATGGATTCTTCTTCCTGTAGAAAGACAGTTTAGAACCTGCTCTCAGAACTTTGGAGTGGCGATTTTAAGGGTCTGTGAATAATGCAGTCAATTTGGTGGGCAGGGGGGGTGCTTTGCAGTCCTGCTAGAAGTCCAAGGCAGGGTCACTTCACAAACTAAGAGCAATGACTGGCCAAGGAAATGTCACAGTGCAAATGAAACCTTTCTAGGAAAGAATCGGACATTAACCGGGAACTCTCCTGGCAAATGCTCTGTCCACTGGGAGGCAGCACAGGCTGTGGGAAGGAGAAATGGGCCAGAGCCCAAAGACCTGGGTTCTAGTCCCCATCATGTAGCTGATTTGTTGAGGTGTGTGTCACAGCCAGCCACAGCATCCTGGTTAAAAATAGTAGAGTAAAAGAAGAGAAAATAACACAGCAGATGCCAAAGCCCTTCAGAAGTAAAGATATAACCTGCTGAAAAGTGACATACACACATACAGCAGAGGGGAAAATGCTGAAACTTTTCATTGTCACCATTCCCTGATATGAAGAGCCAATACCATGGTTGAGACTGAAAATACATAGGACAGAGCAAACACAGTCAGCCATTCACAGCCGAAGATTCTGTATGTGCAGGTTTAACCAGCCACGAATCAAAAATATTAAAAAGCAAATTGCATCCGTACTAAACATGAACTCACTTGTTTTTCTGGTCATTATTTTCTAAATAAGAAGTATTTAAATTGTGTTTGGATTCTATTTGGTATAAATAATCTTGAGATGATTTAAAACACATGGGAGAAGGTGCAAAAAATTATATGCAAGTACTATACCATTTCTTATAATGGATGTGGGCACCCTTGGATTATGGTATCTGGGAAAGGATTGCAGTTGGGTTTGTGTTGAAATCAATTCTCCCAGGATACTGAGGGACAACTTTACATGTTACAATGGTATCTTCTAAAGTGTGCTTCAGGCCCAGGATTTAGCTCAGTGGTTCTACCGCCTGCCTCACAAGCACCAGGTCCTGGGTTGGATCCCCAGTACCCAAAAAAAAAAAAAAAAAATCTAAAGTGTGCTTGTAAGAATCCTAGTCAACGGAGAAGGTCCTTAGGTCAAATAAATTCTGAAAATGTTAGCACCATACACACCCCCTCAGGAAGATTTACAACACACATGAAGGTGTTAATGCTCAGGGAAGCCTACAGTTAAAAAAAACTCTTTAATTCACAAACTTATAGCCTATGCTACCTTTCCTCACACACAAACACTAAAGTAAATACTAATTTTGTGGAACACACTAAGAAATGGTGTTTTTCAATGATAATAATTGGAGAGATGATGTTCCAAATTGGAGAGACAAAGTTCTTAAACCACTAACCATAGTCTTGGGTGGCTGGTCAAGTGGTTTGTACCTTTTTATCCACAGTTCCCTCTTATTCTCTTTAATCAACAGCATACATTTGTGAGGCAGCTGGCCAAGGTGGAAGGTTAATTCTGTGGCCATGAAACCAACCCCAGAGAACAGACTGGTACGGAAGGGCGACCTTGTTCCATCGGCTCTGCCCAGCTGAACTGAATCACTACCACAGCGACAGCCTTAGTTACCGTCGCTAAGGGAAACAATGATGTGACAGCACCAGCACATGTCAATGGGCTTTAGCCTATAAATGTAGCTTTAAAATATAATATTTAAGATAAAGGTTGCTATTTTATCCGAACAGGAAAAATAAAGTCAAGAGGTACAATGTGACCTCCGGAGTAGACTCCAAGGGAGTTCAAATCCCAGACTCACCATTTATCAGCTGTATTTTTGAAGAAATTATTTAGCGTATTTGCACCTTAGTCTCAAAATCTGTAAAGCAGGAAGAACATCCTCCAGCCCTCAAAGCGTCATGATTAGGATTATGTGAAATGACTTACATGAATGGGTTTTGGATGGTGCCTATCATATGAGTATCAATCTTAATATTAGTAATTATCAGTACATTTAAACGGACTGAATAGCTTCAGAACTTCAAGTTCCTCTCAAGTTAGCGTTAGAGAAATGCAATTTGGGATTTCTTTTCTTCCTGTGACATGAAATGGTTTTACCTTGTAATTTATCAGAAAATTCGCTTCTTAAAAGCTTCCCTGAAAATTTCAGTGAGAGGTTGAGATGGCCTTGGTCAAGTTTTTGTCCTTGAGAACAGATTTCTAAATTAATAACCTCAGTGGCTATGAAACATGATTCAGTGAACAGAAACTCATTTTACTGGTATATGCTCAGAATTATACTTCTCAGCGGAGACGTAGCCTATATAATATTAAATAATTGCAAGGTATTATGATTGGGCCGAGCCTAGGGATTCCCAGCAATACTAAAGTACAGATTCGTAAATGGAGTTTCCTACCACACATCTGAGGAGTAGCAGTAACAGAAACATGGGAGAGATGCGCGCAGAGAGGGCAGCAGGAAGCGCAGAGAATGGACACAGGGTCAGCTGGACACGGCAGAGATCACCTGGGCACCGAAGACGGCACTAGAGACTCCCATTCACATGCAGAGCAGCAGCAGCTCCAGAGGCCAAGTGGAAGAAGATGAAGCCAAACTTCCCCTCCCTATTACGAAGTTCAAAGCCTAAATTCCAGTCCACATGGACGAACCCTGGGATTTTCTTCTCTGGAGACCCCAGTGAAGGGGATTTCCATGGCGACCTCCTGGAAGGCACCTCAGTAACCAAGCAACAATCCCATAACCCGTGACCTCTGCAGACTCCTGGCTTTTAACCTCCAAGACCCTTCCAGGCACATCCGGCCCAGGGAAGCTAAATCCCAAAGTCAATAGTGCTCTGGTCACTTGCAGAAGCCCCTGAAGGCTCTCTCCCTACTTCTCTGCTGTGACAGGTCATTTGTATGTCTCCTGGATTTTATGTAGTTGTGGTGGGCACAGTTAAACACCAGTCTAACAAACAATCCTTGTGCAGAAAACCAAAACCACATAAAAGTTAGTCTGGTTACTTTGGCCTCTTTTAGTGACTGCTTCACATCACCATGGTGTCGATCCAATCAATGGTGAGGCAGTTGGCTGTTAATAAAGCTGGATAAAGCAAATTGATCTCCAAAAGGTCGATTTGGTACCTAACATTTAAAAGGCTGGAGTTCGAACACTTGACATCTGTGGGAATCACCCCCAGATAAAATGAGGAAGTAAAACCTGAACAAATATTTTCTCACTTGAAAGAAGAAAGTATTATTACAGGAAAGTAATTATCATGCTATTTATGTATCTATTCGTATGAAGAAAATTGAACCTAAAGAAAAAGAGCGAATCCATTTTTTTGTGAATTAATTTTTTAAAACCCTTTGCAGTTATCTGAAAGATTATTTCAGCCATAGGTACAAATGGAAATACAATGTTCAAAAAGTCTAGGCTAACCCTTAGATTGTTATAAAAGAAAAGGAAATCAAGTCCAGCTCAACCCTTTATTTTTTTTTACTTTCAGAAATAGGCTATTAAATGTAGAAATTGTGTCCATAAATGTCCTTTGACTCCCAAAGAAATAAATGCTTTTGAAGATATTTCACTACCCAAAAATAAAGGAAAGGATAAAGCTGCACAAAACTCAGCGGATGTGATCAGGCGGTCTGCCTAAACCGCCAGTCATGCCCTGGAAAGCCCGGTTATCATTACCATGTGCACTGATTAGGGCCCGGTGTAGAGCTGTAAAAAGAGTGGGAGTTCGTGCTTTGTGAGCTGCTTCCACATTTCAAGGGCTGGAAACAGAGGCAGCATGAAGTGGGATCACAGATGTACTAGAGGACAACGGGCATCAGCAAGGATATGGGCAGGAACTTTGCCGGTGCCACAGGTCACGCGTCAGGGCGAATGAAGGGAATGAGGCCTGGGGTGGGGGCAGAAAAAGACAACATAGGGGTAAAAGATCAAAGTACAGGGGGGTAAGTAGGTGTGCAGGGGGCGTGCAGATGGTGCGGACCCAGACTCATACTCAGAAAGTGACAACCACCCCTCAGAATTGGTCTCCACCCTGCTTTCAGCTACACACACACACACACACACACACACACACACACACACATGCACACACGCACGTACACGCGTGCAAGGCCCCACTCACTGCCTAATGCCACTGTGCAAGGAGTGCTACACTATGCTTAGTTTCTTCTGCTTTGTGCTCCCTCACAGAAATCCCCTAGGGAAGCTACCCCTGAGTGGACTGGCTACCGACTCAAATCCTACTCCAGGAGCAAGGTAAGAAGTCCTGCCAGGAATTCCCCTGAGATCTCCACAGCAGGCTCCAAGTGTCAAGGGCAAGCTGGCTGCAGTCCACTGGACAGAGCTCGCTTTGGAGCAATCCCACCTCTGACTCCGAATTGTTCAGGTCCTAGAGTGTGTTAGCTACTTTTCTCTCGCTGCAGAATCGAAATGCTCAACACCCAGCATTAGAGGAGGACAGGTTTATTTGGCTCACAGGTTTTAGAGGTTTCAGCTCATAGTTGGCTGGCTCCAAGGCAGGGTGGCAGAGGGGTAACAGCTCACGGCAGCAGAAGCAGCAAAAGCAACAAGGGAGAACTTAACGGTGTCTTTCTGACCCTTTTAGCTTATGCAGAGTACCAGGATTAGGCAGTGCCAAACCAATCACTCAAGTGTAGTGGTGTAGTAATCACATACCCTTAAGTGCAGCAGCACACATTCCAGATTCAGCCCCTCCAAAAAAGACTACATGAGACTTTGGGGGGGACATCTAGACACAAGCCATAACATTCCATCCCTGGCCCTCAAAAGATTCAAGCACATTCCTTTATGAAAAGGGAAACTAGTCTATCTCCAAGAGTTGCCAAAGTCCTAACAGTTTCAGCACTGCTGAAAAGTCCAAGTCTCCTCTGAGATTTAAGGCAAACTTTTAACTGCAAGCCTTTGTATAAACGATAAAAAAAAAAAAAAGTGGGATTTAGCTCAATGGCACCAAGCCTGCCTCAAAAGCACAAGGTCCTGAGTTTGATCCCCGGTACCAAAGTAACCCAAATAACAACAAAAACAAAACAAAGAAAAATGAAAAGAAAGTTAAACACTTCCAACATTCAATTGCACAACACAGACACTTCCATTCCAAAGGGTACAAATAGGGGGATACAAAGGAATAGGATCAAAGCAAGTCCAGAATCCAGCAGAGCAAACATATCTACTTGCAGCATTCTCGAAATCTGTGGCAAATTGTAAACTTTAAAGGGCTCTTGTGACTCCACCCCTGTAGCTCTGCAGATGGTCATAGCGCTCACAGCTTCTCTCTTGGGCCGGCTCTGCTTCCTCCCTGCAGCTTTCTTCAGATGATCTATGCTCCCAGCTTCTCCAAACTTCTGGGGTCTCCACTGCATCTCTGGCTTCAGGTTCACAGCTTCACACACAGCCCTCTCAGGGGCACCCTGCCTGGCCTCCCAGGCCTTCTTCTGAAATCTGGGTGGAAGCCTTCCTGACCCCACAACTCTTGCCTGCTGTATGCCCATAAAACCAGCATCATGTTGACGATACCAAGTTCTGCTTCCCGCTGGAGTAGTAGTAGCCAGTCTTCCCTATCTCTTGGCTTTGAATCCAATTCCAAAGAGAAAATTCTCTAGGCTACAGCCATCCTGGAACATGGTGCAGCCGCAGACACTGTGGAACATGGTGCTCTGGGGTTTTCTTCTCAAAGCAAAACTTCTCACTTTTGCAATTTTGACACTGCAAAGGGAGGAGTCCTGCTGCTTCTTGTGATGCCCTCAGGCCATCTTTTCTATTCTGTTCCTTCTCAGCAATCAAGATTTTCTGCTCTATCTTTGCAGTCCACAACTTTACTGGAGCTTCCTTTCTGGCCCAACTCAAAATGCTTTACATTATTCCACTGGGCTTTTTGCTCTTGACTCTCAACATAAATCTGGCTAAAAGCCCCCAACAGCACCCATGCCACGGCTTCAACATTAGCCTGCCTTGAAATGTCTTCCGCCAGATTAATTAGTCTGCAGCCTTTAATCTCAGTCTCAGGCAAAGTCTCTGGACACGAGCAAAAGGTAGATAAGCTTTCTGCAAAGCCATAACACATATCATCTGGAGTCCAACAACAAATGCAGTCCTTCTTCCCAGCAGAAGCCTCCCTTGTTTCTGGTTTTTACTGGCTTTCTGGTCTTCTGAGCTCTGACCAGAACTTTCCGTACAGAGCAGCTTAAGGTGTTTCAGCTCTATGTCTTTAGCTGGCATCTGAACCTTTCCTAACTCTTCCTCATCCCAGAAGCCAATTCCAAAGGCTCTTGAGCCACATGGTCAGATAATGTCATAGCAACGACCCCACTTCTCTGGTACAAAACTCCTGTGTAAGTTATTTTCTTTCAGTGCTGAGACAAAATACCCAATGCTCAAAGCTAAAGGCAAAAGGATTTATTTAGCTCACAGCTTGTGGAGGTATCAGTCCATAATCGGCTGGCTCCAAGGTGGGCGACTTGGCAGAGGGGCACTGCAGAGCAGAACCAGTTCATGTTGGAAAAAAGTAGCAAAAAAAAAAAAAAAAAAAAAGGAGAGCATAACAGCATCTTTCTCCCCTTTTATCTTATTCAGACTACCGGGATTAGGGCAGTGCCAGACCAATCACTTCAGTGTAGTGGTTTAGTAAGCACATGCCCTTATTTCAAGTACCACACATTTCAGATTCAGTCACCTCTAAAAAAGACTGCATGAGGCTTTGCGGGGGACATCTAAACACAAGCCCACAACACAGAGTGAGGTTGCATTTCTTTGTTTCTTCCCAAGGCAACCTCTAGAGATGGAGGCAAGACACGGAAATCTGCACTGTTGTCACCAGAAAGAACTTCTTCATTGTTTTGTTAAAAACACAAACCAGCTGCCCTGGATATAACTCAGTGGTTCTGCCTCCTGCCTCGAAAGTGCAAGGTCCTGAGTTTGATCTGTGGTACTAAAACAAACAAACCATGAACCAGCTAATGGGCACAGTGCTACCTGTTGGTGGTCATGCTGGGAGAGCCAGCCTCCCATATTGGCATAGGCACAGGGCAGCTATACAGTGTGCTGAGACTGGACACACACATGCGACATTCAGGGCTCATAAGATGAGCCCAGGGAAGTTAAGAATAGCTTCACTGCAGTCTTGACATTTCAGCAGATTCCTAAATGTGAAAGAAGAGTTTGCTAGGTGGCCAGGCACAGAGAGAAAGCATTCACAACAGAGGGCATGGTGTAAAGGCTAAGTGTCAGCAAGGGGCAGGCCCTGCTCCCCGAGAGTGACGAGTTCAGGGCCATTGATTTAAAATGCTTTGAAATATTAGGGATCAAAAACTGGAACAAAAGGCTGGAACGTGGGCTAGTTCAATCTTTGAAACTTCCATTATTAAGAGGCAAGCAACAGGAACAAAAATTAAAAGGCAAGGTATAGAACAAGAAGTATGCATTGTATTCTAGCATTTGTATTTTTTTAAAGGTAAGAAGAGAAGATATTTGTAACTTGTAAAAGGATTTCTTTAGGGGAATTCTCATATAGCATTCCTAGATGCCAAACACTGCTGTAAACATTCTGTGTACAATAACTAATTTATTCTTCCCAATAACCCTGTAAGGTAAATCCATCATCCCTCCTACTTGATGCATTAGGCAGAGTTCAATAATTTAGCCAAGGTTAATCTGCCAAGTAATAGCAGAACCAGGACTGCAAAACAAAGTAGGACTCTATTTCCAGTGCTCTTAACCACCACCCTTGTCTGTGTCTTGCTGTCTTGCATCGGAACAGGGGCACTTCCAGAAGGGGAGCTGGAGAGAGAAGGAACGATCCTCTGCCTGATGAGCACCAGGAAAAGTTTCACTGCAGGATCTTTTGTAACTTTTGATTCCAAACAAACGAACCTAAGTCCTAGGAATAGTGCTGTTCTGTAAATGTTGAGGAGGACAAGGTGGCCCCCAAAGGCCACAGGGAGCTGGTTGCTGGGAGATCACACAGGAGCCTAACTCCAAACCCAGGCCAGCTGACACACAGCAGCCAGAGATCAGCACCCAGCACAGGAAAGTCCCCTGTATCACCTCTCCTTTCCCTTGTCACTTCCTAGTTGGGACTCCCATGCTGCAGCTGCTCAGTGGTGATGCCCTGAACATCAAGACCACACCAGGGCCCCCAGGAAGGCATCACCCCGAGGGGCAGCTTGCAAGCTGCCGGCCAGCAGGGCACATCCCAACAGCCAATGGTGGTCACGGGTACCCAGGAGTGTGGGCTCCAATCAGGAAACAACAGCCTGACCCCTAACTTCCAAATCCAGGGTGATCAATTGCCCCCCACCCCGCCGCCATCTTGAACTAGGAGCCCATATATTATACTATGCCATGGTTCATTTCAGCAAAAATCAACTAGCATTCTTCTGACCTGGGGCAAAATATTCCCTCATTGAGATCCTGAAAAATAACATTACATCACGTTGCCTGTGTCAGGTTTATAAATGGGCCAAGGGGAGGCTCAGGCGTAACCTGACACTATCAAAACACTGGCCCTGGGAGAAGAAAGGAGCCATTGTTGAAGGCGGTCAGCTCCCTTCTTGCTGGAGGTAAAGTGAGATTGGAGAAATGTTAGTGGGAGGCCAGGCACCAGGGGGCTGAGCTCCCTATCTCTCAGAAATCAGGCAACCTCCCTCCAAACGGGGCTTGTCCCCATTTCCTGTGAGGTATATCACCCTCTTTTCTACTCACCCTACAGACTTGATGAGCTAAATAATTTTTATTCCCATGCCTTAAACAAAACAAAACAAAACAAAACAAAAAACTCACGCATAAAATGATGATTCCAGGGGCATTTCTTTTTCCTCTAAACAAGATTCACTTTTTCAAAACCAACTGAGGCCCAGCGCTTGTGCACAGAGTTTTATTTCCAAGACAAAACTGTGAACACAGCCCAAAGCTTTAGAAAACTCACCTCAAGAAGGGCCAAGTAAACATCCAACCATATGGTAAAAATAATCCCGAAAACTTACAAAGCAAAATAAGGTGTCAAAGTGAAGGGCTGGTCTTTGCACAAGGAGACAAGAAAGAGATATAAAGAACATTGGAAAGGTCACGGAGCCAGGACAGACACAGAACCAGCCAAAGGACGAAGTGCTGGCACCAAGATTAAAAACATTTTAATGGATAAAAGGAGAGGGAAGAGGATTTATGGTGAGAGAAAGTTCGGAAAATAAAAAGCGAGACAAATGTAAGCCAGCCTGCCTGGAGACAGAATTCATTTTGTTGGTCAAACATTTAATGTGATTTTTCTCTTTTCTTTCTTCCCCATCTCCTAGCTCGGCTTTTAAGGAAAGAGGAACATGCAAATGCGCTATCCGGGCAGAGTGTGCCGATACCTTTGGCTGGAGGGCTCGGCAAGTTCGGCCTGCCAGCCAGTCAGCCAGCAGGGTGATGCCAGGCTTTCCGATCTCCCAGGACAGCGGGTCTGAGGTCCCCAGAAACCAGGAATTGCAGGGGTACCGCACAGAACTGACTAGTGCTTCTCCTGGGACTCCGCTTGCTTGTTTCCACTGGACTGCTGTTCATCCTGTCATCACTCTTTAAGGATCTTAACCTCTTACAAAAGTTTCCTGGCTTAATTCACCCACGGTTACCGCTGGGTTCCTGGTTGCTAAACTGCTTTTACACTAACCCCACCACATTAGCTTTGGAACTGCAACAGGGACCCCCTCAACTAAAATGAGATGGCGGCCATGGCCCAACTGCACCTTCCTTCGAAAAGCCCTGAAGTCAGCCCCTCCCTGCTTCAAACAAGAGAAGGGAGCCCCTCCACCCCTGACCTCAGACCTTAGTGCTCACCCTTCCCTCACAATTCCAGCCTCTCAATTCTTTCTTGCAGCGGCTGGGAGCGTTCCTGGCACCAGAGTGTGGCAACAGGGCTGGTGGCAGAGTGGCAGGAGCAGAAGAGACAGAGGAGTTAGCAGCCACTTTGTGCCTGGGTGCGGAGCCTCAAAGAGCAGGAGACGATGAAGAGGAGGTCTGGGCCATCTGCAGACAGTGTGCAGGAACTCTGGTTACCAGGTTGAAGGGTTGGAGGGTCTGATGTTTCTCTACCAGCCTTTTCTCATACACCCCAGTCCTGAGATGTCCCTCTGTGTGGTAAGGCCCAAGAGTTGTTTAACAGGCCTCTTCCTCTTTGTCCCAGTCCTCCAATTGCCCTTGCATGGAACTGAATAAAGATAGGGTACCTACTGCGTGCTTAGGATCTAGGAACAAGAGTTGGCCCAGTAAAAATGGTCTCTGTCTCTAAACCTGCTTGCTCTCCTTTTGTGGTCCCAGTTCTAGGTTGGTTTTTTTTTTGTTGTTGTTGTTGTTTTTTGTGGGTACATGAAATCCGTGTAGTGTGCATTCTCCAGACTCCGGCGGAGGCGGAGAATCCAGGAAAATGGGGGGTCAGCGAGAAGGCCCAAGAGGTCTGAA
Organism: Fukomys damarensis; assembly: GCF_012274545.1. Classification (NCBI taxonomy): domain Eukaryota; kingdom Metazoa; phylum Chordata; class Mammalia; order Rodentia; family Bathyergidae; genus Fukomys; species Fukomys damarensis. The sequence goes on from NW_022900931.1 coordinate 43,767,050, forward strand.
GAGGGAAATGGAGTCTGGAGTTGTAGGCAAGGAGAAAGGAAAGAAAAGTGTGGGAGCAGGAAAATGGTGATTTTAGGAATTTGCCTACGCATTTTTTAAATGTTATACATTTTTCTCCATCCTGTCTACCCCTTAGGTGCTCCTGTTTATGATTATCAAGAAGAATATATTAGTTCAAAGATAACAGTAAACTAAAATGAAACTGCCCGACGTGGAACATGGGATTACAGAGGCAGCCATATCCAATCCACACCCACACTTTGTGATCTTACAGGCTTGGTCTCTTGTCCTGAACTTACTCGGGGGACAACAAGGCAATGCTGAGAGAGGTCTCCTGAAAGAAAAGTCTGACACCTCTGGTCCTAAATTTATTTTCTCATTAATGAGCAAAAGGGGATTTATTGTTCGAAGCAATGTCTGTTTTATATCAATTCTTATTCCCTTGTTTTTCCCCTAGACAGTGGAGCTCCACAGAGAACAAGAGCAGATGTTTTATATTTCAGGAGAGAGCAGTCTCCCCCAATTCTTAAAAGATTCCTGAAATTCTTACACTTAACAAAAATTAGCTACAGAGAAAGAATCATGAATCATCAACCAGGCGACCATAGAGCCTCCAGGAACTGTTCATTTCTTCACTGCCTCCTACCACTGACTTGCCACTACCCTAAATCCTCTGCCTGTGGCCCACTGGGTTCCCTAGGAAAAATCCTACTGAATCATGAGATGTCTGGCTCCTTTAGTTTTCTGAGAGCTCCACCATATTTCACGATTACAGGCACCAGTTTCTGAGCGGTAATTCAAAGAGCAAGAAGTGAGAGAGACCTGAGTTCAAACCCTAGCTCAGGCTTCCATTTAGGAATCATTTAAGGAACGTGTATCACTGTTCACTCTTCTATCAAAATCTCTTTTGTTGGGCTGATGCAAAGATTACCTGATATGCAAATGTTCCCTGTTAAGTTTTTTTTTTTAAGTGAAAAATATTTTTATTAAAACCATTGACATCTGGCGTTTCTTACAAAAATGCTCTGTTAACTGGGACTCTTCCAGTGGAAGACAGCACAGTCCACACAGAACACAGGGGCTGCTCCCCGAGGTTGCCCGGTGCAGGCAGTGAAGCACGCCAAAGCCTTCAACCATTTGCCATCGATCCACTGAAAACATTCGTGGAGCACCTGGCTCAGGGCTTGGCACATTCAGGGTGCTCAGTAAGCAGCTGCTGAATAATGAAAGAATGAGTACCAAAGGCGGAGAGAAGTCGTGTGGCAGCCTGCCACCGGTGGCCAGTCCCAAATCCCTATCCGAACCTCTGATGGATTCAGGCAATCTTCTCCAAAGACACAGGGCTGCGCTCCCAATACTCAGCCTTGGCACAGGGAATGAAATTTATTTGCCATGCCTGACCCAGGCATGAGGACAAAACACACTTATCCCTGCTTTCATGCAGCACAGGACATACTGGAGAAGGAGTGCACACAGACACACGCAACCTAGGATGTGTAAGAGAGACACAAAGGCGTGTAGAGGAAAGCGATCGCATTTAATGCTGACCGAGCTACAGCCCTCACACTTCCCTCGACTTCTGAAATGCTACTTTCCTGGGACTTTCTTCCTGCCTCTTTGATCAGCCTTTTCTTACTCCCTTCACCACTGCCTCGCAATTTTCACATCCTCGGAGTTCTGCCCTGGTTCTCCTCTATACTACATAGACTCTCTTGGATCATCGAATTTCCTCTCAAGACATCAATTGCCACTTACATGCTGATTACACCCAAATTTATGCCTCTAGCCCTGATTGTTCTCTTTCTCCCTCTTTCTTTCTCTCTCTCTCTCTCTCTCTGAAGCCTCAGAAGTATATTTCAAACTGCCTTCTAGACAGTTCCACTTGAATATCCAACTCACTGCTCAAAACTAAACTAATTAACTCTCCTCGCCTTACCTCCCTCCACTGCTCTCCACAGCCCAGATAACCCTGAGATCCTTTAAGGCACCCAAGGTAGAAACCTTGCTATTTGCCACACCCTCCTTCTTGCTCCTCCTCCTCCCTGCCCCCATTCAGAAATCTTTTCAATTCAATCTCAAAATCCACTTCCTTAACCCACCACTCCTTCTATTCTACTGTACCATCTCGCTCACCTTGCTTTTTTCTTATGGCACCCCTCATGTTAATATATCCCCCAAAGACCCATCAAAACTACCTCAAAGCAGAAATCTGGTCTTGTTACTGCCTATCCCTTTTCTTTCCACTGTCCTCTGATTGTAACACCTCTCCTACTGCCTGCAGGATTAAATTTTCAGTGTGGCATAATCTAACCCCCATCCGTTTATCCCTGTCACAGTGCTAGACCCAGGCCACATAGATGGTGTGATTCTGGGCCTCTGCCCACACTGTGCTTTCCTGGGGAACTGGCTGCTTACTTGTTTTTTGTTTGTTTGTAGCAGGGATTGAACTCAGTCCTTGTGCTTACAAGGCAGGCGGTGGCACCACTGAGCTAAATCCCTGGCCCACTGGCTGCTTTTGTGTTATACTTTAGCATCCTTCAATACCCAGAAACCCCATCCCAATGTCACTTTTGAGTAGTTCCCCAATACCTCACTACAGAGTTAGTTATGTCATGCTCCACAAACAAACAATTTTTCAAGATTCTGAAATTGTATTTAAATTTTTTTTTTTTTTTTTACTGGGGATCGAACTCAGGTCCTTGTGCTTGTGACGCAGGTGGCAGAACCACTGAGCTAAATCCCTGGCCCAAAATTGTTTTTAATTTAAAAAAAAAAAAATATATATATATATATAATGCAGAGTTAATGTTTATCTAACTTATCTTGCAGAATTGACAAGTATCATAAGTTTCCTTGTGCAAGTAAAGAATTTACGGAATTCTTTTAATGCATATGGCAGTGACTTTCCTAATTGCCAATTATGGAGCAAGAAGATAAAATCCATAGACGGATGTTGGTGGTGCACACCTGTAACCCTAGAACTTCGGGAGGCTGAGGGAGGAATGCTGCAATTTCAGATCCAACCTGAGCCACTTAGTCTCAAGATGAACATTTTTAAAAAGTTGGGAATCTCTCAGTATGAGGACCCTGGGTTCGGTCTCTGACACTGCAAAACACAAAGACGAGATGAACCACCCACTATGATATATGAACATGGTACACATATTCTGGGAGTAATGGCAAATGGCAGGCAAGTACAACATCCAGCCATCACAGATTTATTGCAGGATGTGTTTACTAGAGAGAGGGGAAGAAGAAAGTTGCTCCAAGTATGTACAGGAAATCACAATTCCTGAATAATACATTATTTTTTAAATCCCTTAAAACTGAAAGGAATTACTTTTAGCCTCCTTGAATCCCTTCACACTCGCAGCCATCACAATGTATTATAGGAAAGTGCATTGCACCCACCTCCAATCGCATTGATCCAGGGAGAGAGGGAGGTGTGAACAACCAAAAAGGTCTGAATTTAAAGAATTTTACTGAAAATTAAATCTTACAACTCTACGAGACATGAACACTAATTGCTAATAAACTACTTCCACCAAGAAACAAGATCATGGTCTGCTCCTGAGAACAACGTGTAAACTGGATTTCTCATGCAAATAGAGGCTGTTCATTTTACAAAGACTCTCAGAAGTTTGTTTCTTTAAACTGGCTATACAATCCCCTGGAGCGATCATGAGTATACAAACGCAGAACCCTACACATTTTAAGGCTTAATATAAACATATACATATATATAATATAAATATATACATATATAATATAAACATATATATATTTAATAGTTATATTTTTATATGCCCACTCAGCTGCTTTTTATGGGAAGTCTTTAGAAATCAACTAACATTTTAAACCAAGGCATTCATTTAAATGGGACTGCATCATTCATAGGAAAATGGATACGTATTGAGGATGTACTCCTAAGTGAAATAAATAAGTCACACATGTGTAAATACCGAATAGTTTCCCTGGTGTAAATAATCTGCAACAATGCATAAGATTCTAATCAGATTACTGACATTTAGAAATGGGAAGAAAGGAGCTAAAGGTGTAGGGAAGGTGGGATGGGTAGGGGAAGGGTAAAAAAGGAAAAGAAAAAAATGTGAGATAATGAAAAGATGAAAATAAAGTGTTTGTAGATGGGGAGGGGAGGAGGGGGTGAAGGGAGGGCAAGGATAAGGGGAAAAAATGAGAATCAAGACTTGTCATGTAGAGGTACAAGATCCCAACAATGAATGTAACTACTGTATCCCTAAAGTGTACCAATAAACTCAATTAAAGCTGAAAAAAATTAAAAAAAAAATAAGTGGGACTGCATTGTGCCTGCTTCCAAAGAAGAGTCAAAGTCATCTGCATAGTCACCGGGAGAGGGAGCGAGACCACCCGCCTCGCCTGGCTCAGGTCTCTGTTCTTCCCACACCCACACAAATCCAGCCCAGCCGGAGGATGCGCTCCCCTGCTTCAGGATGCCTTCACCTTTATCACCATCCTGGACACTGCTGCAGAATCCTGAAGGATGAAAAGTTCCCCTGTCCTCCTTCAAAGCAGGGATAGGAAAAGTAGGAACTGAACCTAGGGCCTTCGCACTGAGCTACCTACATCCCCGCCTCTGTTTTGCTTTGAATCCGGGTCTCCCTAAGTCACTTCACTGCTCTGGCTGGGCTCAAACACTATCCTCTTACCTGAAAAGGCAGTGTGCTTAGATTCTACCGTGCCTGGCTGCAACCAAGAAAAACATTTCAGCAAAAATGTTCTGCCTCTCTTCTTCCCTCTGGCACTTACTTCCTCCCCACCCTGTCTAACTGCCCATTCATTCCCAGATCCCTTCTGTCCAGCACCAGACAGACTCCATGTCACCATCCCACAGGAATGGCCTTGCCCTGGCACTGTCTCTTTATCTTCCTCACCGGTTGTGAGACCAGAGTGGGTGCTGTGATCACTGGTGTCTCCCTGCAGGGACACGGAAGGCACCTGACCTCTGTTAGGCGAGTGGGGATGTTTGTCTTGTCTTTTCCAACTCTGTCCTTTGGTTTCTTTCACTCTTTATTTGAAAACACAAGCTGTTTCAACTAAAATTTGTCTTTCAGTGCAGTGTGTAATAGCCAGCATTCCCGCTGCTGGGACAAATTACCTGATGGTGACAAAGGAGAAGAGGTTTAATTTGGCTCAAGTTTGGAGGATTCAGACGTTTTAGCCCAGGCTGTAAGACAAGAACATCACAGCCAGATCTAGTCCCCAAGGTTGTGCCCCCAAGACCTACCCAGGCACACCCGGGAGTGTGCTATACTGAGCTGCTCCCAAGCCAATCGAGTTGACACTTAAGTTTAACAGTCACACTGTATTTCGTAATTTAAAAAAGCAAAAACAAAAACAGTCCTTGAAATGAAGAGGTCATAGAAAGCCTCAAAGGGATGACTCAACTGCATGCCAAGAGGCGTTTCCTACTCATTACTAAGAACTTTTCCTAAGAAAATTTAATGCAGTCTTCTCTAGCAGTTCATTCTGCCTGCAAAGTCCTTTATGACCCTCTTGATGAGTCATTTAGGCCACAGTAATAAGTGAATCGCACGAACAGTGCCTCACAGGACAGAATGAGAAGCCGTGTCCACTCCTGATTTGTTAAGGCTAAATCATGAGATCCCGTGACAAGCAGTTGTCCTCAAGTGCTGGCCCAATGGCTGGGGATCCTCGTACACATCAAGCACTCAAGACATGCATGAATGACTGTCCGACTGAAAGGGACCTCAGAAGTCAAACTTGAAACTTCAGAGTCATGGGACCACCGAGCAGTTATGGTGAAACGCAGCAGGTGCAAAGGTAAGCAACACAACATAGTGTGGCCCAGTACCACTTATACCTCTGTGCTCCTCAGTTTCTTCCCCTCTAAAATGAGCGTGATGCCAGGTGTGGTGGCACGTGCCTGCTGGGAGGCTGAGGCAGGAGGATCCCAAGTTTTAGCTTAGCCTGGACAAGTTAATGACTTAGTGAGACCCTGTTTTAAAACAAAACAAAACAAAACAAAACAAAAAGGGCTCGAGATATAGGTCATTGTGAACGTTATGGGTTTAACCTCGGTCCTGCAAAAAATAAATCAAAGGAGAGTACCAGAGGAGAGAGGGAGAAGGGGAGAGAGAACAAAAAGAAGCGGAAAAGTAGAAAAAAGAGAATACTCCATTGGTCTGCCTGATGCAGTAAAAAAGAAAGGCTGCTTCCCTAACCTCCTGGTTCCCATCTCATGGTTGCTTTTAGAAAAATCTGAAAGGATGGGGCACAGATTTGGAAGAACGAAGAAAAGAAATGGACAGAAGTACAGCTGCAGAAAAGAAAAAATAGGAAAGAAAGAGAAGAAGAGCTGAAACCCGACCCGCAGGAACTTGGGCCTCCGTAGAGCAGGAACCGTTCCACAGTCGCAGCCTTCATTAAAGCTACACACACTCGGCTCCTAATTTACAACCATTTAATGGCGAACATTCTGCAAGTACCTTTGGGGACCTCTGAGGACAGAAGAAAATCTCAGAGAAATCAGGTGCCTAGAGAGAGCCCCTGGAAGGCAACAGCCCTTCAAGCGAACACTTTGGAGCGGTCTGTCTGGAGCTTTGGGGCTAGGGAGGGAAGACGAGGCAGGCAGAGAACCAATCAGAAGCTAGGGGAGGGGCGGCTGACTTGGGGCGCCACATTCCTGAGCGCTTCCGCGGGCCCCACGTGTCAGGGGTGAGTGTGTAAGGAAGCCGGTGGCCTTCCCTCTGACTATATGGTTGAACGGGAGTTCAAGCAATTTATATAAACACGAACATTAAAAATCAAAAATAAAAGCCACTCAAACAATCCGTGTGGAGCATTTTCCTTGAGTGCTAAAGTAGATACCAAAAAAAAAAAAAAAAAAAAAAAAAAAAGATTGAGAAGGGGTCAGGGATTTAGCTCAGTGGTGCCGCCACCTGCCTCGCAGGTGCAAGGTCCCGAGTTCAATTCCCGGTACCAAATAAATAAATAAGGATTAACACGGCCAGGGATTTGGCTCAGTGGTTCCGCTGCCTGCCTCGCAAGCACAAGGGGCCGAGTTTGATCCCCTGTACAGAAAAAAACAAAAAAAAATCAAAAGATTAAGGGAACGGGATGAGCCTCAGCCCCACTGCAGAAAGCAGCCCCTGGCTGAGGGGCTTGCAGGGCAGGTCCCCCAACAGGAACTGCAGCAAGCCTGGTCTGTCATTCTCTGGGCCTGGTTTCTTTCTGTCCAGCTCATACCTGTGTGCGTGGTGAACAAGGTAGGTTTAACTAACCAGGGCCAAGAGCTGGTTAGGCAGCTTTTCTCCCAAAGTGAAGAACCAACCTCGGCACTGGCAGAAGGAGATTGGGAAAGGGGAGGCTAAACAGATTACCTTTGAACTAACAGCTTTACCTAAAAGGATTACCAGTCAGGATTAGCTTTCCCAGGGCTCCAGAGTGGGGTGCCTACTCCTGGGGTGTGCGGCTACTCTCAGCCAGGAGCTGGGAAGAGCTGAAGGCAGGCCTTGGTGGATAGAGGAGTGCAGGGTTTCACTGATTTCCCTCCAAGTCTCTCCAGAATGACTCCGGGGAGTGTTTCTTCTTCCCTGTCTTCAGAGTAGCCAGAAATGCTGCATTTTTACCTCGCTCACCTTTCTGAGAGCAACAGGGAACAGAGTGATGCCTGCATCTTCATTGTAACTGGCAATTCTTTCTGGCTGGAGTGAGTATCAAGTTATCAGGCTGTCCACACTGCCACATTCTAGTTTGCACAGCCAGTACCAAAAGGATAAGTACTGGGGAAAAACTTGCATCGAAATGCAGCAGGTTGGTGCCCAGGTGCCATTCTATAGGAAAAGCTCACAGAGAGACGGGTGGCAGAAACAGGAGAAGAGTTTACGCACCTTGTGGAGCCAGTGAGGTGCAATGCCAGGCTACGACCCAAAGGTCTCAAGCCTCTCCCACCACAGCTTAAGCCAAAGCCCTGCCTGACCCCATGAAAAAGCCTGTATTACCCAAAGCGAGAGGACAGTTTCAGGAGCACTTAAGGCTTGTCCTGTTTCCCCGTAGAAAGTAGTAAAAATCACTATCTTTTCTCCATGGGCTAACCTGTGAGTAAAGGAGGCTGCCCAGGGCCTCTCTAGCAGCAGGGGACTAGTAACTTCCTCTCTCCCTTGGGTTTCATGGCGATCACACAAGCACTGTTGGCCCAGGAGCTCTGGGGGCTTGCTAGGGAGCTGTGACTGCCGAAGTTCGCCTCTGCACCTGCTATTCCGAGAACAGAGGTCTCATTTCTAGGAAACTGGAGCATCCTCCAGGGATGAAAGGGACAGGCCGGCTGTTCGACTTGTCTTGAACCACAGCCCTGGAGGTGAGCAAGTGAGAGATGTCAGACCACTTCCAGGACAGAGCCTGTGGCCCCCGAGGCAGTGAATCCCAATCACTACCAGCCCAGGGCTTCACAGGCTTGTGATGCCTTAGCAGAGGAAGTGTGCTGAAGACCCTGCATGCTTTTTGTGGCAAGGGAGGGAACCCTGGCAGATTATACTTAAAAGTAGAGCCTGTTAGGTCTTTCATTATCAGTATTTTAGTGTTGATACATTTTGGATTTTTTTTCTTTTTATCTTCTCTCAAGGCCCTAGGGATTGAACCCATGGCCTTCACCCTGAGCTACATCCCCAGTCCTTTTAGCTTTTTTTAAACTTTGAAACAGGGTCTTGCTAATTCACTAAGTTATCCAGGTTGGGCTCAAACTTGAAGCCTTGCTGACTTAGCCTCCCAGAGTACTGGGGGTTACGGGTGTGTGTGTAGCACAACACCCAGCTACTCGAGCCCTGAGCAGAATTTCTCATAATTATATTTCTGGTTGGCCAACCAAAATGGACAATAGGAGAGGTGGTTTTGATCGTCTCCATGATTTGGGTCTTCACATTTCCCAGCCCTGAGTTAAAATCTGCTTTGGAAAAAAATTGCTCTAAGCTCTGAATTGCAAGCACATGGACTTCAACTTTTGTTAGCTTGTTTCAAAAGGAAGAAAAAAAATAGTAGAAGAGAGGGTAGTACAAAGCCAGCTCATTGCTTAGCAAAACAATAGGAAAAGTAAAATGAAAAAGCAACACACATCAGGACTTCCAGTCTCTTCAGCTCCAGCAGTCAGCTTGTCTTAGAAGGACTCAGCTCGTATAATCTATGTGTTCCTAAACATTTCTATTATTTAACAGAGCAAGAAATGAGACATGGTCTCCACAATCACCAGCTATCCTGTACCCAAACTCCATTCCCACGTCCTCTCACTCCAGGCCGAAGTCCTTCCCCCCACACTGAGGGACTGGCCACTCCAGGCAGACTGCGCAAGTTTTAACCCTCAGAAGAAAAATGACGGTGGGCTGGGGATTTAGCTCAGTGGTTTCGCCACCTGCCTCACAAGAACAAGGACCCGAGTTCGATCCCTGGTACCAAACAAAGAAAAAAAAATTGGTTTGAACTATTGACCCTTCTCCAATAAGGACTGAAATTAAGAAGAGACCATTGATAAAATATTCATATTGCCACCTGCCTCACAAGAACAAGGACCCGAGTTCGATCCCTGGTACCAAACAAAGAAAAAAAAAAATTGGTTTGACCTATCGACCCTTCTCCAATAAGGATGGAAATTAAGAAGAGACCATTGATAAAATATTCATAGGGGAATACTGTTTTTAAAAATCAACAAAACAAGCTAAATATATGCCCAGAACTTGCAGGCTCACCTGAAGAAGAACAGTAACAAAATGGCGGGGGCTGTGGCCAAGTGGCAGAGAGAGATGAACAGAAGTTCAACCTCAGGATCATTAATAAAGAATGAGAATAACTTGGGTTTTAGTTGGTATCAGAAGGGAATCAACTAGCCGGCACAGTGGCACATGCCTACAATCCCAGCACTTGGAAGGCTGAGGCAGGAGGATCGATGTGAGTTTGAGGCCAGCCTGGGTTACATAGTGAGCTCAGGGCCAGCCTGAACTACAAAGAGACCCTGCCTCAAAAGGGGGGGGCAACATATGGCACTTGAAATGACACCTACAGGGATGCATAGGTCTACAGGGAAAAAAATGGACAGGGGAGAGATCCTATGGACAAGGTCATTGGAAGGGACTCCCTTCTTTGATTAAAAAAGAAAGCAAGGAGGAAAAAACGGGGGCAGTAAAAGGAGTCAATCTATAGTTAAGACAACAACAACAAAACCAGCATCATCTATGAGCATGGAAGGCTAGACAGAGCAGCTTGAGTGGATCTGTCAGGATTCAAAATCAAGCCATGCCACATACCTGTTGAATTACCTGGAGCAACCGAGCCTGGGTTCTTTCTAGGCAAAAGTGAGATCATGAAACCTCTCCTTCCTACCTCCAGGAGTTTTTAAAGGTCAAATCTGATAATGTAAATGAAAAATGCTATAGCTTAAAGTACTACACAAATGTCAAGCTACTTCCCCTGTGAGGCTCTAGATGAAAAATGTGGAGGCCCAGGTAACCCTTCAAAAACGAAGAAAGGAAAAAGAGGCAGCGTGTTGCTGGGAAGGACGGAGCTTGTTGCACCAAAAGGAAATGAAGGAATAACAGAGTCCAGTGTGAACAAGTTTTTCAAGAACTGTAGCACTGAGGCCTCCAGTCATCCAACCAGAACTAATGGACACATTTTTGTCCATCAAAAAACTCTGGAAATTAACAGCTTACCCCACCAGCTGTTTCTCCTAGCTCTAAGCATCCACATGGGTTAGAGAGGAGATACACAAAGATGCCACAAACAATGGAAGGCAATGACTCAGTTATACTCCATTTAATTCCTGTTTGCAGTTATCAAACTCGATTTCCACCACACTCTAAAAAGGGGGGAAAAGGAAAAGGAAGACAGAATGGAAATGAGAAAAAAAGAGGGAAAAATATTTCTCACTCTAGCAGCCAAATGAAAAGCAAAGAGAACCAAAAATACAAGAATTGGGACCCTTACAGAATGTATGGCTATGACTTAGGAGAGTTGCTGGAGGATTCAGAGTGGCAATCTACAAAGTCTTCTGAGCATTTGCAACATGGTTATAAGACCCCAAAACAAAAACCATGAAAAGTCCACTTGTAAAGTCCTGAAATGTGGAAGAAGGTTAGGTACTTATGGAGGAAAAATAGATACTAGGTCGTGGCTTCAAGATGACTTCAGAGTCATCAGAGATGAAGACATGAGGATGGTTATACTGGTCATCAGCAGCCAGCCCATAAAAGGATTTGGAAAGTCTCGCTCTTTGGCCAACAGTTTCAAGTGCGTTACAAAATTATCTCTTTACCTCCATAAAGTTCCACTATGATACCATCATTCAAACACCAGTACACTCGTCTATCTTTTCAAAGAACTTCGTGTTTTCCAACCTACAACCCCTGATATCAGCATTATTTCTTTCTTTTTGCGGGGGAGGATGCGAGAGATCAAACTCAGGACCTTGCTCTTGTGAGGCAGGCAGCAGAAGCACTGAGCTAAATCCCCAGCCCTCAGCATCATTTTTGAAGAGATGAAAGGACCACCTTCCAGGGAGGCAGAGACAAACTTCCTTCCTTTTGCAAAGGACAGAGAGAGAGGAGGCTCTTCCTAGGGGGCCCTCAGGGGCCACACACCCAGCCTAGCCAACAGAGTGTGAGCTCTAGCATACAAACAGAAGTAGATGTGGCTTAAAGCAGTGTCTTCAGATTTTTGATTGAATACCTGTTCCCTAAAAGAAAAGTCACACCGCCGGGCAATTTATAGAATAAAACAAGGCAAAACAAAACTAATAAAACAGCGGGCAATTTATAGAATAAAACAAGGCAAAACAAAACTAATAAAACAGCTGTGTGAAAACCCAGATCCTAGAGCATGCCTTCAGTGATTCTTTAAGGTTTTAGTGAATCCCTCTGAAGGCAAAGGGATTTACACACATACAGGCAACCGACTCAAGTGAGGAGACGCAGGACACCTGGACTGTACCATTTATTTGCCTTAGAGCTTTGGCCAAGACACTAAACTTCTCTGGACCCTCAGTCCCTCCTGGATATTATTTTTGTTGTTGTTTCAATTTTTTTTAAAGTGAGCAACAGAAGTAAAAAGGCTCAGAGATGAGCGTGGAAGCAAAATGAGAGTGAAGTAATAATGATAAAAAAATTACACCTTAATTCTTTTTTTTCATGCTTTTTTTTAAAGCAAAACATTTATTGATATGTTTTGGATATACATGACGCTCACACTCATCATAGGGAATCTGCACCTGCACAGGATATACCCTACGTCATATGCTATGGATACAGTCAGTATGATCCTCACACTACACGGAGCACCACTGAAGCTGAAAAGTTACACGCTGTATCTAAGAGTCAAGATGAAAAACACAGGAGCTTGTGCCCCATAAACAGGTACTCTTTCCACTAGTTCCAATAACCTCCCATACGACAGGCAGATCTGTAATAATTACTTCTAATAGGCAGAGTCAATAAACAATGCAAATGACACACAGTAAAAATATGTCACTGAAAATAAGTTGAATTTATGGTAATCAATGTTCTCAGACATTGTCAAATGTCAAGTGACCTCTAGGGGAGAAAGTCACCCCTGGACAGATCTACGGCTATAGCTGCATGGCCTGGAAGTACGAAGGTATTGATAAAAACTAGGCTCATAAAGGTGATTAAACAATTTGTGTGCATCAGAGTGGAGGGACTAAGGTGAACTGCAAATTTTGCACCATCTGAAGAATACCTCCCTCCATATCCCCCAGCCTCTGACAACAGGGGATTCTACCAGTGAGTTACATCCCTAGCCCTTTTAATTTTTAAATTTTGAGAAAAAGTCTCTCTTGGAGTTGCCCAGGTGACTTCAAACGCAAGATCCTCCTGCCTCAGCCACAGCCAAGTAGCTGGGACTGTATGTGTTTATCACAGTGCATAGCACTTTTATTATACAGGATGCAGTTCACCTGTTTTAGCAGGTGACTTTTCATGGATACGAACCCAGGCTTGCGTGACTAGGAGAGACCCTAATGCTCTTGACATTGACCTTTCTGCACAGAAAATGTCTCAGAGGCTATTTTAGTTGTTAAAGAGATTTGATTTACTCGTGCACTAAAGTTCAAAACTGCCTGTATGCCAACAAAACAAAACAAACACACAGCCAACTTTTCTCCTGTATTTGTTCTCTATAACTCATTCTAATAGTAAAACTGGACTGAAGCAACTGGATTTCTTTACTGGAAATTCTACTTTCCATTTTTCTAATCTGCGTTCAGGGTGCCATATTGGATTCCACCAAAGCCCTAAAAATGATAACCTTTGGAGCTCTTTTGTCAGCTGTATTTCCCAAGAATATATTTCTTATAGCTAGCTCAGGCTTGATGTCTCTTTCTGGCATTCTTTTCTTACAAGCCCATTTGCAAGAGTCTAATTCTGTGTTCTTTAGAGCTCCTCATACAGCTGTTGATTGGCACTAAATAATAATAACGATGTTTATAATAATGGCTATCAATAATCATAACCAAAATCATTATTGCCATAAATAAGTTTTCCCACTAGTGGTTTCTTGAAGCCAGATAATACACCACAATCCTATCAGTTTGGAGATCACCAGCTAACAACAAAGCTGAGCTGGGTGGTGACAATGAGCAAATGAATCACATACAATGTGCCAGAAGTAGGGAATAATAAACCGCTCATCTTTTCCTTTAAAGAAAGGCTCCCACAATCGTCTTGCAGCCAGGTAGCTGACCTTGTTTTCCATTAAGGTTGCTGTCTTAGCCTGCAGAGGCATCACTCATGTCATCGTCAACTGCTTTACGGCCAGCTCGTCACCATGGGACTGTTGGCACTGCCCACTTGGCACACAGGAGAAATATATCAGGGGCTCTTCTCATGGTTTCCAAGGCTTTGGGGATGGGAGATCCTGCATAAGTCCATGGATTTGTGCAAAGGAAGTTCTGAACAGCAAGGATTCCATCCCACTGAAAATAATTTTGCAAAACAGAAATGCCATGGATTTTCACTTCCCCTAGAGCAAAGGTATTCTTGGGAATCAGAATGGATACTCTCTGTGTGTTGGAAAGAATACAATATAACATAGGGCTGATGTGACGATGCTGTCTTAAAACCAGTAAACAGTGGGAAACTTTTCCAACCCTGACCTATAAACAGGAACCCGGTTCTTTTGTCTTCACAACAGAAGTCAAGTGAAGGCAGAGTACATATATAGAAAAGGGCTCCGAGCTGGGTGTGGTGGTGCACGCCTGCATTCCAGCACTAGGGCAGGCTGAAGCAGGAAGATCGAAAGTTTAAATCTGGTTTTGGCAATTTAAGTGACTTAGCGAGACCCTGCCTGAAAATTAAAAAGGGATGGGGATGTAGTTCACGGGGAATGTCCTGGGTTCAACGGGTGGGGGCGAGAGAGAGATTCTCTGAAGGGAGAGCTATTTCTGCCATTTATTAGTTAATCAGTTCTGCACCTCCATGCTTCTAATCTAAAATAAATACTTAGACTAGATCTGCACTATTCAATGACAGGACACAGGGTGATGGCCTATATCCAGCATAGGGGAATTGAATTGAGAACTAAAAATATGGCTTATGTAAGTGAAAATGTATCTACACATACTTTTGGAGACAATACAAAAGAAGCACATGAAATGTCTCTAATAAGTTGCATTTGATTACATGTTGAAATAATATTTTAGATACACAGCAGTGTCTCAGTTCACACATGCTTCTGTTTGCAAACTCCGCATCGGGTGACAAGGAGGACCACAGCCACTGTCCCCACACAAACACAAACGCTGACATCTTCCCCCAAATCATAAAAAAATTAAGTTTGTAAACCAGGGTACCATTGTATTGGAATGTTATAGTAAAATTAACTTCACTTCTTTTTTAAATATGGCAATTAAAAATTTTAAATTCAAAATATCTCTCTTCTGCTTAACACTTCACCTGATGATCCCTAAGTTTAAAGATTCTGTGTCTCATTTCATGCTTCTGAGCAGCCTCACCACAGCAAGGAAGAAGTGGTACAGGACTTAAAACTTTACTTTGTAGTCAACTTTCTCATCTCTAAAGGGGGAATGACATAGGAAAGTGACTGGTAATTAATTAAGCACTGTGCAAATGAAGTAATTATAATAAGCAGACTATGCTACTGATTCCTGGGAGATTCTACTAAGAAATGACCAGCAATCTGGAATGACAAGTGAAAATGAGGGCAAAGAAGGGGAAACTTTCCCTAAAGGAAGAAAACACCAGCCTCACCTGAAAGTTACTGCACACCGGGCTCTTTGAGGACTGGGAACAAGGGAAGCCCAGAGCAACCATGCAGAGTCAGAGGAGAAACAGAAATTAAAGATCAAACAGCCTGCACTGGGTATGAAAAGCTCCCAAAGCCTGATGAATAAGTTGAGTTTAAAAGAACTGTAAGGATTCTATGCTACAAATACTGAGAGAGTACTGGTTCCTGGAGTGGCTGAAGGGAGAGGGAGCTGTCCTAACCGCATGCTCAGAAATCCAAGCAGCACTCTTCATGGTCAGTGAGGCAGGGCATACGGAGAGCAGCAGAGCCTTCACTCAGGGGTATAGCGGGGGAAAGAGGGGCCTTCTGGAGGGAGAAAATTCAAAGGTCAGGGAACAAGAGGCCCCGCGCCTGGCTGACCACCTGGGGCCACCGGCCCTCTAGGGCTCCCTAACTTACTGTGTGGAAGTACCAGTCCAATTTCAGCGTGGTTGCTCTCTTCCACCCACTGCCCTTAGAACCACGGGAAGCCCTGCCCGATATAAAGTCTCCACTGCCAGCGCCGGCATCCTCAGGTGCTGCTCATCCTCTGTGACCATGAGAAACAATGATCATGGCCATGACCTCAACTTCTTCGCTTTCTCAGCAGACCATCAACTTTGCAGATACTTGAGAACTAACTGGGCAGCCGGGGGTCATTATATCTTTGGACAAGGTGAATGTGAAGCAATGGAAACTGCTCTGTGAAGTCTATAAACCCAGCCAGAATGGTTAGCATGGCAGTTGACAAGTTAAAGCTAAGTGTTTCTTTCTAGAAAAACCTCACCCAGCCTCTCACCCTCAAACCATGCTGTGTATGCAAGGATTCCCCATCGTCCTCTCTTGGAATCTCAGACTTGGAGCCTAACTTGGTTTGAACAAAGACCTCCCCTCCTCGTCTCCTCCAGCTTCCCTCCCCCTTCCCCTTCTGTGCCTTTCCCCCCAGCCACATTAACTACTCAGAAACACAGTCACTCCACTCCAGACTTACTCAGGAATCACATTCTTAGAATAACTCATCAATTATACCTGTCATCTTGCCAAAAGTGCCACAGGGGAGGTGGAAAGTCTAGACTGCATCTAACTGCTGCGCAGCACAGCACCCCTGTTTGCCGAGGGGGCCCCCACTTTGCGAAATGCCTTTGCAAGCTCACGAGAAACAAGAAGGCAGACGCAAGGGGTTAGAATGTAGACACCATCGCCAAGTTACTCTCAGGCCCAGGCTGGGGCGCAGATCTCTCCCTGTAGGATGGGAAACTGCCTAAATCAGCTAACAGGATGTGCTGCCACAGAAAGCCCAGGTTAGGAAACACTGGAAAGAAATGTCACTGTATTATTTAAATATGCACACGAACTCATCATCAATAAAAGTGCTGCCAAGAAAGCAGAGCCACGACAGACGTACTTTTTAATTAATTGGCAAGGATCATTAGTAATTAATACATTCATTGTATGCAAATGCTGCTGCTATCCTTGAAAAGTCTACCGTCCTAAGCAGGATAAACATCCACATGAACACCACTTATAAAAGTAATCACACAGCTAGAACTTTCTTTTCTCCATGTGTGAAACTGTATGGTTTCATTCAGCCTAGCCTGGAAAGATTTGGAATCCAAGTTATCCAAGATCCTAATTAATAAGATTTTCCCTTTGATTCCAAAATTTTGTGAGTATAGTTATTTCATAAAAACATTTCACTGAAATGTACTGTACCTCCATGATGCTACATAAAACTGCAGATGTTAGAAAAGGTCGATGTTAACTCTTCAACACGTAATTTTCCTCACCACATGCCTTAAGATTTCTCACTTGTTAAACAGGAAAACTTCCCATAATGAAGGACCTCAGTGTAAGTGAGGCCCGGTGGCACATTTTGGGAGCTTGAGGCAGGAGGATTACAGGTTCAAATCCTACCGGGGCAATTTCACATGACCTTGTCTCAAAGTAGATAGACAGACAGATGTATTTTTTAAATGACTGCGCTATAGACTAAATGACACATAGAAGCACACGTGAAGCTGGACACCATCAGTGACAAATAAAAGCTCAGGAAACGTGCAGAGGCTTAATTGTGTTCCAAGACTGTATAAAATATCTAACTCCCTCGGCATCCTTGCAAAGAGCAGACACTTGCTCTTTGACTTTGAAACCCAGTCAGAAGGAGAAACAAAATCCAAGCATCCTGACACTTCACCTGCGCTCGCTGTTCACCCCAACAGGCAGGACTCCCGATTCCCCTAATTACATTGTCCCAGCTGGGAGGGGGAGGTAAAGGCATCCACCTTCAGGAGTCGGCTGGCTCACTGAGATTTTAGATTTGGGGGAGGCAAAATGCAATGCCTGTAGATCTCCTGGTCTCAGTACCCAGCAAGATGTCAGCTCACCCAAACAGCACTTCTCAAGTTAACCTTCTCCTTCACTTAGCCCCATCCTTCACCTCCCAGGGCAGCCTGTTCACCAGGGACCAGCCACTGAGTAGGGGGTACACGCGAGGGGCGACTGGGGCCTGTGGTCCAAGTGGAGCACTGGAGCCTCCCAGCACGAAGAGGGGTCCCTGTTGCACCCC
The DNA here is from genome assembly GCF_012274545.1 of Fukomys damarensis. Lineage (NCBI taxonomy): Eukaryota > Metazoa > Chordata > Mammalia > Rodentia > Bathyergidae > Fukomys > Fukomys damarensis. Next base: position 43,784,898 of record NW_022900931.1, read on the forward strand.
TGAAGGAGACCAGAGTCCTCCTTTTGGCTTCCACCTCCGGAGTCAGAGCTGGTCGGGCCGTCTCTCATGAGAGTGAAGGGCCTAATTTTCACTTAAGAAGCAAGAGCATCGCCCCAGGAATGAAACTCAAACGCCCCCGGAAGACCTTGGAAAAGTCATTTCGTCTCCCTCCCGAGCAACTCCATCCAGCAACTCCATCGGAGGAACAGGCTCGGAAAGGTGCCTGTCAGCCCCTCCTGGTTGTGACAGGTGGATAATATCTCCTGCACCCCAACAGCTTGCAGGGATGGGGAGGTCGGATGGGCCTGTGTTACCGCCAATATTCTAGGCACTGCGATAAACAATCACCACCTTTTGGAGGTAAACCGGCGCTTTCCAGGGCATCAGGGGAATGTTGAGCACTTAGGAAGAAGTAATTTGCTCTTCGATCCTCTGGTGTCCTCCAAAAGGTGAAGCCTTCCATCCCGGGGAATCTGATTTCTCGTGGTAGGATCAGAACACAGACGGAGACACGGGTCTCCTCTCCCCCTCCTCGCCCCACTCCTTAAAGGTCCTCTCATCCTCTCAAAACTGAAACCATCTGCAAAGGACTAGGGAATGCTCTGTATGTGCTTGGGGAAACTTAAACAAAAATCCTTTCCGAGGCCTCTGCCCTGGCCTCCGCCTTCTCCTCCTCCCTCTCCCGGTGCTCAAGTCCCCAGAGTTAATGGGAACTTTTCTCTCGCCCTCCCCCACTGGCCCTCGCGGTTGGGCCCTCAGCATTTGATTTCTGTCTGTCACTGAGTGATGAGGACAAAGGGTGAGGAGTCAGGAAAAGGTCTGCGCCACTTTGTTCGGGAGTCTGGATTCGAACTTTGGATGAACCCTTCGCCAGGGAGGGGGTTGGGGGAGGAGAAAAGGGGCCGGCGAGGAGAACTCCGCGGTGCTGGCGGCTCCAGCCTCAAAAGAGAGACAGAAAGATTCTCCTTTAACAACAGAAAGGGAAAAAGGGGGCTAGGAGGGTAGAAACAGCCTCCGGGCCCCATAGGAAAAAAGAAGGCTTGGGAGGGGGGGGCGGGGGCCAGGGGCCTGGGGCGGCTCTCATGGCGGGG
>NW_022900931.1:43786125-43813660 GCF_012274545.1 Fukomys damarensis
CTGGGGCGGCTCTCAGATGGCTGGGGGACTCACGCTGTGGGCTGCCAGCCAGAGCCAGTTTTTTCTTCCCGACAGCCTGTCTCTACCCTGCCCTCGTTTATTTATTTATTTATTTATTTATGTGCCCTCTTATTTATTTATTTCTAAACCAAAGGGAATTCCTAATAAAGCCACAGTAGACTTCGAGAGTGGAAAGGAAAGAGAGAAGGAACCAGGGGTAGGAAAAGACAGATCGACTTGCTGCTTTCTGAAAGTCAAAATTGTGCGTGTGTGTGTGTGTGTGTGCGCGCGTGCGCGCGTGCACGAGCGTGTAAGAGCTACACCATGCTTCAGAAACCAAAGACGTTTGGCCTAAGTGTTCTTTTTCTTATGTGTCTATACACGTGAGTGCACTTACACGCATTTACATGGCTGGCAACTTTTACAATGTGACGGTTCCCTAAAATCCTGAGCTGGAGTTTTTAAAACGCGCCATGATCATACAGTTGAAATCACTGCACAGGCCAGTCCGTCTCCTTTGTGCTCAGTGAAAGCCAGCTAAACCTTTCTCCGCTGACGACTGATTTTTCCGGGTGACTCTGAGCGTGGGCACCCACTGGCTCACCCCTCCTCCTTTCCTTCTTCTAATCTCTCCGACCACACCTAGAGGTGAGGTCTTTCACTCCCAGGGCCAGCTACCCCTGCTTCATTTCACTATTTTGTGCCTGCGTGCGATAATACAGTCACTCTGGCCTGGCCTCTGTCCTGCGGTCTCTGCAGCTCAATTTCAGACAAAATCGAGGGAGGCTCCTTGCAGGAAGCAACCAAGGTGCCCAGGCCTCCCTGCCTACTTGGGCTTCCTCCTCTCTTTTCCTGTAAATAAGGAGGAAGCTGCAGCTGAGCAGAGGGGAGGCCAGGAAGAGGGCTGGGCAACATGGGCACTGGGCTCCCTTCCTCTCCAGGAAAGCCCCCTGGTGCAGTGTGTGCTAGGCTGTCTCCCCTGGGCACCCCATACTGGGCCACAGCAAATGGGAGCTCAGCAGCTAAGCCTCAACTTCACAAAAACACTGTCAAGACAGGCAAACTGATGGGTCAACACGGTGAACATGCATGAATCTTCTGAGGAAATGGGATCAGCGAGTGAATCTGTGTATTTACACCCTCTTATTTGATATTCCTAGGAAAGGAGAAGAAACCACAGTTTGAATAAGTATGTGTGATGTCCTAACTCTAAAGAAATGAGACACACAAAGAAAGTAAGGACAAAGCAGTCAGATAAAATGCTGAGTGAGCCCACACCTTGCCAAAAATGCTCTTAACCCTGCAAAAGCGAGTCCTACACCAAGTTTGGTGGTGCTGGGAGGCTGAGGCAGGAGGATCACAAGTTGGAGCCCAGCTTAACGTCTTAGCAAGATCCTGTCTCAAAATAAAAAGCAATAAATGGCTGGGAATATAGTTTATTTTCATACCAGGGATCGAACTCAGGACCTCATGCTTACAAGGCAGGCGGTGGAACCACTAAGCTAAATCCCTGGCTCTAGGAATATAGTTTAATGTAAAGGCCCTGAGTTCAATCCTGCTACCCCATCCCACCAGAGGTTGGATCTTATTAAGCATTCACATCTAACCTCTTCACTTAAGGAAGAAGCAGCCAATGCCTGTAGCATGTAAGCAACTTTCACAAGTCACCCTCTCCAAAATGCCCCCTGCGGCTCTCTCCAGCCTGCACAGAGCTACTCCAACATAGGACACACATTACCATACTTCAGGAATAAAAACAAAAGGTGTCGGTACACCTTACCTGAACATAGGGCAGCGGTTGCAGCATCCCGTGTCCTGGCTCTATGACACCTGGGAGTGTGGAATAGCACACCCAGGAGCTAGATATTCAGCCCCAGCACAGCTTTCTAGCTCTCTTGGGCACCCCCACCGCACACAGCCAACCTTCCAACTCGGTGCTGCTGCTAAAACTGGATGTACAGTGGGCCCTCTAGCTTCATCCTCTGTACACAGTTGGGGTAGACCATTGCACCGTTCTTCCGGTGGGCAAGTAACCTCTATTTTCCAGTTCCCTCTGTGGATCATGGTCTCCACTCGCCACCGTCTTCATGCTCAGTCACACCTCTCTGTTCGAGTCCCCAGGGAGCCCCAGCTTCATATGCGCTGCATGCCCCACCAATTCTGTGTTCAACAAGATTTCTAAATCTATGCCCTGTTCTAAATCGGCCCGCCACATGCTGCCAATCCGTGACTTCACTCTCTGCCTTCAATTTCAGAAGGAGTTGTGACAGCACAGGTTAGAAAAGAAACCTTAAAGTGGCACTGTGCTTCACAGTTTACAAAGCAGGTTGCACACACACACACACACACACACACACACACACACACGCACACATATTTGTCTGGCGAATCTGAGCCCCCCGGAGGTGGCAGGGTCTGAGTAATGAGTACTGTCAGCACCCCCAGTACAGTTAAGCGACCATCCTGAGCCAGGTGCCCCTCTTTATTTATCCACTCAACCACAGGCCAGGCCAGCAACTGTTTCCCTGCATTGCCGTCCTGCTCCCATCAGAACTGGATGTTTTCATTTCTGTGTTGGCAATGAAAAGGGGAGAACAACTAAAAGGGTAAATAAGATCCAAACTGCATAACTGTTGAGGTGAAATAGGAAGTAAAGGGCTAAAGGTGTAGGGGAAGTGGGAAGGGGAGGGGAAAGGAAAGAAGGGACAAGAAAAAAATATGAGAAAAGGAAAAATGGAAACTAAGTCTTTGTAAAATAGGGAAGGGAGAGGGTTGAAAGGAGGGCAGGGGTAAGGGGAAAAAATGAGAACCAAGATCTGTCACGTCCCAATGATGAATGTGACTGTACTGTATGCTTAAAAAGAACCGATAAACTAAGATTTTTTTAAAAAGCAGGGGATATGCATTTACTCAACGTTCATCATGTGTCCAGCACTGTTTGGTGCTGGTTGTGGCAGCAGGGGCAACTTCCACATGTATGCCCAGGTCTCTTCTGCGGATAACACATACTCCTGTGCTCTTCATGTTTGTATTTTTCTGAACACATGAAAGTAAAAACCCCGCCAATATAAATCCCTAAGTATAAGAGATCAGTTCCTCGGAGGTGGAGGTTCTATATATTCTCTATTTGATCTGACATCTGCATTTGCCAGCAGAAAGAGGAGGGTGCTCGTAATGTTTATGGATCCTGCAGTGGAACTCAAAGTACTCTGATTTCCAGGGGTGTGAGCACAGCACAAATCTTTGTGAACGTCAGAACTCAACTGCCAGGTTCTCAGGTTGTTCTTTCTTCCTTTGACACCCTGGAAAAAGCCACTTGTTGGATATTTGAACGGATCAATGTCTATACGTCTTAGAGAAGGGATTTCTAGAGCAGAGATAAGACTCCCAATATTAAATTTATTTCTCTAAATCAGCGGAGGCTATAAAGAAAAAAAGTTTACAAATGGCCAAAGGGGTGAAAGCTTCTCAGCTAGGCAGACACTGTGCCGATAATGCTGAACAGAACAAGAACACTGGTGACGGAGAAGAACAAAGATGAGAACTCTTAGCACACTGGGATTGCGCGGAGCAAAGAAGGGGCGAAAGGAATCTGACAAAGGAACCAGTTGTCCGGGTCTCCAAAGAAACCAGAGGAAATCGCAAGGCTGTGCTGGTTCCCAAAGCCTGATGACCCTCCTCAAAGCCTATAGAGATGCTTAGTCCTAGACCCCTCCCCAGGAAAAGGCTGAGAGCAGAGCCACCAAAGGAAATGCAAGGTCCAATGCAGGAGGAGACTGAGGAGGAGGAGGAGGAGGAGGAGGAGGAGGGAACGTGTGGGGCAAACAGAGCCGCTCACTATTCCTTACTCGGAAACATCAAAACCATACCAGGTCCGGGACGTGTGTCCCCAGGGAACAACTCTGAAAAGTGACAGCCAAGTTTGAAACATCACAGATTCAAACTAGGAATTTGCACTGAGGGAGGAGGGGACTGGCGAAAGGTGGGGGACAACTCTTCCTCCCCTCCTCCCAGGGAACGGTTTAAATTCCACAGGCTTACAGAGGAAGAGGCTGGAGCAGCTAAGTGGATTTGCGCAGGGAGAAACTCCTACTCCATTACCCCCCTTGCCTCGGGTTCTGTAACCTCTTTCACCTTCAGAAAAAAAAAATACAAATACAGTCCCACTTTGAACTTCTCAAGTTTATTTTATTATTGCTATTATGAGATGGAGAAATATTTTTCTAACGGGTATAGAGTCATCATGAGCAGAAGAAGTTAGTTTACCTTTTAGGAAGCAGGGAAAAAGAAAAGAGGAGGCTTTGCAAAAGGGGAGAGACAGGACAATTTATGGATGGGGATAAGAGGAAGGTGCTGGAACTTGAACCCCTCATGGCTTAGAGCAGCAGCTGCCCCGCCCACCTCCCCCTCTCCCGCGGAAAGTAGTGGGGAGCCAGCTTCCCACATCCCGTTATCACTCGTCTACACGGTTCTCAAGTATCCTCTCTTGAACGCTCCCCTCCTCTCCCTCCCCCATGGACTCCACAAAACCCCTCTCACCCTTCACAATCCCAAAGTCCAAGATCATACTTCAGGGAACAGAGGATCTATTCAGTACCCCACCCCCAGCAGGTTGGTCTGAAGGAGGACACTCTCTCCCTCTGAGCACGATAGCGGAGGAATACACCAGAGCTAAAAGGCATCATCATCTGTCTTTACACAGGGATACACACAAGATTTAGTGATTTGGTGATGAGGTATGATTGCAAAAAATATGGTGAATACTTTTTAAAAAAAATTATCGCATTAAAAACACATTGCCATTTTTCTCCCTCAAAATATTTCCCTTCGATTGGAACTCCTCCCACCATTCTTGCAAGTGTCTGAAGCAGCTCTGTAAGTCTTCTTTCATGAGGGTCTTTAGCTGTGCTGTCATGGCTGCCTCACATCCTGAACTAATTCAACACGTTTACCTTCCATGGGCAGTTTGACTAGGGAAGAGCCAGAACTTGTACAGTGCCAGATCTGGTGAATACGGTGGGTGAGAACACACAGTGATGATATTACAAGTCTGTATTTCATTGGCTAGAACTCAGCACAGCAATCAGCCTATGTCTGATCCAAGTCACTTTTGAAAGCGGACCCAGGACTGCCTTAGAAACTGACAAGAATGAAGGGGCAGCTTGTGGGTGTGGTGGTGCACATTTATAATCCCAGATGGGGAGGGTGAGGTAGGGAGATGGCCAGGAGTTTGAGGCCTGCCTGGGCTATGGCTGTACAGTGAATTCAAGGCCAGCCTGGAATACACGGTGAGACTATCTCAAAACAACAACAACAGTGAAGGCATAAAGGAGTTTGAAGCAAGGGGAAGAACTTTGAAGGAGATTAATGGCAAAGCATCGTTTACTACAAGAAAACTTATAATTTAAAGATTCATTGTATAATTTGATCACATCATATAGTATCCTGAAAGCAGAGAGTACTAATGCTGAAAATAATTTCTGAAAATGTTCAATCTAAAAATATAGATAAGTCCCAAATAGATTAAGATAAATGATCTGTGAGTTTTAGTCCCCATCCCTTCCTCCCTCCCTGTGTTCTTCCTTCCACTAACGTTTGCTGAGCACCAAATCCATCTGCTAAAAGCTGGGGACGTAGCTGACAGATACAGAACTTGCCTAGCATACCTGAAGCCACCTCAGAAAGAAATATATATGTAATACAGATAAACATATCTTATAGGGTGGATATGCACCTTAACAAATTAGTAACACATAGTATCAGTTGTAAAAACAATAAATTAGATAAAGAATAAGCAACTGGGCTAGGTATGCAGAGACAAATACAGCACGGCTAGCTAGGAGTCTAGTGTCTAAAAGGTGGACTTACGATCTCAGAGGAAAGGAGATTCATTTTCAGGACACTTTTTCTGGAGCACACAATGTGGGTTAGCACTGCGCTACACTGCAATCGCCTTCAAGAGCTTGTTTAAGGGCACCTCAGAAGTTCCTTCTTTCTCCTAAAGGTGAGCAACTTAAAAACAGAGCCCTCCTTTGCAGGTGCCACTCGGTCTACCTCACAGAGAAGGAAGTGAAACTAAGGCATGAAAAGAGGAAATGAGGGAGCAGGGGAAATACGAAGGTAAAAATCACTTCTGACAAATGCTTCAGTGAACATCAAAAAATTAACACCACAGGAAAAACGCAGGCCTGATACCTAGCTTTTTGCCTCGTGTGACCTCTGCTTTACATGTGTGTCCTCCCTGCTTATGGCTCACACTTCTCTGGAAGCCAGTGAGTGACAGCGATCACAGCGCTGCTCACAGCTCTGGTGAAGCACAGAGTGGCCGCACCAACTACTGCTAGATCGGTATGACTAGGAGAAGCTCCCTCTGCGACCTGAGGTCAGACAGGTGGGGCTCATTCGTCCAGGAGTGGGACCCTGTTCTAAGAAAGGAGACTGAAAATGCAAGCGCACAGGGGCAGCTGCCTCTCTCCTCTCTCAAAACCTCAGGCGTCCTCCTCATTCTGGATTTCCCTCTTCTCTTCACTAAAGATCCCCTCGCCAAACTCCCAAAGAAGAAGTCAGCTGCCCTCGGAGTGTGCTCGAAGTGATCTTCAGCTGTACTTCACAAAAGACAGAGTGTTGACATTTCTGCACAGTGTTTACCAAGCCAGAGTCCAAAGCATTTATTAATCTGTGTTTATTCCCAGCAGATCGCACAACCCTTTCGTGGAGTCTCAGTCAAGAGAAGCCCATACTCAGCCAGATCTGGGTGCACCCGCCTGCTGCCTGCAATCTCAGCACTCAGGGAGGCTGGGACAAGACAATAACAGGTTGGAACCCATCCTAGGCAGCTCAGCAACTTGGTGAGACCCTGTCTCAAAATAAATAATATTAAAAATAATAATAAATAAAGATGGCTGGAGAAGTAGCTCAGTGTGAAGGCCCTGGGTTCAATCCCCAGCACTGCAGGGGTGAAGAGGAGTAGCCAGTACTCAATAAATGCTAACAAAAGTTCCCCCTCTTTGGCTAAACTGAGAAAATAGCGTTACAATTAAAAAAAAAAAATTAACTGAGCATCTGCTGTATGCTGAGTATACAAATCCTGAAAATTATGATCAAGAAATTAGTAATCTAATGAAGGAATTGGGTCATAAACCTATAATCACAATAAAATCTGGTGAGTTCTGAAGGTTTTATATAAAGAGCTATGATAAAACACAATAATTCATTTTTCATATTCTTGAGGAAAATGCCCATTATACCACTTAGCATCTTACTAGGACATATAGAAGACATTTTGCATAAGATTCATTACCAGAAAAAAATGCCTGCTTCCCCTAAACAACTGGTTTGTTTTCAATTTTAAATGCTTTATATTTGAAACTACTTCTCCCTCCCCGCCCTTTCCTAACACAGAGTCAAAATTGTAACTAGCTTTTCCAAGACTTACGTTGAACAAAATGCCAGGTATAGACCACACTGACCCAAAGAAAAGGAAGCCTTTTTCCTTATTAGCAAATGGGCCAGGAAGTTTACAATGACACAGGATCTTACTCATGCAGCTTTACCTACTTATATTCCCTTGTATTTTTTATTTTATTTTATTGCTCTACCTCACTTTTCTCATTTATTTAGTAAATCTCCCCAATTCAGTTGCACAGTTTTAGGATGCTGCTTGAATTCCTCTTTAAAGTCAGATGAGCAATAAACAAATAAGATACATACATGCTCTGCCTATAAACAGAAGAGAGTTTTATCCCCGAGTATGCAATCATCCCCAAGAAATGGAGAAGTCAACCAGCCATAAGGAAAACGACAGGGACAAATCAACACAGGGAAAACAAAACACTGAAAATAGATTCTGAGGTACAGGAGTTTGATTAAAGGCAAATTTATTTTCTTTTTCTTCTGTCAAACTTTCTTAAGATATTCCACATATACTTATTTGTAAATAATAGATCTATATACAAATGCCTGGAATTATACTACTACTACTACTACTACTACTACTACTACTACTACTACTACTACTATTGTTATTACTGTTTTGTTCTTCTACCCCTGAGGTAAAATGACAGCAGAATCCTGCAGGTGGTATCATCAGAAAGGCCCCCTGAACCCCAGGCTGCCCACTGACCCACCCTCTCCTTGAGGGTCAGGTGGCCCCAAAGTGAGAACACCACTTATCCCAAGGAGCAGCTGCTGGGTGTGCCATTCTGACCCCCGTAACTGGACAGATGAGGCTGTCGGGTCTCAAGGACGAGGCTCCCTTCCATCTGCACCAGGCAGACCCACTCGAGGCCCAGGCCCCAAGTCTGGCTGCATGAGAAGGGTACTAGAATGTGAGGGCAAACAAGATAGAGCCCTGAGCTGAGTCCCTTTTGAAAGGCCAAGCTCCAGGCTTCTGAGAAGGAGCCAGACAAGGCGACGCACATCAAAAGATGGTCAAGCTTCTGACCACTTACAGTAAAAATCAGCCTTGCTCCCAACCTGGGAGAAAGCAGGTAGATTCTAAGCCGGCCTTGTCCTTTTGGCTTATGTTTTGCAGCCAACCACAGCCATGGGATAATTAAATGTCTCCACTGAAGAACAGGGCCAGAGATGAGCAGAGAGCCAAATGATTTGTTATTTAGACAACTCAGTAGGATTCCCTTGGATTTTCTTGAAAGAATTACAGTCAGAAGGGCTGTCACTCAATGGAAATGAATATTTTTGTTAAAAGAAAAATCTACACTTGGTAAAACTTACGGAGTCAAACAGCCCAGCTCTCATATGCTGTGTGGCTTGAGAGAATTTCTTTAAAACTCTGTGTCTTGGTTTCCTTCAAAACTTTCGGAGTGGCCGTAGGTATACACAGTGAGCATTGTTTCTAGCTCCATGCAGGGTGAGCATTTGCTCTGTGTGCACTACCTGTCCGTAGGTGTGAACAGGAAAGTGCACAGCCACACAAAGGAGGGAGGACATCACTTCGGTGACCCCCACTTTCTCCCAGCCTGGGCCCAGAGCATTCTCCCCTTCCAACTGCATGGAAGACGCCAGTTCAAAGAATCATCTTCACCATCTATGCTGCCTGTTTCCCTTCCTAGGCTGACAGCCAGGACAGACAGACAGACTGTGAGTCTGTGCACTTGGAGAACCAGAGAAGCCTCTGGGCCTGTCCTGTCCTAGTAACTGGACCGAACAGGCTCCCTGACCAGTTTGATCCAAAGAGACAGGCAGTTATTTCCTGACCAGCAGAAGGCAGGGCAGGCCCCACTAAGAAAGCAATCAGCCAACAATCATAAACCCTAAGGCCTCAAAGAGCGTGAAGTTAACCCAGCGTCTTCCACCAGCAGGGAGGGGAAGAAGAAGAAACAAGGTTTCGGTGGAAGGGGAGGGTATGAATGTGAAAGATGAAGCTAACCATGAAAATTTAATTTGTTAAAATAATGACTAGAGAATGACAGATAATGTGCAAATTGTCTACATGCATTTATTGAATACATAATAAATGTGCGTATGAATATATATATACATAACTATATACGGGCACCGTGGTAAAAATTAATTCCATCTTCTAGAAAGCATCACTATTTGTCTCCCCGCCAGCAAGAACCCTGGAGCACAGAGGTAAATTTCAACTTCCTCTCAGGGCAGGCGCAGACCAGTAGCTTAAGCTGCCCAGGTGAGCAAATGTCACAGAATGCCTATTCAGCGGGCGGTAAATTCCAGCCAGCCCAGGGAAATGCCAAGTGGTCTCAAGTCACAAGTTTGGCAAATAGCAACGTGAGAGAGAGGTGGAGAGGCGGGTGGGCGGGCCCCCATAGAGGGTAAGAAGGGAACAAAAGAGTGTGGAAGTAGGAAGGCAGGAAGGAATCAGCTAAATATGCAAAGGAAAACAACAGACTGTTTCTCAGGCTGCTTAAGTATAAAACCGGAGCCCTCTGATTCAAAGAAAGCAAGCTACTGCATGAGTCACCCAAGTGGCAGTGAACTTTGACTCAGAGTGACCTTCACAGCCACACTCCTGTCACAGGGAGGGCTATGAGAGCGCTGAGTCAGCTGCCCTGTCACAGCCATGGCGACCATGACTCAGGCTCCTTACTGGGCTGTAAGCTTCCTTGAGGTTGAGGTCTGAGACTTCCACTCCTTTGTAACCCTCCACCTCTCACGATGTGTCTTTCATGATGTGTCATACTCGAAGTCTCATAACTACTAATATCTGCCAATGATTAAAAGCAGCGAAAACAGCAAAACAGAATAGAGTTTTGCAGTCTCCTGGAACAAAAGTGCAGATGAGCTAAAACCAAAATGTTTCCAAGACAAAAAAAATTAACCCAATTAGACAGAGATTCATTAGCTTTCCCGGACATCTTCCAAACAGATGATGTTCAAAACTGTTTGACAAAACTTCCTTAAAAACAATTAAGTTTCCATGACCTTCACTTAAGAAGGGCAAAATATAGGGGTAGACATTAAAAGCGAAGAGGTTTATTCAAATGAGATCTTGCGAAAACAACCAATCTTTGCATACTATGCCCAAGTGGAAGGGGAGAGAGGGAGAGAAAGAGAGAGAGAGAGAGAGAGAGAGAGAGAGAGAGAGAGAGAGAGAGAGAGAGAGAGAGACTTCAAATCATCCAGGCCTGAGAGGACCGAAGGGAAGGAGCCAGGGCAGTAGATGTGTGAGGAGTGAAGGGTGCAAATCAGGAGCTGGGGAAAGCAATTATTTCCTTTCTTTGTTAGAACCATTGGCGCTGCTATTATTGCTATCCTTATATTTTAGCTGCAGTATCTGTCCCAGTCAGACCTAACATGTGAAGTGTCAGCCTCCACAATAATCCTTCCATCCTCCCCTCCAGTTACTGGGATGAGAAATTCATCCTTGTGAAGTTCAAAATGGGCCTGGTGGGTCAGCAACTGGGCTGGTGGAAATTTACAGAGGGAATGAATTCATAGATGTTTCCCCCCCCCCAAGGAATGAGGAAATCCGACCTTCCCGCCTTCTAGTTCTCTAACATTCATTCCACAGGCAGTTTCTGGAGGGGACTGCGGGACCTAGTGGTGGTCCTGCCAGGGTACAGCAGGAAAACACACGAATCCATTTAAGAACAATAATCACACATCAAGAACATCTTTGCTAGTGTAACTTTCTGAGAAGAAAAATAAAGTAATATGGCTTAGGCAGGAGCAAGATAACAGCTCCTTCCTGCCAGGCTCCAAGGACCTGCCAGGGGAGGGGAGCACAATCCCGGGGGCGGAGGCAACTACCAAAGTCAAGGCTCCGCATCCAGAAGACAGGCAAGGACCAGGCTGCTTGAGGCGGCCTCGGACATTCCTCAGAAACAAGAGGAGCTGCCACAGAAGACGCTAGGTATGTCAGAAGGCCTTAACCTTCAAGTGTTCAAGAAATCAGACCAAGCCTAACAAAAACAAATGTCAAAGCTGTTTAAAGTACATCAAGATTCTTCGGGTTAAAAATCTCCCCAGGGGAAGATGACGCAGTTTCTGTGAGGGCTGAGATAGAGAAGAGGAAAGGGTTTCCGCAGCAACTTCAGATTATATTATTTAATCCATTTCAATACCGAAAGCAACAACAGACATATTTATTGAACAGAACTGAAACAACACGGGGCCAACTAAGAAAGGAGCTGCAAAATTAGCATGCGTGCGAGTGAATGTGAACACACACACACACACACACACACACACACACACACGTGCCCAAGCTCAGCCTCCTGAATTTCACTTTTGCACGCAAAACCTTCAGGTTTGCATATAGAAAATAACACCTCGTCTCTTCGCAGCCGGCAGCCGGGGCAGACCTGGGCCCTGATCTGAGGACAGCCCGGCAGCGGGGCCCTCCTAGCCGGGGAGACTCCCGGCTGCTGCCGCGTAGAGACGCAGCCCGAGGAAGAGGCGGCTGACAGAGGAGCTCCTGGCTCGGGAGGGTGGTGGGAGGTGTGTCGTCCCCCGGGGACAGCAGTGCTCTCTAATCACCCCGGGCTGTGAGGGAGGGAGGTGGGCCGGGCCAGGTCAGCGTATCTGTCTGTCCTTTGGAACCGGCGCTTCCCAGACTGTGCAGGGAAGCGCCGAGGACGCGAGCACCGATCCCCGGACCTGGCTCAGACTCGGGCCTGCGAGGGACTCCAGGACTGCGGAGCAGAGGCCCACAAGGAACTCGGCAGATCTGCACCCTGGCTCGCCAGCCCCCAACCCCTCCTCCACTGCAGGCTAATTGTACGGGCTCTCCCGCCCAGCCCGGGGCCTGCTCCAGCATCATTCCGTCTGAAAGGGGCCGCTCCCTTTGCGCACCGCCATGTGGCTCGCCACCAGGATCCTCCACTGTTTCCCACTTCGAAAGTTTTATTTTGTGATGCAGCCCCTTTAAATTCCTGCCAGACGACTCTGATTCCTCTGGTCCACCTGGTCTGAGCAGTCGTGTGCTCGCATCTCTGGGTCTTGCTGCTGATGGTGGGTTTTGTCCTTTCTCTCCCGCCCTCCCCTTTCCCCCTTTAATTGGCCTCAGGATGGAGCTGGTTTAATTTATTCCTCACACGATGGATGCGGTTACTTCTCAGGCCTTTATACTCAGGGCTGGGCGCGCATCCCCGCCCAGCCACCGCACCCGCCCAGACGTTTCCCTCGCTTGGGGTGAGGGATTACAGGCACCCCGGTAAGCCGGCCACACAAAGGAGGGCTGTGCGTGTGTTGCCCGCTCTTTGTTTTTAAATGTTTATTAATGTAAGCAGGGTGCTCGGCCCTGGAGCCCCTGCATGCAAATTGTGCAGAGAGGGATTAACATCTACAGTCTCGCATCCACACAGTGCCTTTCTGAATGGATGTAGGCTGGGCTCATCATTAGAGTCTCAGAGAGAGTTTCTTTGTTAGGGACAAAAGATAAATGCAAAGTTTCAATTCTATTAACAATGGTGACTATAAGGATTTTCTGATTATGACCACACTTAAGATCCCAAATCACCTAAAGTCCTTGGTCGTGGGAGACTCCCTCTCCCCTCTCCTCTTCCTCCTCTCTCTCTCTCTCTCTCTCTCTCTCTCTCTCTCTCTCTCTCTCTCTCTCTCTTACCAGCAGATCATTAGGTAAATTCATTCCTTTTGAACTACTGGCAGATTCAACCAGTCTCAAGACAATTAGGCATGGCGGGGTGGTGCCTGCCTGTAATCTCAGCACTGCTGCAGCTGAGACACGCGAAAGGTGAGTTCGAGGCCAGTCTGGGGTACACTCGGCAAGTTCCAGGCTATCCTGAGCTGCACAGTGAGACTCTGTCTCGAAACAGACAATAACAATAAAAAGCCAAGGACTTTCTGTCACACTTCCTGAGCACTTTCTTGGGGAAAATCAAGCATCTTCCTAAATATCATGACTTTAAAGTTTTCAATAGTTTCACTGACAAAGAGATGGAAACAAGGTATTTCAGTATTTTTTCAGTGTTTCAGCAGGGGCAAAACCAAGTTAGCTCTCCAGGACTCCAAGGTGAAAACTAAACTCCAAGCTTCTAACTTCCTGGACTCCACGATGTAAAGGTGTAGTGCACTGCCCGTAATCATACATCTTTGTATATGCTGACAGATTTCCAGTCTGCAAAGTAATCGCTATATATACATAGTAGGGAAATGTTACTTGCATTCAGTGATGAAGTCAACCAAGTAGATTAAACTAAGACTGGCCTCTAGCTGGCCTTGTAGGTGAGATGCCAAATGCTTCAATAATAAACATTTTTCAAATTCCACTAATATTTTCCATCCCAGTTTGCCCTCTCCAGTTCAACTTGATTGATGGAAGTATCTTTAGCACCACCATAACCAGTCTTATGTGGCTGTCGAGAAAAGATGTAGGGATTCACAGGATTAATTAGAACCGCCATAACAATGAAAAAGAATTTTCTTTTATAAACGCTCAACCTGCCTTCCCTCCAAAGAACCTAAGCCTTGCCAGGGAATCACGTTGGGGCTCATGCCCCAGGCAAAGTGGCATTAAATGAGTGGCTCTCTGGGGTCCCCCATTCTGGACAGGAAACCTAAGATCAATGGTGTTCTCAAAACACCAGGCACAGAAGCTGTCTGTCTTAGGAGGCAGAACTCTCAGGATGGGGTCCGGCACACTTTTGTCACACTTGTAGTCCTCTGTTCTTGTCCCACTGTGATTTACCTGAAGAAAACAAAGTGGGTGCTCCAGCCCTCTGTTTACTTCAGGGACTGTTTCAGACTTTGTTAAGGATATAGAAACAATACGTCAAGGGAGGAGTTATGGTAATAAAGAAATAAGAACGACACAGAAGGCAACATAGGAAAACCTCTCCATCCTGGTCCCAGCGGTGACCTCTGCCAGAATGGGATGACTCCGAGAGGGGTTATTCTGGAGTGCAGCGCCTCACAAGGAACCAATTTCCATTGGCACAGATCTACCAGATCAAGTTTGAGTAGGGAACAACCATGTGTTTCCCTGAATGCAAAAATGAGCCCCCTCCCCCACAAAAAAAGGAACCAAGCAAAGATATGCAGTAACACCATTCAGTTGCTGTGCTGTCCAGTAAGGTAAGAGACGGGCCACAGGAGCGTATGAGGCACTTGAAATACAACTGTTCAAATTAAGACGTGATGTGCATCAGACACACGGGACTCCAAAGCCTTCGTGCAGAAAGAGCGCCAAATATCTCACTTGAAAAGTTTATGTTGATTACATGTTGAACTCTTTAGCTATATTTGGCTTAAGTGAAATCCATCATGAAAATTAATTCTACCTGCTTCCTTCATACTTTTTTATTTAAGTGGAGCTAGGAGAAAAATGAAATCATTGCATTTGAAAATGACGTCTGTGATCATGGTACGGCACCGTTCTATGAAATTCTCTTCACAGCACTCTGAGGCTGGAGGAGGAGTGTGTGGGAGGCTGGAGGTGCCTTTTGCTTAATTTTGCCTGAAACTTAACTTTTCTGTCATGTAGACAATTACTTCACATAAGAGCAGGGCTGGCAAGCTGTTGAGTCAGTTTCAGAACTCCTGGGCATGGCTAGGAGACAATGAAACCAGGAGAGACAACCAAACTGAAGAGAGAAGTAGCTGGCGCTCTGATGCATGGTTGCAGGAAGATAACAGGAGCAGCCGTCAATGGGCCACACTCGCTGAGTTATGTGTCATCAGGCAACCTCTACATAGTGGGTACAATTATTGTCACTGTACCAATGAGGAAACTAATGCCCTGTTTAATTAAATACCGACTGTTACACAGTAGCCTTAAGATGTAATCCCGGTTGGTTCGGCTCAAAGTTCAAGCACAGTTACGTGAAATTACTTTCCAGAGCTCTCCATTTCTTTTCCCAAAGTCTCTTTCTCTCTGGGAACAAGACTCCCGAAATTCTAGCTTTACAGAGTAATTCCTCTGGCTTATTTTTTCCTCTTTACAATGCAAAGTTTCACGAAACGTCACTGAATACTTCAAGTCCAAAAAAAGTTTCAAAACATTTCTTTTCAGAGTAAATACTGAACAACAACAGCAATGCAGTAGGGTCCTCAACTTGGAAAACAGAGGTCACTGACCAGAGAAAGAGGTAGAAAAAATGGAATGCTGGGAATGCTCAGAGACAAAACTTATCGTCATTTACGGCATGAATAAAGAATATATGAATTGTACTCATCAAATGGTACACATTCAATATGTGCACAGTGTTTCTTTGCTCCTTTGCTCCTTTTATATATTAATTATATCTCAATAAAGCTATTTTTTTAAAAAATCAAAAAAGAATGACTCTACTGCAGCCAGCTTGGAAAGCAACTTGACAAGACCTATACTTGATCTGAGCCAAAAGGCTGAGAAGCGACAAACTAGACAATTCCTCAAAATCTAAACAGAATTACCTTATGACCCAGGAACTCCACCCCTACATCCAGAGAAAACATATTTGCACACACACACACACATACACACACACACACACACACGAACCTGCATGCAAATATTCACAATGGCATAGTTTACAGCAGCCAAAAATAAAAACAACCTACATGTTTATCAACCAGTCAATGGATAAACAAAAGGTGGTATGCTCATGCAATTGAATATTAGTTGGCCTTTAAAAGATAGAAGTGTTGTCATATGAGGGTTAGAGCTGGACAAGCCTCGAAAATATGCTAAATAGAGGGACCTAGTCAAAAACACTACATAACATACTGTGCGATTTTATTTATGTGAAATATGCAGAATGAGCAAAAGTCACTATGATAGGGTATAGATCAGTGGTTATCAGAGGCAAGACAAAGGCTGGGTGAAATATGGACAGATTGGTGAGTGGTAACAGATACTGGGCTTGAGATGGGGAGGGGTAAATAAAACTTCTAATATTAGATTGTAGGATGCATATATACAACTTGGTGAATTTAGTAAAACCCACTGAATGGTACTTTTTTCTTTCCTTTTTGTGCAAAGGAAACTGGGAATTGAACCCAGGGCCATCACACTGAGCTGCCTCCCACTAATTTGCTAACCTCACCCATTTGCTAAATTGCCCAGGCTGGGCTTGAACTTGTGATCCTCCTACTTCAGCCTCCCTCTGCGTATCAGGATCACTACAGGCGTGCGTCACCACTCCTGGTTCAAACTGTACTTTTTAAATGGACACATTTCATGATGTAAAAAAAATATGTCTAAAGGGAGGTCTAAACAATTCTGCTATGTATCAAGCTTCTCTTTATGCAAAGATAACAGTTTTCCTAAATAAGGAACAGATTAGGAAGGCAGGGAAAAGGTCAGACTGACCTAAAAGTACTTGATGCTACCCGTCCTGCTTTGAAACCTTGCAGGTTGGGTGGCTGGGCCTCTGTGCTTTCAGAGAGAAAATATTTAACTGGAATTACACAATGCCTGGGGTTGCTGATGTGAAGAAAACACCATCACAAATGTGCGACTCTGTTTGGGTCATCACTGTCCTGTTTGTAGATAGTTAAAAACCTTCACTCCTCCTCACTCTCTCTCTCCCTCTTCTCCCTCCCTTGTCCCAGCCTTGTGGCCAGATATAGTTAATTCTCACTTGAAGAGAATAGCAAGAGAAACAAAAGAAAGCAAATCTTAAATTCAGCAAGTTTTGTCTCTTCTAGGCATAGAATCACAGACTCTTGGAACTGGCTCAGTCTTTGGGGACCATCTGGTCTAAGCCTCTTTTTCATGTAAGAAAACAAGGACAGAAATAATAAAAGCTAACAGTCATTGAGTGTTTATGTCAGGCACTGTAATTTACATACATTACCTCACTTATTCCTCATGACAACCCTTTAAGATACAGATTACTCTGATCTCCATTTTACAAATGGGGAAAATGATCACAGAGAGGTCAAGTACCTTGAATAAAATCACACAGCTGAGATGCAGCAGATCTGGATGAGAAACCTAGGGAGTCTGGCTTTAAAAGCCACGTCCTTAACATCTACTAGTGTTGTTTCTTCTAAAATGATTTAAGCAATTTGCTTTTAGTCTTGGCACTTCTTAGTGGTGGATCAGCGTGGAACTAGCCACATCTTTTATCCTCTCAATGACAAGGTTTCAGGGAATATGCAGGTGGAAGTAGAGGGTGACTCCTACAAGGGTGAATTTCTTCAGCAATGTAGTCTCTTAGTTTCTGAACCCAGGGTCTTCCCCCTGAGCTACATCTCCAGCCCTCTTTTGATTCTGAGGCACAATCCCACTAAACTGCTAAGATGTCCATGCTGGGCTCAGACTTGCAGCCCTCCTGCTTCAGCCTCCCAAAATGCCGAGATTACAAGCATGCAATCTTGATTTCTACTAATAACTGAGGGATTGAAACAGCCGTCAGAATTAAGAAAGCCTTCTGCTAAGTTACTAGTGACCTTATTCTGCCACAATAGGAGACAAGTTTTATAATCTTGTGACAATCTGCACCTATATCCTTTTTCCCTGGGGATTGCTCTGCCAAGTTTGGAAAAGTGGCATCTCTCAGATGAAGATGGAGCAGTGCTGTGGAGAATTCCCCTCACAAGAGACAACTGACTGCCTGTCCCTTAATCATAGACCAGTACCCGTATGTTTCTTCGGCTATCCTGTGAAATGGAGTACAATATGAGTTTTGAGACAATTTATTATGGAAAATACAGCATCTTTTATCGATGTACCCCAGGGAGATCAGAGTAATTTGCAGGCAAATCATGAACCCCCATTTATTTTATTTATCAATTACTGCATCCCTTATAGCTACCTGAGGCAAGGGGCAAGAACTATTATGTTCCTCTAGCCCAGCTTAACGTAGCAACAGAAACGAATAGAGCGCTTCTCCAGATGATGTGAAAGTGAGTAAGATCTTCCTTTGGAGCTAGGCCTTGGATATTGCTCCTAACACATGGTACTTCGGGTGAATTGAAGGAAAGAAAGAAGGAACGAAGGAAGAGGAAGGGTGGGAGGGAGGGAGGGAGGAAAGTAATCAGTCCATATTTACATCTACCTCACCAAGTCCAAGTGGGAACATAACAGCTTCCTGCTAAATGATATTTGAAACCAAAATTAAAGACAAGCTTTCCTACACCACCTAAGTAAACTATCTCAAAAGAAGTATTTAAAATGCCTTCCTATTTACATGTACTCAGTATCTAGGTCTGGGTTTCTTCACTTGCTTGGGGGAATTTCTGTAATTTATCCAACAACAACAGAAAGTTCCTGGCGTCCACAGAACACAGGGGGAGAGCAGGTGAATGGGCCTGGCCCGAGCAAGGTGCTAAGTTCACACAGGTAGAGCCCCGCCCCCAGGCACAGCCTGGGGCCAACGGGAGTTCACACCTTCTGTCCCAGCTCCTCTGCAGGTCACACATCCCTCTCCTCATTTCCCCTCTCACAAAGCCTCTTCCAGTCCCAGTGAAAGCTTCCCCGCTTTCTATGCAAGCGTCACACACACCCCCATGGCTAGAACAAGTGACGGTGCCTTTGCAAAGCTCTCCTTCTGGGAGCTATGACCAAATGGCTCCTGGGCTCGGTTCCCTCCACTTCTCACAGGGAGTAAGCCAAAGTTCCTGGAGAGAAGGCACATATCATGGCACAAATTCACCTTCCACTGTGCTCTCAGAGAAGCGCTGTCAGTCTACACCTCGCATCCGCGTCTTCCTAAATAGCAGAGTCAACCACATGGCTTCTGCTTTAACAGTCTGCCTGCATGCAGGGTGGTGAGCAGGCTAAACTAACTTATACCCCGCCACCGCCGGGGCCTGTTTGAGCCTCTTTCCTTATTAGCACCTTCCACAAAACAAGAAGAAAAATGAAATAAAAATAAAAGGGAAGGAAAAGAGGGAGAAAAAAAAGCAATAACAAGGTCCAAATCTCCTCTCAGCAAGAAAAGTTTTTGCATTTGCCTGCTGTGGATGAACATCCACAAAAGTTCCTCCTGCCTCAACTCCGGAAGGACTATAACTGGGAGCTGCTCTAAACTGTCCCAAGTTATGTGGGTCCTGTGGTGCTTAAGGACTAATGCCATCAGAATCATGTCCCTATAATATACAGCCTTCTTCCACAGTGGTCCCCCAAGCCATGCAGATAAACTTAGACACATAAACACAAAATTATTCTCTCATGCTTTAAAAGAGAAGAGAGTAAAAGCCCCACAGTGTAATTGCTATATGAAAGGAAGGGGCAGACAAGAATAATAAAGGAGGGTGTCAAAAAAGAAATACAGTAGTAGACTTAAAAATACACCCCACAGTTCCGGGATGGGGGTGCTAATTGAACACAGTGAGAAAAGGAGAGAGAACAAAAGGGTGTTAAGGAAGCAAAAAATAACTTTAACCTCCTCCAATGATTTGATTTAACTTCGGTGAAGATTATGTGCCGGGGAAAATTGGCTGAAAAGTGCCATACATAGCTATTTCACTCTAAAATTAAAAATACAATAATCGCAACTCTTCATTGCTACCTATAAATACTCTTCTTAAAAAATGGCACCTAATTTTTACCTTTTCCTACTTTTTAAGGCTGCATGAATTTGACACAGAATAAAACAATTCAAGAAGTATTTTAAAAATGTATTGTTTTTCAGAAATGCAATTTTTGACTTTTTTCTGTTTCTCTTCTACCCCACAAAACTCAGTGGGCACCACATATGTGCACAGCAAAACCCAGCCTATTGTCAGAAGACAAGAAATGGTTCAGAAAGAAGGAAAGAAGGAAGAGAAAAAGGAAGGGGGGAGGGAGGGAGGAAGGAAGGAAGGACGGAAGGAAGGAAGGAATAAAATAAATGATCCAAACTCTAAATCAAATATCTATGTTTCTAGGCAGAGCATGCAGATAAAAGTCACATCTAAAATACACATGGTTTAAACAGTGTTTTGCTGTTGTTTAAAATCTGCCACGTGAGCATTTCCCTAGCATTCCGCTCTCTTCTCATTCATTTTTGAAAAGCAAAAATTACCAAAATAAAAATGTGTCTACATTCCAAAGCAAGCACACACATGGATTTTTTTTCTTCTTTTTAAATATCCTGACAATAATTTCTGACTTAAATATCCATCAATCAACTGTAATTCAGATGTGCTGCCTACTTCGGGGATGAGGCATATGAGTGTGTGTGTTTTTTAAAGTTCCAAACACTTGATGAGAGAACTCAGTTTCCCTGTTTAGTTCTGAGTCCTCCAACTACAATCATCAACAAAAGTCAAAAAAACAAAAGCATCTGAGTGAATGCAATTCTCCAGAGCTCTGCCTAGGTGAGCCAAAGTGTGAACTTTACAGTGGAACACAAACAAAGCCCACCCTAAGTTAAGTGCCTTCCACAAAGCTTCAGGTTGGCTACTCCAAAACACTCATTAAATGGTAAGAGCTTGAAAGTAACAATAGGAAATGTCTCAAAACAATAAAAGGACATTCTTGAACGGATGTTCAAGGGATCTTTTCATTAGCTCTGGAAAAGAGAAGAGCAAAAAAAAAAAAAATAAATAAAAAAAAAAGAGGAAAAAAACTGCAAAATGCTCATCCAACTTTACAGAAACTTTGTATCACTTGGACACAAGCATCCATCACATGGAAGCTGGGTGCAAAATGTCAGGGAGCCTCAGATGCTGAGTAGTACCAAGCATTAGAATGAAGTCTTCTTTCCAACATAGCACAGCTGACTTCTGGTTTCTTCCCTCAATCCCTCCAGCACTTGGGTTGAAGAGTAAGAGGGAGGCATCATTTCTTTTTTTTAAATTTTTACCCAAAGGTGTCCTTCCAGTCCCTCAATACAAAAGACAATGACACATTCCACGTACATTATTTCCTAAACTATTTTTTAAAATATACAATTCCAGAGACGGCACACTAAAGTTTACCTTAAATATTCAAAAAGTCTCCACACACTATATGTATTGGCAATTTTTTTTCAAAAAGCACAATACGTACTCCAGCTAGAAATGACACATTGAGGACACTATTTTGACCAACACAAGTTTCCCTTTCGCTAGACTTTAGCCAATATCAACAAGCAGCAAACTCTAACCAACACCTGAACCAGTTCTCTGTTTACACACACCCACTTTGATCTACTGCCTCATAGGTTTTAATTTGAAAACTAGAATTAAACACATTGGCCACAATGTACACTTAATGACTCTAGCTGTCTCAAAATCTAATAAAATGTTTTCAAAAAATAAAACTCTCCTTAGCTTGTGTTATTACATATCCCTTTATATCTTGATCCTATATTGTATAAACTAAGACCAGCAGGAAGGCATACTCAATCAGAAACAAATTCCAACAAATTCGAGCACATAGGCAAAGTAAATAAACATCAGAGATCAAAGTAGAAAAAGAAGAGGAAAAAAAGAGGAGAAAAGAAAAAAAGGATATATACACACATAAACACGCTTGTTTCCCTATTCTTGGCTAATAGAAAAAAAAACCTAGAAAGTGTGACAAACTGAAAAAAAAAAAGCTCTTTTGATATTTGTATGCACAATCTACAAATGTCTTAAAAGGTGTCTCACAGCTAAAATTATGCAATTATCGGCTTGGCAATGAGGCTGGTCTTTGGCAAAGCAACGGGGAAGATTCAAAGGTCTGAACACCACTTTTCAGGTGCTTTGTCTTGGACGTTATGCACAACACCAATAAGAGACAACAAAGGACTTGCTTACTAAATTTATATACATGTGAAAACCCAAGTAATTACATATTCAATCAACAGTCACATCTTAAAACTATTTTTTAAAGGCATAACTCAAGAGAGCTGGAAAAGAGAAAGCCACCTTCAATGCCCCCCATTCCTTTTTTATGTGTAACTATCAATGTATATCAACCGGACATGCAATCATATTTATTGTCACTTTCATTCATGTCATGCCCTTGCTTATATGGTTTAGATATGAATTATTGACTGTTGCACTCCTTGTTGTAAAAAATAAATAAATAAATAAATAGGATGTCAGGTACTTCTGGGCTTTAAAGCGAGCAGGCAAGTGAGAGCCCAGCAGACGCTCCCGCTTTATGTAACCACCCTGTCCCTCATCTTTAGCCCCGATTTCACATGGCCTCCTCAACTCTTCTTACAAGACAAAGATTTACCCACTTCAGAAAATTAAGGATTGAAATAAACAAACAAGAAGATGTTGCTAAATGTCCTTCCCTGAGCATCTGTTGTTTAAGAACACCTCTGATTGATGACTGCTATTTTTTAATTGTTGCTTTAAAATTTAAATGCCCTCCTGGGATGTGTTATAAGTGTGGTAGTCCATGATATGAGGTCTAGGAAGTAGAAAAACAACAGAGTGAGTGATTGCAAGGTAGTATACTCTTCTAAACCCAACAATTCCCCTTGCTATAAAATCACAGGCCATTCAAATACTGATAGCCCAATGTTGTAGTGTGCTTTCCACAAAGGTATTGGCACCAGCCTCTTTTGAGAACCTCTAGTCTGCTGTGTAATTAGGAAAAAGAATGAGAGAGAGAGAGAGAGAGAAAAGAAACTTAAACAGTTTAGCCCCCCCACATACAACAATAAATAAATAGGATTTTAATTACGAGCCAAAATATACTCCTTTGGGAAACAGACTTCTACTTTCATATTTTTTCCACAAAGACACACCATTCTATACATTTCCTTTTAAAACCTATATTTTAACTCTAGTTTCAAAAAAAATAAAACTGACAATAGAGTTAAGGAAGATAAATCTATAATGCTTGAAAGTAACTGTCAAAGAAACTTGATGCTTTCTTTTAAAGAAAGCAGGACTTCCTACTAGAAGTATCTGGACAATCACGATTGCACTTTTATTCTGAATTTTTATATTTAAATAAGATGCTTATGATTGCTGGTTAAGGATTCAGTTGGCCAAAGAAAATGTCAAAATGTTGGAATTCTCATTCCTACCTGTTTTTTCTTTGATTTCACATAACACATTAAACAAGGCAGGCTTCATTCTGTGGCAGTTCAGAGCATGTTTTCTGCAAGAAAAAAAAACAACATGATAGCTTACGTGGGTTTTCAAGATTGAACAACTGATAATGCAAAGGGGAAAAAATCTGAACATTTAGGGAAAATTACAGACAGAGCATAACTCTGTGGCATGCTTCGACTGTTTTTATGACTTACTATACAAGTCCCACCGTAGAACAAGAAATAATGTCAATTAGCAGTGAGAGTGTAGCGATTTAAGTACAGAACAGAACTAATCTAAATTATGCCAATTGGGGGAGTTTTTTTTTTTTTTTATAATGGTTCAATCAAAGTGGAAGTCTTAACCCATAATCCCACCCAGGACAATGAATACAGCAAAGCCAAATGCAGTTTTATATAATCTACCCAACGACCACAGCCTAAGAGCTGTCTGCCTCTTGGTGTGAGCGTATGTGTGGGCGTCTCTGTTTTCAAATTTAATTCATCCATGTGTTTGAATTCATTCCGCAGATGCCCCTGTATTCTCATAAACACAAGATGCTTGAAAGGTCTTCTGAGTAGAACTGTCAATTTATAAAATTTCAGTCCCCAAGTTAAAGAGTATGGAAATGCATTGCCAGGGGGCAAACATACCCATATGGGGAATAAATTCATTTCTCTGTGTTCACATTATGCCTCTTGCGCACACACT
Organism: Fukomys damarensis; assembly: GCF_012274545.1. Classification (NCBI taxonomy): domain Eukaryota; kingdom Metazoa; phylum Chordata; class Mammalia; order Rodentia; family Bathyergidae; genus Fukomys; species Fukomys damarensis. The sequence continues at coordinate 43,810,156 of NW_022900931.1, forward strand.
GCTTATTTGCAGGTGTTGAAATTCAATTATTTACAATTAGGACCTTGCACCCATTGGGGGAAAAATAAATACAATTGTGCCTTTTAGATTAGTGATTTACCTGATTCTGGTGTCTGTGTGTTTGTACTCAGAATGCACTTGAGGAACCAAACAATACCTTTCTTTCTACTTTACTATGGAATCACTTAGCAGAATGATACTGTTTTGGAAACAAAATACTGATCATATCAGCTATTAGTTAAGGGAATTCTGTTTACTGACTGAAATTAATGTGTGAAAATAAATGGAAAGCCCTGGCACTCAAAACATATGCAATTCTTTTTGATCCTTTTGAAAAGTTAAAAAAAAAAAAAAAAAAAAGAAACACATCCTCACGAAAAACAGAGCTTACAAGCATGCTCTAGCTACTGTACAACTGGGAGTAATAACCTCAAAATTAAAGACTATCAAAATTAACACATAGATGTCATAGATGGTACTTAAAATAGTAACTGTTCACTTTGGAATCAACAAATACACATTTATAAAGCTGTGACTAGGAAAAGAAAAAAAAAACACATAGTATTGCTAAAGTAGTTACATTGTTTAACCAAAAAGAAAGCTTAGCAGCAGAATAGTTCTCATGTGGAGTAGGGAAAAAAAAGATGAAAGACTTTATTCTTAAAGATCTCACCCTTTCTTCCTCTTTTAAAACAGTTTTCACTAATTGTAGTCTTACACATAGGCCCAAATGCAAACAAAAACTCCCATACAGCTATATAGAAATATTGCATTTCTATAGTTACACAAATGGGATTATAGGAGGAGAACTGAAAACTTCCCTATCCCCAAATTATATTTGATCGCTCAGTGCTCCAGGCCATTAAAGGGGGGACCGGCTGAGCTAAGCTAGTCCTCAGTTTCACAAAAAAAGAGAGCGACTAAACATCAGAAAAGTAGTGAGTGTCTATTCTTACTGCTTCCTACCAGTTCACAAACTTGTTATTAAGCCAGTTTATTGGCATGTCTGATGTCTGAGTGTATTTTTCTGGAACAATGTAATAGAGAAATCTGCTCCAATTCAAAAGAGCATTGCCAGTGGTAAACTGTTCATTTATTATACTTATTAGCTTTTCATCAGATAATAAAATTCAAAAGGAGTACCAATTAATTTTAAAAACCTTTCCCTTATTAAAAAAAATAGAATAGTTCTAGTCTTTTAACATTTGCAAGTTACGGAGCACCCGTAAACCTTAGTACTTTTGAGTTTACATGTTGCATGCGCTGGCAGTTAAAACAGAGTGTAATTCACAACATCCATGCTCTGAGATATTTCCTCTAATTTTCCCAACTCAAATTCCTATTTCCCTTAGGCAAGATTACACAGCATGTCTCCTCCATGCACCTAAGTCACCTGATGTACTTTTGTATACATGTTTACAAGATTTTCACATTTTAAAGAACACTTCAAGGATTCGACAAAGCTGAGTGATTGTAGAGACATATGTGGTCTTTAGATTTTTTAAATTCTTCAAGTTCTTCGGCCTTGGGCTAGCTGCTAGTGGGCTGCCACTTAAATCTGTGTTTCATTTTGAAAGAGAATTTTCTATAAAATCCTAGAGTTCAGAACTATATACCTGGCAGTGGATTAAGTTTGGAAGCTAGTTGCTTAATTATGTTTCCTTAATGAACATATTCATATTCCACGGTATTCAAGTACATAAAATTCGCACAAGCTTTCATTTCTATTTAGTTGCACTCTAAGTGGTTCAAAGAGAAGCATGGGGAAAGTGCATGCTTGATTTTTGTTCCCTATCCTTTTTTTAAAGGACCAAGCATAAGCTGACTGTGTCATGGAAGACTAGCAAATCAACTCAAATTAAGAGACAATAAAGTTAAACTAAAAATCTGAGTCTCCTGAAATTAGCAAACGTGCCTAGGAGCAAAATTATCTTCGCTTTTTTTGCCATTAGCTTTTTCTAAAAACAGAATTAAGTAAGTGCAAAATATTTTCTGAAGGCTGACAACTACTGACAAATAAATACCCTGTATTTGTTGTTGTTTATTTGCTTTGGACTTGGTGAAGGTGAGAAAGGAGAAAAGACCATAATTTTGGAGGGTAAGTCAAGAAAGAAAATCAAACTCGCCGAATTAGCTAAAGAGCCAGCTAAATTTGCAAATAAAGAGTTCTTGGGACATTTTATTTGGTAATGTTACGAAGTCCCTCAACCAGAAGGCATGGAATGCTGCTCTGAACTTGACAATTCTGCTCTCTTACACTTTTTAAAAGCAGTAAAAAGTGCCGAGGGCCGCTTTTGGATCATTCTCGGCATGCCTGAGTGTTTGTGTGGATCTATATGAGCACCTCTATATTCTCACACGCACACAAGCGCACACACACTCACACGCACAATATATACACAGCCACATCACAGCCTGGGCGATTACACTTTCGATAACAACGCTTCTTCAAATTTTACTCCTCCGCCATGTAGTTGCTTGTCAAAATGGGAAAAGAAACAACCTTTTAAAAGAAAGCGCCGTGGTGATTCGGTTCCCATTGTTTGCCCCTGCGATAGGGAGTAAAACAAAACAAAACAAAAAAACCCAAGAAAGGGAAAGAAAAGCCTCCATCTCACCTGGCCTGCGCCTCATCCAAACTCTGGTCTGTGATGGTCATAATTTGCTGTAAAATGTCTCCAATGTCCTGCTTCCTCCCGCCCTCCCCCTCGGTCCCTCCGGCCCCGTCCTGCAAGTGCTGGGACAGGCCGGGGTGTCCGGCCATCCCGACCCCGGCATGGGAATGCATCAGCCTGGGCTGCTCGTCCATTTCCACAGGCTACGGCAGCCCTCGGCTTTTCCTCTTCTGCTCCTCGGCTCGGCTCCTGGGAAGAACCAGGCTTTTTATCCTTCAAGCTGTCTTCAAATCCTTTTCAGGATAAACAGGGAAGAGGGGGGAAAAAAAAAGAAGACCAAAAGAAGAAGAGGGAAAAAAATCCCCTTGCCTCTTTAGAGGTGGTGGGAGGATGGGGACGGGGAAGGGGAGGGGGGCGTGAAGGGGTTGCGGGGGGAGGGTGGGGTAAGGGCTGGTGGGGACGGGTGTTGACTCCAAAAAGCAAGAAAAATAAACCACCTTCCCACTTGGCGAAAAGAAATCAGAGCTGGCTTTTGGTTTTTCAGTCCGATCTCCTTTGCAAGACAGAAATGGGCTCCCGGCGCTTAAATCTGTGGCTTAATCCTTTTGCAAATATGCATTGATCGGGAGAAAGGAGAGGAAGGCAGGGGGATTGCAATGCAAACTTTCCCCCCACCCCCCGCTGCCCCCCACCCGACTCCGGGCCAGAGTGATCTCAAAGGGGGTGGGCTGTTGCAAAAGCCAGATCTCCCCCAGCAGCGGCGGCAGCAAACCCAGGCTCTCTCCTCCTCCGTGTCTCTGCAAACTCCAGCAGCCCAGTCAGCCTCCTGCTTTTGTTTAGCTCAGGCTCAGGACTCCAGAAACATATACAGAAAAACCACAGCCTGAGAG
>NW_022900931.1:43813833-43821100 GCF_012274545.1 Fukomys damarensis
AGGATGAGAAGGAGGAGAGGGGAGGGGGCAGAGGGAAGAGGGAAGGGGAGGGGGCGGGGAAGCCGGGAGGCGGGGGAGAGGAGGGAGGAGGGATCCTGTAGCCACGCCCCCTTCTCTGATTGGCCATCAGAGGAAAGACGGTCTCCTCCTCCCCCTACTTCCCTCCCTGAGCCTCCTCTTCGGCCTCCTTCGGCTCCTCCCCTCCCGGCTCCCTGTCAATCAGAGTTCAGAGGTGGGCCGGGAAAGAGGCCGAGCTAGTACCAAGTCTCCAGTCCTTAAAGGTGCAATAGCAGACTGGCTCTGGCTGAGTTTCCACTTCCTCCACCTGGCTGGCTCACTATCTTTCGTCCTTGAGGAGAACGTGATTCTACTTAAATGCAAACCTGCAAAATTAACACGCAAGAATGTAGTTGGTGTGGATCCCTATGCCCAACCGCTATTTATTTTTTCCCTTTGGCTGTAACATTGCCATTTATAACTTGATTGTCTTAAACCCTCAGGCCTCAGGGAAACTGTGGAGGGCAAAAGTTTGTCAGCAAGAAATAGTGACAAAATGCAACCAAGCTGTTAATATAATTAATAACGATCTCTAATAAATGGCATTTGTGATAGTAGGTAATTTTTTAGAAGAACCAATGTTATCATAGAGAATTTAAAAGAATACTAAATTGTGTCATTTTTGTGGCATGAAAATTAAATGATCGACTATGAAACCAAATAAAGCTGAAGAAAAAGATTAATAAATAAGTTTAACAAATGAAATTAATTCAACATTTCTCTTCCCCTGGGGGAGAATTAGTTATTTGGCTTAAATACTTAATAAAGAAATACAGTATCACAGTCTGGTTCTAGTTTTTAATATACTGTAATAAGCATTATTAACTGGGAGAAGTGAACTGACATTTATTGAATGCCTACTATGCACAAAGTAATTTACATGAGTTATTTTATTTAATCCCCCAAGACATCTTGAATGAATTATGGATTACTACTTTCATCTTACAGAGAGGAAACTCAGAAAGGTTAAAGAACTTGACCAAAATCCACAGTTATTAAGTGTTAAGGCTGGAATTCAAGTCCAGCGGTGGCTCCATTCACAGGGCTGGTGTTTCAACTGTACAGTTTGCATCAAACCTAAGACAAAGTGTGCACAGTATGAGAATTAGTCATCTGTGTATTGCCTGCCTGTAATTTGAAAGCACATTTACAGAAGCTTGACTCAAACAAGACAACTGAAATAAATAAATAAATAAATAAACAAATAAATAAATAAAACGGAACCAGGCAGAAAGCCAGTAGGAAACTCTTAGCTAAAGTCTAATACTGCAGCTCCAGAGGAGGCCTAAATTTGCCTCCAATCTTCTCACCAGGCAAGGCAGGAGGGCTCCTCCATCTGCCTGGGCACACAGTCACAGTGCCCATAAGATAAAATGGCAGGCTAATCACTCTGGAAATGACCAAAACATTTTAGAATACAACAGAAATATTCTTGCGTGTGGCCAGCACTCTTCCTGGATGGTAGAGTAACCAAAGGGATTACAAGGGTGCTCTGTAAACCTCAGTGTAACCAATCTGCAAAATGGCAAGCAGCCCTGCAAGGGATTTAGAACTCTGTAGATGCACTGTTACTGTTTTCATCAATCCCTATGCAAAAATTTGGCAAGACAAGGGCACTTAGGAAAGCATTTCAAAGCTGTTCTTAACAAGCTGCTTGGCACTTATTAGTAGGAGCACATCAACAGGGACTATTAATTGTAATTATAATGTCATATTACTTAATAACAATTGTTTTATGTGCATACATACCCTGACTTATAAATAGCTTTTTTAATCAACCCAACCCTAATCAAAAGTTGAGCACAAAACTATTCTCAAATCATATATCAATCACAGACAATGTAAGCTAGCATGTCCCTTACATTGTGAGGATGAAATCAACACAGGGTCTATAAGAAATCAGTTTGTGAGCAATTAGTTCTGAGTGCAAATCTAATTAAAAACTCACCAGGGCAAAGTGTTGGAAAGGGTACCATCTATATGAGATTATTGTCATCTAGGAATATTGTAATAGGAAAGTAAACTTGCAAGACATTATTACTAAGAATAGTTGTTTTTTTTTTTAATTTTGCAATATGGGTTTGAATTTGGTCTTCTCACTGAGCTGCATCTGTACACTTTATTAAATGTTTAAAGTTTTGTTTTGTTTTTCTTGTTTTTGTTTTTTTTTTTAAAAGAAGAACCTCACTAAATGGCTAAATTGCCCAGGCTGGGTTTAAACTTGCAAGCTTTCAGGTTCAGCCTTCCAGAGTGTAGAGATTAAAGGTGTGCACCACCACACCTGGCTAGGGACAACTAATTCTACTCAAGGTGGATCTTTTTGGTTTAGTTGGTTTTTCTTGTTTGTTTTTTGAGACAGCTTCAGACTATATACCCCAGACTGGCCTGGCTTCTGCGAATTTCTACTCTCCTGCCTCAGATTCCAGAGTACTAGGATTATAGGGAAGCACAACTATACCCAGCTCTATTTTTAATTTAAAAACCATAACCATCTAATTTCAATTATTTTGCTTCAACTATTACTTTATAGTATTTATCAAATATATTTCAGTACCAAATAAATGCTATAGAAATGATACCATGCCCTAGACATCCTACAAGAAATGAGAAAAGGTTCAACCTAATTAGTCAAGAGAAGACTCTTTGAGGTGCATCTAAGGACAAGTTGGATCTAGAAGACAGGCTTAAAGAATTTGACAGAAGTTCAGTGGGTCAGGCTGCACCTTTGCACACCCTAGAGTTGTATTAGAAAGATCTGACTGGGTAGAGTCTGAATAGCACTACTGGTACTAACGACACTGAGGAGGTACTAAGTTATTCATTTATTTTAAACGGAGAAACAGAGCGGAATGTTTCAGGATGAGTTGCCTGGTTGCCCAACCCAGTGGGCAACAATTAGCTGGTAGCCCAAATCCCATAAGAAGGGAAAACAAATCAGGAAGGTGGCAATCGAAATGAGAAAGGAGAAGAACACTTTCAAGTTGGAGCTACCAAATACTGATAATTGATTGTACGAGAGTGGGAAGGACAAAGAGAATCCTTTCGAGCTTGGCTGAGAATGAAGTACAGGCATTCATATATATAATAATAAGTACAGCTATCGATACAATGTACTGATTGTATTTCACCATTTGTGCATAACCACCTAATTATAACAATTTAACATCTAATTTTGACAATATCCTGTGTATAGGAGAAGGAACCAAGGTTCCTAGAAATTGAACTACTACACAAAGTACAGTGTTGACTCACTCAGACAACTAGGACACACTCTGAGAAATGCATCAGGGGGCGGTTTCTTGACTATGTGGTTGTAGAGAGCACCTGCGCAAACTGAAACAGCTATGCTGTCATGGGGCAACACAACCTTGTGCAACTGCCGCAGTATATGAGGTCCTGCGTGACCCTGTACATTTGAGTATATGATAATAAAGACTCAGTCTTAACGCCTTACACAGAATAAAGGAAGTCAAAGGCGGAAACTATCCAAGGTGAAATACAATAAAATTAAGATTTTTTTTTTTATTTGCATGAGGAAACCTACAGCCTGGACCAGGGGTTTTTGGCTCAGTGGGTTGGCTGCCTGCCTTGCAAGCACAAAGGCCTGAGTTCGATCCCGGGTACCAAAGAAAGAAAGAAAGAAAGAAAGAAAGAAAGAAAGAAAGAAAGAAACCTACAGCCAGACATGGTGATGCACAGTTGGAGGCTGAGGAAGGAGGCTTCAAACTTGGAGCCCAGCCCTGGGGAACTAAGCAACTTAACGAAATGTTGTCTTAAAATAAAATTTAAAAAATTAAAAAGGGGCTGAGGATGTAGCTCAGTATGAAAGTTCTGTGTTCAATCCTCAGAACCTCAAATAAACAAACAAAAAAACACAGAAATAGACAGTGAGGAGAAACTTCCACACACAATTGGCGTAACTTATGGGTTGTGATAAGGGATGGATAGCACTTTTTTGTACCTTCCATAGCTCAGCAGTACTTTAATTATAATAGGTGGTTTACAAATATGTGTTGAAAGAATTAATGATGCTAATAATGATGCTATATTTCTTCAAACTCATAACTGAAGCCCATTGACTTGTGTCTTAAAGATATGAATCATCATCAAAATTTAGCAAAGTAGTTCTCAGACCAACCTTATTCTGACATAGCCACGGTTGCCTTTCCATGTGTACCTCTATGACAAGATTTGCTTACCATGAAGATTCTCCTTCAAATTTCACCAGAAGCCCACTGGGATATATTCTCATCTCCCGTAAGGGACAGAGAGAGCAGTTCTGGAATGTGAGCAAAGACTCCCGAATCTTTTCTAGCAAACAAGATGGTAGCAAAGAGATAGGTCCCTTAGCGCTGTCTCAGAAATAAGTTCATTGCCACTGGTTTTAGCATCCAAGCAGACACTAATCTAGAAATATTTATGATTATATTTGAATTGACTTTTTGAAACCCTCTTATTCATGTAGGCAAAGAAATTTTCTTCTGCCCAACAGAGTTGTATCTACAACTAGAGGCCAAAAATAGTACTTGAGACAGTTGATAGAATCTACTCATCTGTCCAAGGATTTTCATCTTTCTCCTTCAGCTATTTTCTCCCCCTCTTAACTTTTGCTTGTCTTAAACTCTCCTGCTCACTTCTCCACCCTCATTGTCCCTTTTTCTCTATTCTGTCCAACATCCTCTGACCTGCTTGCAGAGAACTTCCTTCTGGATCCTGTTTTGTTGCTTTTTCTAGGCAGTCCTTGAAGCAGCGCTACCTCTCTGCATGTGCTAATGAAGTCATACAGTACAGCAAGAAAATCCTGGGACGGGCATTCTAAACATAGGGTCTACATGTAAGCTCCAGCTGTCCCTTTAGTCTCTGGCAACTGCAAACAAAATTTGGTGATCTATGCTACTTCAAATTGCTTACAGCAGAGTCCATTACATTTATCAGAACCTCAAGAGATTTCAGGACACAAAATAGGTAATATCTACGAGCCTTCAGTATCAAGCAGTAAATGCTACATTGTTGCCCTGCTAGGCTGAGGAAACCATGAGTTTCTCTGTGATGAAGTTTTTCCAAGAAATATCTGGTTTTGTTTTTCAAACAGAGCCGGCTCACACAGTCACCAGCCCATTAGGACCACTATTGAATGATAGTCAATGCAGTGTCAATATCAGGGCTAAAGAGCCAAACATACAAACTCTTGAAAGCAAATCAAAAGAAAGGGCATGGGGTTGCATAGCTGAACACTGACATTGTTGTATTGGAGACACTGGGAGCATAGTGGCAATGAGACAAGCTGGATTCCCTGAGTTTATGGAACTTGCATCCCAGTGTAGGAAATAAACAACAAGCACATACATATATAAGATCAGAAACTCCTAAGTGCCATGAATAACCCAAGACAGGGTAATGTGATGTGGAGTCCGGAAGGCCATATGAGTCACAATGATCACGAAAAGTCATTCTCAAAGCTGACCTTCAGGTATAGTCTCAAATGATGAGGATGACTTGAAGTAAGGAAATCCTGAGACTAGAGTCTAATATGCAAAAGAGAAAATGTATAAAGATGAAACCAGCTTGAGAAGCAAAGACTATAAAATCATATAGATGTTTAGGCCATGATAATAAACTTGGATTTTAGGAGGGGTAACGAGATAATGGTGAATGTTTGAATTTTAAAAAATTGTTTCAGTAACAGACACATCGCTATGAATCTTCCTCAACATGTGACCCCTTGCTTCAAACACACACGTATCTCACATACTTACTACTTTCTGAAGCGGTTCTGGAGGTTCTCTTTTGTAAGTGCCTTTACAAAATGTGATTAAAAATATATGGTGAATGCTGCTGCTGTGTGCCACCCCATGGTAAGGCAAGATCATAAAAATATGGCAGTGTATCCTCACTCACTCACCAGATGTAGCACCTTACAATTTGGGGCTCTTTCCCAAAGTCGAAATGATTGTGAAAGGTAAATACTATGACTTTATTCAGGGCGTTGAGGCAGTCACAAGAGCACAACTAAAGATACTCATGAAAGCTGATTTTCTGAAATGCTTCAAAAGTGGTGAGAACGGTGTGTTCCCAGCAAGGGGGAAATGTTATGAGGGACTTTAATGGCAATGTCTTCACTGTGGTAACTTTTAAAAAATTTAAACATTCACCATATTTTCAATCATACCTCATATAGTCTAATACGTTTGAAACACCCAGAGGATGCCAAGCAAAAGTATGACGTTGAACATTGATTTAACAAATAATTATTAACAACAGAAGATATGCTGGGCATTCTGCACTCACCAGAGTAAATGCGACAGTGGCTGTGTCCAGCACAGTCTTTACTCTCATGGAAACACATTCCAGTGAAACACATAGCTACATCAATATGCAAAAAGAAGCAAAAATCAGCCAATGATAAGTTTTCTGAGTAAAATTTGGTACAAAGGTTTGACGAAGGTAACCTGGCAGCTACTTTAGATTGAGTGTTCAGGACGGACCTACGGGAGAGGGACATGTAAGTTCTGACCTAAACCTTAGCAGAGAGAAAGCCACAGGAGACCAGGCAAGAGAAATGCCCAATAGCTGTAAAGGAGGAATAAAATGTACTTAGAAGATCCAAGAGCAAAAGCCAACATGGCAAGAACAGAATAAAACCCAAACTTAAGTCAGAGAGACAGGTAAGTCTGAGGTTACTGAGAAGGGAAAGCATGGTGGTGTTTGACACAGGAGAACCACATTGACTTTTGTTCTAAAAGGATGGTTTGCTCAGTGTGTGGAATGGGTCACAGGGACAAACAGAAGCAGGGAGTATGTGTAGGGAGTGGCTGCCATGACTTAGTCCAGAGCTGAGGGCAGCTTGAACAAGTAACGTAGTACTAGACACAGTGCTAAATGATTAGTCAGCGTATTTTGGAGGTAGAGTCAACAGGTTGAGGGAAGAGGTGGAAAAGAATACGGAGCTCATTTCAGGATTTTAGGCTCAACAACTCAACTGTGGTGCTGCTGGTGCATTCACCCCTGCAAGGGGAATGCTACTGTTCCCATTTTGCAGATGAGGAAACTAAGATAATCCCAAAGCATATAAATTATATCATCCACAGCATCTTCATCAGGCGTGAGAGCTATCATGATCTGATTGATCACATAAGGAACAGACCATAAAAAGCAAAATCTGGGAATGAGGCTCACAGTATGTGTACTGTTTGTGCATTCCTTATGTATA
>NW_022900931.1:43821558-43829969 GCF_012274545.1 Fukomys damarensis
GATCTGATTGATCACATAAGGAACAGACCATAAAAAGCAAAATCTGGGAATGAGGCTCACAGTATGTGTACTGTTTGTGCATTCACCTTATGTATATTTCTGTGTATTTCAAGAAAAATGAGAAAGATATCCAATACACCTATCTTATTTTGTAGTTCCTTCCCTTCTCTTTTCCACCTAGGAAGGGAGAAGATATTGGAGATATAAGAAGACCCTAGACTTAAGACCAGCCTGTCCTGGTTATACTAGAATGAAACTCTGACAGACTGAGGTTGACAAGGTAACAAACAATCCTCAATTAGCAACTCAGATGTTTATTAGCAGGCAGATTGCAAAGAAGATTGTTTAGCCACATGGCAGTCATCACTAGACTCCTGAGCACAGGTATAAGATCTGGAAGATCCTGGCTCTGGAACTCACTAATTTTGTGAGCTTGGCCAAGTATGTTAACACCTCACTTTTACACCTTTAAACATTGTGGTTGGATTACAGTTAGATAATGATGACTATTAAGCTTTAGAATAGTGCCTTCAGAAAAGAGATGGTTAATTCATTACTAATTTTCTAATTTTTACTATTAATTGTGGGTAGTTTCTCCCAGAGATGTATCATTTCCCTTCTACACTTTCCTGCCTTTGAGACTACTAATAAAATCATACATTTTCTTCATGGTCCCTGAAAAAAAAAAGTTTGAGATTATCAATTTAGCAAGAGGAAAAGCTTGTCTTGTCTCACAGTTTTGGAGGTGCCAGTCCATGGTCAGTTGGCCAATAACTTTTGAGCCTGGAATAAGGCAGTGCATAATGGTGGGAACACACGGCAGAGTAAATTGTTCCTCTCATGGTGGCCAGAAAGCAGAAGAATGAGACAGAAAGGGGCCAAGGCCCCAAAATGGCTTTCAAGAGCTCACTCCAGTGACTGAACTTCTTCCCCCTAGGTCCTACTTCTTAAAAGTTCCACCTTCTCCCAAGAGCATCTTGAGCTGGGGACCAAGCCTTTTAAAACACAGGTGTTCAGGGAGCTTTTATCTAAACCAAAGCAGCTCCTAAATCTCTAGAAACGCCCTGCACAGTTTCTTTTTTTATCCTCCGAACTAAACCTTACAGTATAAATAAAATAGAAGTGTAATGTCCTGAAATAGTTGAAGAATCTCACCAAGAGAAGCTTTATTTTAGGGACTCACAGTTGTAACTTTATCAATTATTTGTTGTTGTACTATAATCTCAAAACGACTGACTTCAAATCATAACCACTTTTTTATTGCTTATAAATCTACAGTCCAGGTAGGTGGTTCTGCAGAACAAGATCATGCTTAGAATTTTACCCGGGCTCTATAAGACAGCAGGCAAGTTTAACAGAACTGCCTGCTCTAAAATAACCTTACTAACATGCCTATTGGTGTCGGTCTCCGACCTGGGGCAATAGCTTGAGTGGGGCTTGTGATTCCCTTCAGACTTTAGTGTAGCTCAGAACAGTTTACACTGTAGAGATAATATTATAAGAGAAAAAGGGTACACAGGCCAGGGATGTGTCTCAGTGGTGCTGCCACCTGCTTCGCAAGCACAAGGACCAGAGTTCGATCCCCAGTTTGGAACTGACCTCCTGCATAGCACTCTTATTATCCAAATCAGGTCACAAGGCCAGCCCAGATTCAAGGCTTGGTTCTCTCTATTTCTCCCTCTCTCCCTCTTTTCCTCTCTCTCCTCTCTCACTGGGGACTGAACGAAGCAAGCACAGAGCTACAGAAACCCTCCACCCTGAGATGAGTCTCAGTAAGCTGCTCAGCTGAGCTCCAAATTGTGACTTCCTCCACCTTGGCCTCTGGAATAGCTGAAATTACAGGCATGTGCCACTGTGCTTATCTTACGTGCACCATTTTTTGGTGGTAGCTGCTATAAAACCACACTGCCAAGGAGAGGGTGAGGTACTGAGAACATATTTGGAATCAAGATAGTTTATACAATAGGGCATGCCTGTAATTCCAGCACAATAGTGTAGTATATTTTTTAAGGTTAGGGATGCAGCCCAGTGAAAGGTCCTGGGTTCAATCCTCAGTATCACAAAACAATAAAAAATAAAAAATGTGTACACCTATAATCACTGTATTCAGGAGGCTGGTGCAGGAGTATCACAATCCAGGAGACCCCGGGTTACACAGCAAGTTCAGGTCAGACCGGTGCCTGGGATTTAGCTCAGTGGTTCTGCCTCCTGCCTTGCAAGTGCAAAGACTGGTGTTCATTAAATCTACAGTCCAGGTAGGTGGTTCTGCAGAACAAGATCATGCTTAGAATTTTACCCGGGCTCTATAAGACAGCAGGCAAGTTTAACAGAACTGCCTGCTCTAAGATAACCTTACTAACATGCCTATTGGTGTCGGTCTCTGACCTGGGGCAATAGCTTGAGTGGGGCTTGTGATTCCCTTCAGACTTTAGTGTAGCTCAGAACAGTTTACACTGTAGAGATAATATTATAAGAGAAAAAGGGTACACAGGCCAGGGATGTGTCTCAGTGGTGCTGCCACCTGCTTCGCAAGCACAAGGACCAGAGTTCGATCCCCAGTTTGGAACTGACCTCCTGCATAGCACTCTTATTATCCAAATCAGGTCACAAGGCCAGCCCAGATTCAAGGCTTGGTTCTCTCTATTTCTCCCTCTCTCCCTCTTTTCCTCTCTCTCCTCTCTCACTGGGGACTGAATGAAGCAAGCACAGAGCTACAGAAACCCTCCACCCTGAGATGAGTCTCAGTAAGCTGCTCAGCTGAGCTCCAAATTGTGACTTCCTCCACCTTGGCCTCTGGAATAGCTGAAATTACAGGCATGTGCCACTGTGCTTATCTTACGTGCACCATTTTTTGGTGGTAGCTGCTATAAAACCACACTGCCAAGGAGAGGGTGAGGTACTGAGAACATATTTGGAATCAAGATAGTTATGAGTCTCAGTAAGCTGCTCAGCTGAGCTCCAAATTGTGACTTCCTCCACCTTGGCCTCTGGAGTAGCTGAAATTACAGGCATGTGCCACTGTGCTTATCTTACCTGCACCATTTTTTGGTGGTAGCTGCTATAAAACCACACTGCGGTACTGAGAACATATTTGGAATCAAGATAGCTTATACAATAGGGCATGCCTGTAATTCCAGCACAATAGTGTAGTATATTTTTTAAGGTTAGGGATGCAGCCCAGTGAAAGGTCCTGGGTTCAATCCTCAGTATCACAAAACAATAAAAAATAAAAAATGTGTACACCTATAATCACTGTATTCAGGAGGCTGGTGCAGGAGTATCACAATCCAGGAGACCCCGGGTTACACAGCAAGTTCAGGTCAGACCGGTGCTGGGGATTTAGCTCAGTGGTTCTACCTCCTGCCTTGCAAGTGCAAAGACTGGTGTTCCATCCCCAGTACAAAAACAACAACAACAACAACAACAACAAAAACAAGAAAGTCAGACTGGACTATGTTAAGAGACCCTGCTTCATCACTCCCATCACACACACACACACACACACACACACACACACACACACACACACACACACAGAATTAGGCCAGACCCTGGGCTGAGGGCATTCCAATCATCCTTGCCTGCTATAAGTGTACTTCCTTTCTTCTCTAGACTACAGCTACCTGAATTTTAGCCCTCTCCCCATTTGCTTGGTAATACTAGTCCAACTGCAAGGCTGTCTTAAGCCTATCCTCTCCAGGTAAATATTGTCTTAGAGTCCTAAGCATCTCATTTCTCCAATAAAAGGGAGAAGGTTGAAGGAAGAAAAAAATAGATATTACAAAGGCACTTGCAGTGGGAGCAAACAGGTAACTCCCCCCTCAGCACCTTTCAGCCTGCTTTTCCTTCATCTGTGGTACTTGCATATCAAAATGATCTATAAAAACTACGGCTTATAAAAAAAGGAAACATTCTAACTTCTACATTTCAAAGAAAAAGGTGACTGGCAGTCCCAGCTTGTTATATATGCTAAGATACATACTTTCTTAGAAATCACGATGTATTTTGACAGCAATATGTGCAACTACATAGCTTAATATCTCAGGATTCCTTGTGTTTAGGAGTCATGTACACTGGACAAGGAGATATGAGAAGCTATGTTTTGGGCTGAAATTCTGGGAAAGCTATATTTTCCATGTTAAAAATGGACAGACTCAGCATGCTTTTATATCTTTTGCCCTTTCCCTTCTTATTACTGCCTGGGACATAGACACAATATGTGAAGATAAAATAGTTATCTTGAAACCATCCAAATGAAAAGTGTTTATATGACTAGAGAGGAGACTAGAAATGGCCTGGAGCCTTGATCACTTTGTTGAAAAGCCAACCAGTCCTCGACCACCCAACTCTGGATTTGTTGTATACGAGAAAAAATACTTCCTGGCTTGCAGAAGTATACTGACCATTCTGATGCTATAGTTGACACCTGTAATCAGACACTATTTTAATCAGCACAGCAACTGAAGTGGTTTACAAAAGTGTAACTTATTATTTGTACTATAAGTGACTCAGAGAACAATTGAAAGAGTCATTTTCCTTCCCATCCAAGATACTATCAAGAGCCTAATGTTTCTCCTTGAATGTTCAGTGCTGGTAGACCAGTCAATGGGAGTCATGGAAAAGCCAGGAAAAATTAGGAAAATCTGACAGCAGCTGTGTAGACACTACCAAGGGATCTCAAGGAAAGCAAATATCAATCAGCAAGCCTTTCTGTGGTGTCCACCATGTCAAAATTTTCCTCCGAGAAGCTAACTGTCCTCATTATTTCTCTTTCATACTTTATGCCTTATCGATTTCCTATTGAAATTAAGCGCATTCTGAGCTATTTATTCTTCTTAGCTCAAAAACGTTTTCTTCTCCTTCAGCCCCACACCTATTTGAGCAGCCTAGTCTGCGTCTTTAACACAGGCCTCTCTGTGTCTGTGGATGTTCAAGACAGATGTGCACAATTATAAACCACTGCTTAAGGCACCTCTACCTTTAATCTAGAAAATTGAATCAAGTTTCCAGGCACCAGCATGCCACCCACCCTTTTCATCTTCAGTCTGAAATACTGGCACTCTTGAATTCCTAAAACCCAAAATGTGTCTTGTGAGTCCTCTACTTTAGGATTTTTGAAGCTTTGTGTATGGATAAGGTTCATATTCCTTTGCATGGCCTATTAAGCCTTTCAAACTCTAACCCAGTGCTATTTCTGAAGGCTTATTTCTTGTCATTGCCTCTGCCCTGAACTTCTGTTTCCCAAGCGTGCCATGGACTTGTATAGCTCTACCAGAAGTATCTTCCTGTCTCCTTTTATGGGCTAGCTTCGGCTCAAACTCCTTTGTGAGATCCCTAGGCAAAATTAATTATTAATTCTCTTGGTCTCTCTGCATATAACATTGTTTATGGGTAGATATTATCAATGGACCATGTATGCCTTGAGGACAGCTTTAATGCCAGCTTTGCTGACACATGGGAACATCACAAGATGTCTGAGGAAGAGAAAAGGAGGAAGAAAATCCATATTACAGATTTTTTTTCTTCCTGACTTTTGCTTATGTCTTCTAATTAGCATTACGTTGGCTCTATATCTCCATATATGCAAAGTGAAGTATTTTCAGACATTTATTTTGAGGGTAACAGATTAATGCTTTTGATAAAGGTTGAAATAGAGAGACATCGAGGACACGTTCTAGCTCCCAAATTTAATGCCTCTATACATATTTTTAAAACCCTGCTGCATCAAAATATTTTAAGACAAAAATTTAGTAAGATTCAATTAAATCACTAATTATCTGAAAGCTTCCCTTTACTTTGAATTTATATGTAGAGAGAAATCAATGAACTTTGCATTCCTGAATTAGCACTTTGGATTTCAACAAATTTCAAGGCAGCATAAAATAGTTTAATAGACTAAATAATGATGACAAAATGATGGAAAAATTTTATGTTTCTCTTCATTGCATCACATTTTATAAAGTCAATATCAAATATTTAAGTTAATAGCAACTATCTTTTGTAAATCAATATTAAGTACCTATATTAGTTGAGAATAAGGAACTATTTTATCTGACATTTTCCCAAATTATGATGTAGCTGACAGCAAGACACTACTTATCAAAAGGGCAGATAATAGTGATGGAATATTACTGCATGGTTTTGCCTAGATCTTGTTCTTTCTTCTCTGAACAAACCAGGAGGGGAGCACACAGGAGTGCTCACATCACACCTTACTGCCTTCTACTGTACGAAGGTGACCTTTCTTTCATCCTGTATCAACACATAGAAACACAATGTCTATAATGCAGGCTTACTTATGAACAGAAGAAATGAAATTTGTTTCTTTTTTTTCCAATACAAAATAAGACTCATTGATCTCAATGCTCCAAAGCTACAAAAAGAAGTAATTTCTGCATTTCCACTTTCAGACTAACTTGTATGTGATAAATACTTCTGAGAATAACAACTGGAAAGGATTAAATAAAAAAAGGAATCTGTTTGAAGTCACTTGAGAATCATTACGTCAAGACCTCAGGCCCTAAGATCCACAAGATAATAATAAATATAGAAACTCTATGGGTCACCCTTCCTGTCACTGAGACACAACACCTGGCACCCACAGCTATTTAGGTTTAATTTGGCTCAAGGTTTTGAGATATTCGGTCCACAATTCCCTGGTCCTAAGCAAAAACAACATGGCACCAGGGAAGAAGAGTGTGACAGAGCAAAGCTGCTTAGCTTATGGCAGCTAGGAAATAGAGCCGGGGAACAGTGTCAGAGTGAAAGGGGTTGGGGACCAAATTTAGATCCCAGGGTTGTGCTTCATGACCCACCCAGGCCTTCTACTAATTCTGTAGGCAGCTCCCAAGCCTCTAAGTTGAAATTAACTTTAACCATCATGCTAACCTAGAAGGATTGTTATTAGCAATAACTAAATAATGCATTGGATTATCGAACATTTTCTTAGTTCTTGCAGGTGAAAAATATGCAATTTCATGAACATGCAACTCTATAAACAATTATAGGTATGAGTAATGGGCTCTGTGATTTATTAACATTTATTAAAAGTGGTCTATTTGGAGTTCACGGAGATACATGCTACTAAAATGTCTGATTGCCACCCAGAGATTGACTAATTATTGCCTGGAAATTTAAGCATATATCTGGAATTCTAACAAATTTCAGGAAAGACTCCCTGACATCAGTTCACTGTGTACTGAATTAATTGCACTATTGCATTTAAGTTTTTTTAATGTAAAAATGCAAGGTATTTTAACACTATGCATAGTGTTAAAAGTTAAATTGTGCTGAAAGGTTTTAACCAAAAATGGTGTCTTCCTCTGTCCCTGTATCCCCACCTCCTTGAAGCTACAGTGACCAGCACTATTAGTTATTTTTAGTGTTACTTTTATTACGTTGACATATATACATATGAGCATTGTATATATGGTTTTGGCACTACTGGGGATTGAATCCAGGGCCTTTGCACTGAGATACTTCCTTTTATTTTTATTTTTTGGGTTTTTTTTTTTAAATGTTGAGACAGGGTCTCATGAAGTTACCAAGTTGCCCAAGCTGGGCTCAAACTTGAGAACCCCTTGCCTCTGTCTCAGAAATATATGCTTCATATTTCTACACAGCATGCTGAAATTGCTTTGTTTTAAACTAATGCATGATGTTTTAATTTCTGATGCCAAAAGTTTGATTTAGCTGTTCTATTGCACTGTATACTCGCAGATCACCCTCCCTAAGTCACCCAATGCAGTCATGTCACAGTTTCTAGTTTGATCAGCATTTATCTATAGAAACATTTGTTATAGACCAGCAATGCGGTCATTGTGCATTTTTGCCTTTTACTGCTGCAGTTTTTAAAAAATTTGAAGTTAGAAGTAGCTGCCTTTTAAAAATTTAGCTTTTCTGAACCTATCTTTGACATATTCTGAAATTTTCAGACAGAACCTTAAGGTGGGTAGTTCAGTTGGGTGTGGAATTTTGGGTTGGAAATAATTTACCCTCAGAATTTCAAAACATTGCTGCCTCAATTTCTATATTCATCTGTTTGTTTTTAGGAAGTATAACGTATTCTGATTCTTGATCTTCTCTTAGAACCTTTTGGGTCATCTCGCTTAAAAATCATTTTGTGGTATTTAATATACTTAAGATAATCTTGAATTCTTAGTTATAGAGCATAATATTAAGATGAGTACTTCTGAGCATACCACTCAAATTAAAAACCAAGGTATCATTGGTATCTTTGAAGCTAATAGTATCCCACTCTGCCAAAGTATTTATCATACTATTATTGAAAACAAACACAGGGCCGGGGATTTAGCTCAGTGGTTCGGTGGCCTGCCTTGCAAGTGTAAGGACCCAAGTTCAATCCCTGGTACAAAAAAAAAAAAAAAAAAAAAAAAAAAAAAAAAAAAAAA